>NC_071116.1:22830000-23430000 GCF_024256425.1 Clarias gariepinus | reverse complement strand
TTAGTGTGTGTTTGAATGTCCTATTCTGGTTGGAAAAACAGGAACAAATACAATGGTCACCACTGGCCTCCAAAGAGGTTCCTAGATGGATGGATGGATGGATGGATGGAATTCCCCTACCAGCAGATTTTGTGTGGTGGGAGAAAACCAACAAGGACACAAGGAGAACATGTGTCAGCAATGGTACCCGCTTCACCACCATGTCCCCCATTAGCAAAGAAACCACTTTCCTTATAACATTTCAAAACATACAGTTTTTGGGGATCCACAGTAACAGTAGCTATCTATATCAGGATAAACACGTTCCTACACAAAAAGACATACAATATGATATACCATCTTTTAACCAAACCGTAACATCTTAACATATAGCTTTACATACAGCTTTACTCGGGTTAACTGAAGTTTGACACACTCATTTTAAACAATCGCTTGACCTTTTTGTAGAACCTTAAATGCTAAGTAAAAAAAACATCTGTAGCCCATAAAGACCCATGATGACACTAAACCTTTAAATGGAAATCTGGAATTTTCCTTATTTAGCTTTGTCCTTGACTTTAACTACCGAAGTGCCTGCGTAAGTAACATCTAATGAACATCCTGGTGCAGCCATGTAACAATCACGGTGCAATCCGGTCAGCTTAAACCGCACAGGCTACACAGGCTTTAGCAGAACTGCTCAGTTCAAAGGGAACAAATGAACAATGGGTCTTGACTTCACCGGAAATGGACATAATTTTTTTTTTTACGTCAGTCGTTGCACCTTCCTGGAGCACAAAAAATGGAGCTTAATAAGTGAGTTATATATTTATTATCATTATTATAGACAACATAATATTAATACGACACAATAATTAAATTTTTTATTTCATCTTATCAATACGTTAAATCTTTTTTAATAAGATTAATCTTGTAAATGAATCAAATAATTTATTCATGAGTTATTCACATTTCAGTAGTATACATTTTACAATGGTATTGTTTATTGTTTTAATAAATATTTAATATTTAATTTCCATAGTGTGAGACTTCCACAGCACCAGCAACAGGTATCCGAGATGCTTATACTGTATTGCCAGGGTAACACACGGAGGATGTGACGTCTGCGCTGGTGAGGTTAGAATGGTGGAATTTGGTCACACGAAGCAAAGGGTTACATAGGCAAAGAAATAGCACAATGTTGCCATGACCCCCCCAAAAAAAGTTCTACATTTTTCTACATGTTTGCGACGCCATTATCATATTGTGAAGTGGTAAAATTTACACGTTTTAAAAGTAATGATAACTGTACACAGTATTATTACTCAGTCTGAAGTCTGAAGTCCCCCCCCCCCAACCCCCCCCCCCCCCGCCATTACCATACATGGTCAAGGCTCCCATATAAGCCCTTTTTTTTAAACGTCACCTATGCTGTGTTAGAGGCAGAAATGAGTCCAGGCTCTTATGAGTTAAGATTAAATTCCTTATATGATTTGCATGACCTATAATGAAACAAAAGAGATCTTAAGTTGGGGTAAACAAGGGAGCAAGGACACTGACTCATGTCTGAGAAACTAAACTTGAGAAGTAAAATGTACCCCAGAGACATCAGAAATAAAGAAGCACAAAGGAAGTGAACAGGGTCAAAACACAGCCGTTAAGCGCAGTGTGGTACCAAAACCCCAGACATCTTTCACTGGGAACATAATAAAGTTCTATCTAATAGTGACTAAACAGAATTTCCCGCTAACTAGATAACGTTACTGTGTAGGAATCAACATCGTTGGGATTGTTTTTGAAAAGCAAACTTGCTATTTATTTAGCTGTCCAGGCATATGGTTAGCTTCTAGCTACATAGCATTACTGGGAGGAAATGGAATGACCTATGGGATGGTAAAAAAGTGTTTACCATGTATGCTATTTAGATCTACTGTAACAAAGTTGCTACTGTATATAAATAGCTTCTGATCAACTAGCTAACTAGATAGCAATGGATGCTACAGGTGAAAGATAGATGACTGTGAAAAGAGTCAGTCGTTGTTAATTGTTTTTTGAATTGAGCACAAAAAAATTTATTTTAAAGTTTGGTCCTTTAGGCCTGGAAAATGAATATTGAAAATAAAACAAGTGGTTTTGTCATGTTTTGATTTTTGTTTTTGAAATGAAAAATGAATGAACTGAAGATCAAGGAGAGTCACAATAGTTATTTTCTTTGCTGCTGTACTTCATGACTGTATGAATGTTCCTGATATGTTGAAGTGATGCTTACTTTTTAAGATGTTTATTTACTGTAGGTATTATTCCCCCTGGCTCAAAAATGTCCACATCTAAACTCATTCTGACCCCTTACTTCACACGTATGACTCCTTATAATGGTCCTGTGAAGGTTTTGTTTAAATTCCCATGAATAGTTTATGGGGAGTTGCAGATGTTATGGGGAGTGACGAGAGATGGTGATAACTTGTGTCGCAGCCAGGCGACACAAAAACAAACTACTGTATACATGGTTTAACATGCTGAAACACAACCTCAGTACAAAAAAGTTCTCTTTTACATTTTATCAAACATAATCTGCTATGAAAAACTGCTGTTCCTGGGTGATTCTTTAGGAGCATTAAGCCACACCAATCTTCTTTTCTAAAGAAGTTGCTTGAGTATCACACCTAGTCTCAACGTCCAAGAACCCTGTCTCCCATGCAATATACCAGTATTTTTGGAAAAGGAAATACAGTCTCAGCAGTTATCTAAATGGTCACTGTTTGAAGGAAAACATATTCGTGACAGAGGATAAACCAAGTTGCTACCTCTGGTTCTGAAAAATAAGTCAACATTAAAGTGCCAAACACGGTGATGTAGTGGTTAACACTTTTGCCTTGCACCTCCAGGGTCCGGGTTCGATTCCCGGCCAGACTCGATTCCCGTCTCTGTGTGCATGGAGGTTGCATGTTCTCCCCGTGCTTGGTGGGTTCCCTCCGGGTACTCCGGTTTCCTCCCACAGTCCAAAGATATGCAGGTTAGGTTAATTGGTGTTCTTAAAATTGTCTGTAGTGTGTGAATGAGTGTGTGAGTGTGTATGTCTGTGTGCCATGCGATTGATTGGCATCCTGTCCAGGGTGTACCCTGCCTTGTTAAATTAAGCGGTAATGACGATGAGTGAGTGAGTGAGTGAGTGAGTGAAGTGCCAAAACATGCAGTTCCTCGAATGTCTATTGGGGGCAGACTCCCAAAGCAAGTTAATCCTCATAGATGTTAAAATGTCCAGCTTTACAAAAGAAATAAACGTTTACGCTCTAGTAGGGTAAAATGATTTTGGTCTCAATACTAGAGTTCCCCAACTGTTCGGGAGTTAATAACGAAGAAAATAAAAGTGAGATGTACCCCAGAGACATCTGTATAAACGAACTTAATGAGGTAAAAAACAGCAGTGTGTGGTTTCAATAGGAACATAATAAAGTTCTATCTAACAGCTCCTACATAGTATCTAACATAAGCACTCTCTCACTCACTCAGATTGTGGAGGAACCTTCTAAAAACATCCAGAGTGGTGGAGATAGATGTCATCGTTATAGACTTTTGTAAGGTCTTTAACACTTTCAGCCGCAGAAGGTTATAGCATGAACTCAAGAGCTTTGCAATATGTATGGGAAGTGTGCATATGGATCGAGTTATTGTTCTGCAACCGGAAGCAGAAAGTCATATTAGAGAAGCATTCATCAGAGGACGCTGAAAAGAACTGAGGAGTACCCTAGGGCACTGTCCCCTGGTCCGATTCCCTTCCTGCATGAATATGTCCATAATAATAAAGTTCATTAACTTGCATATGACTGTGTTGTATATAACCCAATAAGTAACCCTAAAAACCATATGACCTTCAGCAGGATTTATACAACCTCAAACAATGTGGACGTATACAGTACATATATTCATAAAATGAACTTTAACCCATCCAGATGTTTCACCATGAATGTCGTTAGACAACATACTGTAAACCTTCACTTTTTAAATACCATCTCAAAAACTCAGAAGTTGATAAGATATAAAGTAAAGTTCTTTGTATTCAATCCTAAGAATCAGCAAAAATCTCAAATGCACCAACCATATAGATAAGATAACCAGTAAGGCCAATAAAACATTAAACGTTATCAGACTCAATGTTAAAACTAACAACCAAGATGCTTCACCTAATGCTTTTAACACAACCGGGAGATGAACATTTGACTATTATCTGGTAATTGTACCCATTAAGTTAAAGATACATCACTGTATTTGGCAGACACCCTTATCCAGAGCAACTTTTCCTTACACACCTGAGGGTTAAGGTCCTTGCTCAAGAACACTACACTAGTGGGGTTTAAACCTGAGACCTTCCAATCAATACTCCATTAACCACTGAATTACCCCTGCTCCTATTTATAAGACATTGATAAGACATTTTAAAACATCGATAAAGTCCAAGACATTCGAAGAAAGGGAGTTAGTTTTGTTTGCAATCGTTATCACAGCACCAGTAGCCCCACCCGAATGTTGATAAGATGGACAAGGATGGTAACTGGTGCAAGATTAGCTTTCGAATACTTTAAAATAACAACCATTATCATGTACAACAAGTTCTCCTTATATTCAAGTCGACTGGCAGGGTACATCCTGGACAGGGTGCCAATCCATCGCAGGGCACACACACATACAGACACATACACACACAATAGGCATTTTAGGCACAGTCCAAAAAAAAGACACGCAGATTTTCTGCATGTTTTTTGGACTGTGGGAGGAAACCTGAGAACCCGGAGGAAACCCATTAAGCACGGTGGGATCATGCGAACTCCATGCACACAGACTCAAAGCAGGAATAAAATCCGGACACGGAGGATGCAATGAGGCAGTGCTAACCACTAAGCCACCGTGCTGCCTAGGCTGTACCATTTATTTAAAATAATAATAAGGTGAGATTGGGGAAGATGCTATACTGGGGAAGATTCCATATGCGGCTAAATTCATTCACTAAATGGTGCCACCAGGCGATTTGTTTACTCCTGCAAAGTGGACTTGTTAAGTGGTTGTTGCTTAAAAATTGTGGAAATTATGGGCAACCGTGTATTTTATGCGCATAAGAAGTAATTAGTGTATATGCTATTGTAACGAAAAGCAATCTTTTTTCTTTTCTTTTTTAAGTTTAACATAAAATCACCAACTTCTTCCTTTTTGTTGTTCCTGAATGTTTGCTGCGAGCCTCTCCTCTGTCCTCTGGAAGGCTAGGCAACCTATTGTAGTGCTCGGCTTTGAAGAAGCTTTGGCAAAATCAAAGCATACATAGCAACAGTAACCAAATAGCCCTTAAGATGACTATGGACACTGCAAGGGAGAGCAAGTAAAAGTGTTATTGGAACACAGCCCAAATAATGAGGCTATAATGTGTATTGAATAAATGTTTTCGTTTCAAGACAGTTCATGGTGTACTATTCCATTTGGTTTGTCATAAAAGAGCAGGGCAAGTCTGATCTGGTGACACAATGACTTATTCCAGGGGTCATGCACACACACACACACACACACACACACACATTTTTCTTCTTTATTTATCTCTCGGTACTGCAAGTCCAGCCAAAAGCCCAGTCTTATAAGCCAAAGATTCAGTAAATGTTAAATTATCATCAATTTAAAATCCACTAAATAATGCATTCAACATGTAATAAATGAATAAAAGACTAGCAGGATTTTTTTTTTAATAAGTGCGGTATTCCTGCCTTCAGGTTCTGCATGAGCAAACATGAGATTTCTCACTCACGCACAAACACACATTTACACACAGTCACAGTTCCCTTTGCTGAGAACATATATGGCTTCTGTCCAGTGGTTTCTACCAGATGCTGGCCATGAGGGATTAAAAAAAACTGCAAGTAGAAACCTATCCTGAAAATAAGGAAGCATGAGGACCATGTTCAGACACATTTACTCCTTGAAAGACAAGCTACCAAAACAATTCTATATGCTGAGTGTTTTATTTTCAATACTCATCTGGAAAGAAGCTCTCGCCTAGCGATAGAATAGAATTAGTGTCATCCACCAATCAGTCATAACATTAGCACCATCAGCCTCCAAATGTTCCAGATTCCAATCCGGTTGAGTGTCCATGCGATGTGATGGTCAGAAAGAGCCCAATTCATAGAGGCCCCAACTCACAACGCCCAAAGGATCCGCCACTAACATCCCAGTGACACATACCACAGCACACTCGCAGAGGCCTCGTGGAGTCACACCCCGAGGGGCAAGACCTGCCCCGACAGCACAAGGGGAACCAAAAACCTAGGGAGTTTTTAGATATGGGGGAAAAATCTATTTAGTTACATGTCACAATAGTGTGTTAATTCATGCATCGTGACATGACTCCTAAATAAGTTTTTTTTCAATAATTTAAGTTTATATTTGAAGTGTCACCATTTCTTCATAGGGTGGTGCTCTTAATACCTGTCACACAACACGATACACTGTATGCTAGGACCAATTTATTTGCTAAGTTTGTTTAGAATTATAACAAATTCTGAAAAACAAAAGTTAATATCAAATCTGGATATTTATAAAATCATGATACTTACAGAATTGCAATACATATTCAGGCATTAGGCAGATGTCCTTATCCAGAGTGACTTCATTTTTATTTTTTATTTTATCGCATTATACATCTGAGCAGTTGATGCGTAAGGGTGTTGTTTAAGGACTCGACAGGCACAACGTGGTGGTCGTGGGCTTTGAACCTGGGACCTTCCAAACCGTAGTCCAATGGCAAAGTTTTAATGTTAATGGTTTTAATGTTACGGCTGATCAGTGTATATTGTCCAAATTTTTAGAACAGTTAGTTCCGACCAAGCAATCTGATTGGACGAGAGACGTTCCACTAGTAGAGATATTAGACAGTAACACAGTTGGGACGTTTGACTAAATGTATAGCACTAGCTTTCTATTTAATGCTATTTGGGATTTAACCCTAGAACCCACGAGTTCTAAAGTGGAACAAGTGGCAATGTGAAGAGAAAAGTACAAGATTTACAGCTCTGCCCATCACCTCCAAATTTAATTCTGTTAAATAGCAATTAATGTTGGTGACTAATTGTCAGACGCCAGTTCCACCAGTTGCGGTTAGTTAGTTCCCCCAGTCGTGGGAGGATACAGTAGGTGTTGGCGGAGCAAAATAAATAATAAAAATACCCAAACAAATGATAGTCTGTTAACAATAAATGTTTTTTGTGATCACTATTATTCTGTCTCATGTGATATTGCTTGGACATCCCTACAACAACAACTTTACCATACACAGAGAGAGACATGTTGCTCTCAGACCAGTGATCCTTGATCATCTCAGCTTTGCACGATAGTTTACTGTTCACAAAATTCACCAGATGAAAAGTGTATAAGAAATCTGTCAAAGTCTTATCTTTAAAGTCTAATCTTATCCTTTAGAGACACACAGCGAATATGGCCTTGGTCAGGACGGGCCTTAAGTTTAAAATGAACAAAGCTGTTTCCTGTTTCCTCTCAACAACACACATCTACTGTAGAGTATATACTGTACACCAAGGAGTCTCTAATGTTTATTGTTCAGTCTAATCTATTCTAATCCACTGTATCAGATCAATGATTATTAAATGTTAATAAAAAAAATCAACCATCATAAGAATGAAGTGCAACTTTCAGAATATAAAATAATAATCATATCAAGTCAGGAATATACTGTATTTATCATTAAAAATGGACGGCTATCATCCTACAACTGGGTTTAACACTACAAGACTGGAAATAGGCAATGTGTTCATATCTGCTTTATCAAAAAAATAAATTAATACTTATTCAATGTGTGTTAGGGGGAAAAAGTTACCATTGACCTCCCCGGTTCCACTGGTTGGACAAAAAGATATTTTAGCTACAAAATGATATGTGTTTATGAGGGGAATTATATAACTCAGCTGTCAGATCAAATGCGCCGCTGTCCTGGGGGAAAGACACGAGGAGATTCTCTGTCTAAACAGAGACGTGCCCACTGAATAAAGGACATGGCGATCACGCTGCCCCTACCGTGACACACCGCTCTGGGATGAGTACCCGCCCTCGGGCATTACTGCTCTGCTGCCACCCAGGTGTCACATTCAATAGTCTAGGATTTTTGACAATCGCCCTTCCTCGCAGCATGAAGAACGAATCAGTCCTCATGACAAAATGGCATACAGGACTATGGTTCTACTCTATGAACACTAAATAACCAAAGGGGGTTTCTTGGAACAACTAACTAACCAGTTGGAACTTGAAAAGATGGCTGCTTGACAACGATATGTGAACACATGCACAGGAAGGTTTAAAGGTATTTAGAGATACCACCCCCGGAGGTTATCCAGTGTTTTAAATCCATGCCAAGGACCCATAAATCCCTCTAGCACAGCAACTTGCAGTTTGTGTATGATCTGATTAAACGCATCAGATTAAAAAGAGCTTTACTCTCCGCATTTAACCTGCGGCAGTCAGCGGCTTATTAACCGTTTAGGGACATTCGTTTTTGCTTCTTTTATAACATCATGAGAAGTACAAAAACAATGTTGGTGGGTATATTGTATAATAGGGATGGGAATCACAAGGGAACAGCTGATACAATATTATAACGATACCTTGGTGTGTAGGATTCGGTTTGTATTGCCATTCTGAAAGTATCACGATTTTATAATGATCACAATTTAATTTGACTTTTTTTCAGATTTGTTACAATTTTAAAACTGACAACAGAAATCAGTTACACATACTACACAGGATGCTGTGCTGCCTGACAGTGGAAAAGTTTAAAGCACTCCACCTGTAGGATGTTTGGAGAACTGCAAGATTTTAACTACAAATGCAATTTCATTCATTTGTTCATTCATCTTTTATACCATTTGTCCTGTGTAGGGTCACGGGGGGTCCTGGAGCCTATGCAAGGAGACTTAGGGCACAAGGTGGGGTACAAACTGGACAGGTTGCAAATCCATTGTAGGGCACACACACGCATATTCAGACACTATTGCAATTTGGGAACACCAATGAACTCTCATCGGCATCTCGTCTTTTGACTTGTGACCCAGCAAGCACATGGAGAACATGCAAACACCGCACATACAGGCTCAAGGCAGGAACCATACCTAGGAGGTGCGAGGCTACGATGCTAACCACAAACCACTGTGCCGCCCAGCTGAAATGCAAAGATGTATTATTTAAAAAAAAAACAATTTTCGAGTCAAATATTGCCATACTAAGGCCATGTCTACATGTATTTTTAAAAACAGAGCTTTTTTTTTACTTTTTAAAAAAAAATAATTCTATCCACATAACCTACATTTTAAAAATATCTTTGTCCACATAATGCAAAACGCTCTGTTACGTACTGTTAGGAGCCTCCCTAATCATCACCCCAATCAGAAGCCTGGACAAAATGTCATTACCGGTTGCGCTTATAGAAGTCCGAAGGGTTTCGTCCAAAACCACTGTCACAGTGAGCTTCATAGTACATTCATGCACCTCTGTTGGTTAACATAATGTGTGAGTATCTACGCATCTATAGTATGTACACACATGGAAAAAGTCCAGTAAGCAACTGTCACATCACTGGTTTACTGTACCTAAGTCCACTATTAGACAAAATATTCTCATAAACAGAGCTGCCGTCAAATCAATAAGACTGGCACACACAGACAATGACATCATCGGCACACAAGGTGACGTTACAACAAGCCAAAACATCTGTTTTGAAAAGCTCAGTTTTCCAAAAGCTTCGTTTTTTAACTGTGTATGCATGTGGACGAAAGCCCATAACCGCAGACAAAAATCTCAATTTTTAAAAAACATGTGGACATTTTGGCCTAATTTTGTCTTTTGATGTACTGACAGTAAGGATGCATGGAATCACCAGATGGAAACAAAACCTAGATTTGTGTTCTGATTTGATGAAGTACAAATGGAATGCTTTGCCCTCAGTCACAAAAGGTGTGTTCAGAAAAAATGAAGTAGGATTAACGTAAAAAAAAAAAAAAAAAGAATAAAAAAAAACCTTGGCAAATATTAAGCATTAGGTAGATATATTGTGCCTGGGGCTTTATGGCATGCAGTGGCACAGGAAACACTGCGTAGGTAGATGGAAGAATAGATTCCATTAAATATTATTAATTCATAAGCTAAAGGGGACAATAAAAACGATAAGAAATTCAAGCTGAAGTTTTGGCAATGCCGCTCACAATGATCCCTGGCATGAAGATTTTAAAATGGACACCATGTGAATCTTGACTCTCTCAAGATAAAAAATTGAGGATGCCTCTCTTATTAGGTGATAGGTCATATTTCAGATGCTTTACATCCTGTGTGTGTGTGTGTGTGTGTGAGTGAGATCACTATGGGTGAAAATTGATAATGGGTCTCAAGAGAAACTTGACCCAAAGATCAAGGAAACACTGTGCTTTTAAATTGGCACCACATTGAGGAAATGGCACAAAAAATAGACGAATGAAATGTGAACGAAAGAATGTGACCTCTCTTACTGGAGTTTTTGTAATATACAGCCGGTTTATTGTTCCTTTGCTAATAAGGCTTTCTGCTAAAAATCGTTGAAGAACGTGTGGCGCACTTGGATTTGAGATCCTCTGAGCTATGCGTGTGATGGTGAGTAACTCACTCACCCCGATAAGGACAAAAACAGCTTCAGGCATGACGCTCTAGTGTTTTTTTTTACTGTATAACTTTCTGACCCTTAAATAAACAATCAAGCCAAAAAGGGAAATAATTACACAATATCACCCCTACTCAAGCGTAGTCAATAAGCCAGGACATGTTTTCATATTTTAGCTTTTGTGTGTGTGTATTGAAGCTACAAAGCTTTTACATGGCGGAATCCCAAGTGTTGAATTAACACAGTGTTTATACAAATTAATTCTTAAAGTGGAGATTTTACTACAGTATGTATAGCTTACACCACATATGGGATGCTCATAATGCTCATCCTTTAGATTAGCACACTGCATGACACGAATATAAGGAAGATGCATGATGATAGAAGACAAACTATACAGTATGTTCACCTTAGCAGCCTGGTCCTGACCACTGCAGACCAGGAACATCCCACACAAAACTGCAGTTTTGGACTTGCTCTGCCCCAGTCCTCCTGCCATCACAATTTGGCCCTTGGCAAAGTCACTTAAATCCTTATGCTTGCCCATTTTTTTGGCTTTCAACACATCAACTTCAGGAAACAAGGTTCATTTCCTGCCAAATGTATCCCACCTACTTTCAGCCGACATATTGAAAATGTAACTTCTGTGACAAGGGACAAATTGTGATGACTAAACAACTGAGTCAGAGCAACTCCAACACTGCAGATCTGGTAGGATGTTCCTGGTCTGCACTGATCAGGACATACCAAAAGTAATCGAAGAAAGGAAAACCGGTGAACTGGTGACAGGGTCATGACCAAGGCTCACTAATGGACATGAGGAACAAAGGCTGGCCGATCCAATAGAAGAGCTGGTGTATATCCAGTTGAGGGAAAGGTTAATGCTTGTTGTGTTAGAAAGATGTCTTTAATACTTGGACTAATCCAAACGTCTGAAAATCTTCCCAACTGTGTTTGACTGAAGGCACTTAGTTACTAAGCTACAGTAGTGACCCAGTGTAAGGATATATCCAGTGATGAAAACTTCAAATTCAAATCAAATTCAAATTTTATTTGTCACATACACAGTCATACACAGTACGATATTTAGTGAAATGCTTATACGACCGCCAGTGACCTTAAAAAGAGAATTAAAGCTTATAATAAGAAATAAATATAAATAAAAGAAATACGATAGAAAATTTAAATTGAACTAGGATAAAAATAGAAATAAAAATAGAAATATACTGTACAAATAGAAATATACTGTACAAGAACATTTAAGAAATTGAGATTTTTGGAAGAAAGATGGTGTGCAAATATGCACAGAAAAAAGTGTCTTATTAAGGTGCCATTATTAACTTGTCTTTGTGCAATGGTCCAGAATGTAAACGTAACCATGTAGTGTAGATGTGCGTGGATTTGTCCATAGTGTCCATGGATGTAAAAAGATTGATTGATTGATTGATTGTAAATTCAAAACTTTAAAGCACGTTTTGTAAGTCGCTCTGGATAAGAGCATCTGCTAATGCCTAAATGTAAATGTAGGTGTCAGAACACACAGATCATTACTGTTTCAGTGGCAGAGGAGGGGATCTATTCAATATTAGGCTGGTGGTCAATGTTATGGCTGATCAGTGGATTTCTAAATGTGAACCGTCATGGCATGCAAAGCTGACAAACAAAACAAAAAGAAAAACGGAATTGTGCAACATGGCTTGTAATGTGAACGTAACCAAAAATGCCAACCCATGTGACTATGAACACCAATGGACAAGGCAGGTGAATGACATATATGTTGGGATGTATTGCAATAGAGGACGTTGCAGCAAGGTACATAAGGTACATGAGAAACGATGCAGATGAAAAGCTCCCATTGTGACAGTGTACGTAATTCACAAAGAGCAGTCAGGACGCTGCGGGATTGCACAGGGCTCTAATGAAACACCTGTTATAGCTCCAAAAGTACCTGCTTTGACATTCACTGGAATGACATGATATTGTCTGTGGTAATGTAATGGAAGAAAATAACAGTTAACAAGGCAGCTGCAGACGAGCTGATCTTTAAAACACTGTTTGGGCATGTTGGAGGTGTCCTGGAGGTCAGGAGGAGAAGTCGTAATAATGGATATCACTGAGTGTACCCTCTCATCAGTACTGTCTGACCAAGAGCTGAGGTTTAGTGTACTGGTAATCAGCTTATCACATTAAGTCATACACGCTGAGTAACCATGACATCAGTCTGTGTCAGAACAACTCAAGCCCAAGCATGTGAGACGCCAAGCATATCTTGGCTGATTAAGATGATGCTGGGGGAAACGGGGCATTTGAGAACATTGTACATTAAATAACCTGACTCTTTCAAGTTTATTTGCAGCTCTGCTTGAGTAAGTTTAAGCTCATAAATTTAATTATTCATGGATTATTATTCCCATCCACTTTCACTTGCACATGCAGGTGTGCCTTACTTTTTCAGAGCCGATCAATTGCACCATAAAACACAACATTTGATATCATAACTAACGTAGAGAATGTTTTGAGCTGGAATTTAGCTTTTATAAGATATCCAACCCCTTTTGTCCCCAAGCACTGGCGTTTATTCTTTGCGCCAAATGCATTTATAAAATAATTTCTTTCAAGCCTGATCAAGTATTTTTAAAATCCCTTTATCATAACCAGCAATTTTTCAGTGTCAATCTCTTTTGCGGCGAAAAAAACCCAACTATTTGGATAAACACTGTGATTCGGGTATAAAGCGCTAGTCTTTAATTATCTCCCAAACTTCAAGAAACAATTGAAGCTGCCAGTTTTTTTATCTAGCTCTCTTACACGGAGTGTTGACAGTCTAGGTGTGTTCTCGATTGTTAAACTGTTACCCTCGAGCTGCTCACTGACCTCTTGGTTACTCCTATTACTCCACTATTATCAACATGTGCTGTTGCCGTGATTGTGCGCTTGCGATGGTGTGTATCGAGAGTGACTGATTTGAAATGAATAGGTGTCACACTCCTGTGTGCTTGCACGTAGTGGTAGCCCAACTTAAAAGTTTGTTTTTTAGGAAGGATACGTGTCACGTAAGGATGATATGTGCCGCGTGAGGATATGTGTCGCGTAAGGATATGTGTCGCGTAAGGATATGTGTTGGCGTAGCTAAATAACTGGTTAAATAAACAAACAAATCATAATCTGTTGATGGTAAACAGTGTTCGTGGAACTGCTGTCTAAAAGCGATATCACACACCAGGTCCTGCTTTTGTGCAGAGCTGCGAAATCTTCAGTACTGAGTCCACACGATCACATCACTGCCATGCTGATATTCAGTATAACAACACTCCACTTTATGTGATATTGCTCAAGTAAAAATAGAAAAACTATGATGCTTTAAATGGCATTCCACACTATGCATATAGGGCACTGGGGAAGATGTATAGCTTTATGAGGTTATCCTGTCCATAACGTGCAACCAAAGTCAATAAACAAAAATGGAAAGGTTTCAGATTTCTACACAATCAATCCACAAGGAGCGAGAACACATGCAACTCATGGAATGCTCACGCTGCAAAACTCAAACCCTCGACCTTGCATTAGCGTTCACACTGACCTAAATATTAAATGCTGCTAAATTTGTTCACTGGACTGTTAAATGATTAGCAATTTCATGCAGAGCGATGTGAAATGCAATGCCAAGCTGTCTCTCCTAAAACATTGTGCTGTCGTCATTACTGTTGTCATGAGCCGAGTCTGAAATCTAAAACCGCAAGCTATTAGACATTTCAGAAGATTACACAAGACAGGTATTTTGTTAGCTTTAAAGGCTACAATAAACTTTTTTTTTTTTTCAAATTTAGACACTAACTCTGACAGGTACACAAGTTAGTGTGTTAGTGCACAATGAATGTCTAGAAGCGTATGAACGTACAATTTGAGACACAAACTTATGACAAGAATGTATTTGATGCATACATATTTTCTTACACATTTCATACTCATTTCTTTTGATTCTGTAAAGCTGCTTTGCGACCAAAAGCTCACTGATGTGGCTGGGGAGTGAAGGCTACCCTGTCCTGTTTGATCACACAGAGGAGCTACTTTGACAGAAAGGTGTCCACTGTGCTTCGATGAGTTTACTGACTTCAGGAGAGACGCGGTCAAACACACAAGCACAGCAAGGGGTCAGAAAGTTTTTGTACTTATTAACAGCAAAAGACTGAGTTTTTATATGTTTGGACAGACGCCTGGTGTCATGTACATCTGTTACTTCAAAGAAAATAAGCTATTTAAACATGTCCTGGTGAAATCTGGGAAAACAAAGAGTGGAAGTTGTTTTGAAGTCCATCCAGAGGCAAATCAGGAACTGTTAGCTCAAGGAAGGGGGAGAGAGACAAAGAGGAAGAGAGTGAACATCTTAATATCCGAACCAAGAGGAAGATAGGAGCATGGGAGAGTTTACACATTTTATAACAAACATCTTCCGAGAAGTTTTGGTGACTTTGGTGACCCACCCCCCTACGCTGCACTGTCACTGTCACCAGGTGTAAAGTCTCTGATTGGTGCACTATGACAGGCTGATGTCCCACGTCACACTCATTGTTCCCAGGTAAGACTCCGGATGCATCCCCACCCTGACTGAGTTAAAACAGTGACTGAACAATAAACTGTGCAGTTCGCCTCTACTACTGTATAAAAGGAATCGGAAAATCCCTATCGGATAACCGTTTGGTTTTGATTTAGCAGAAGCTTTTCAGCCGTTTCCAGACTAGTACAATACATTACAAGACCTAATTGTTGCTGTTCTTTCACAAGCTATGTTGGGAAAAACAAGACATTACAAAATCATTCAAGATGTGAATGAAATATGAGATGAAAACTACTGTGTGAACTTTTTGTTCAATGTTTAATAAACATTTTTATGGATGTGGTGCTACTCTACACTGATTAAATGCAAAACATTAAGCCCTGTATTGTGTAGGTTATTTCACCAGGGCAGCTCTTGCATGACTCCACAAGACCTCTGGGGTGTGCTGTGGTGGCTGGCACCATGATCCTTTGGGTGTTGCGGGTTGTGATGTGAAGCCAACGTGGATAAGACAACAACCTTGAACTTTTGCCAGCTCGTCATCATACACAACAGGCTGTGATGCACATCATAGCCGGAATTAACTTTTCTTTTTCTGCAACTGTTGCTGCATTGTTTTTTTCTGTGGGATTAGACCAGACGATCTAGGCTTTAACCCCCACGGGCATAAATGAGCCTTATTTCAGCTCAAAGCTATAAATGTTAATTTAACACTGTAAAATTAAACTTCCGTCCAAAGCAAAATCCGCAGTACTGAAATTTCACCTCTACAGCAAAATTCCTGTTGTTGAATTAAAACCCAGAGTGTTGACTTAACACACAACAATGTTTATATACTGTACCGTATCAATCAAAAGTTTGGACAGAAGTTTTTTATTTTTTTTATTTTCGAAGCTTTGAAAAAACATACATGGCATTTTTTTATTAATTAACAACAGCCCAAACATTCAGGCAGATGTTATTTTAAGCAACAAAGCTCAGCTGTTATGGAACAGTTCTTATGAGAACAGTATTGTCAAGTGCCTTTGCATGACACATCAAGCACCATGATGAAACTGGCTCTTATAAAGACGCAGGAAAGCCAGACCAAAACTTACCTCAGCTGCAGAGGAGAAGTTCATTTAGAGTCGCCAGCCTTAGAAATCAGCAATTAACAAACAGCACCTCATTAGAGCCTTTATGAAGAGTATACAGTAAGTACAGTAGCAGGCTCATCTCAATATCGACTATTCGAAAAATTGTGCATATTTTGGACGACGTCAGCTTTGCTTAACAATGTTGACAGAAATTAAAATCAGGAACACCCATGGAGTTGTGATTGGTACTGTATGTCCATGTGGAAACAATTGAACTCCCGAGGTGTTAAATCAGCACTGTGTATACTGTATTTTGTTCTTTCCAGCCAGATGTGTACGAACATATAAACCTAACTAGATTTTGCTTTTCGGACAGAAGAAAAAATTATTCAACCTTATACTTATTACATATACATATTTATTATATTAAATATACATATTTATTATAGGATTATAAGAACTTATTAATTAATCAGAGGTTCTCAAAACTTTTTTTTCAGTCTGTTCTATTAAAATTTTAAGCTTATTACTTGAAGGTGTTTTTTATTCAACTTTTTGCCTATTGAACACATTTAGGTAAATATTTATACATATACACTGATATTAGTTTATGAGTTTAGAGACATTTAAAGCAATTCAAGTGCTAGATCAATTCAAAAACCTCAGTAATAAACATTACAGCTTTAATGATAGCAAGTTGGACTTTCCAACAAATCTAACATGGTCATTCTGGCTTGTCTTTAAGAACTCCCATGGGGTCACCAGGCAACCCATTTGAGTACCACTGCTATGTGTGTGTGTGTGTGTGTGTACTGCATAAGCATAATAAAACAGCAGTAAGAAACAGTGGATGTAAAACATCTAATATCCCAATCTAATACTACTAATAATTAATGAATGAGTTAAAATGTATGAATGTATTAATTACCTGCCCATCTTAGAACACATGAGAGAGTCGGCGGCCACGGCGGCGCGCGAAAACTCCCCGTCCTCCTCACAGCACCGGCGCATCCGCACGAGCAGCAGCGCGCACACGCAGATGATCGCCGCCGTGCAGAGCAGCGCCACGCACAAGACGCACGCGAGCCTCGATGAAGACCTCGACATCACTGAAGAAACGATGAAGGATGCACGGCGAAATGCGCGCGCTCTATGTGGAGTCTGGTGTTTGTATGATTGTTTTGGGGGGCGGGGGGGGAGGGGGGTTAAACCGCACCTCTCTCTCTCTCTCTCTCTCTCCGCCAACTGAAGGGTGATGATGCCCGCAGTGAGTGCGCACCGCAAAAACGGCGCTGATATTATTATTATTATTATTATTATTATGTCAGATTATGACTTAACATGACTTGGTTGGAAGAACATGCCTATTTTACATAGGTTATAAAGTTTAAACCTATTGCTTTCATTTCGTTTCTGTAACTCTAAAAGCTATGCGGAGCGAAAAAAGTGGATACAAGTGGATATCATGTGTGACGTAAAAAGAACTAATAATGTACTGTATTGTAGTATAATCTACAGGGTCAGAGTCTGTATAAGAACTTATAATGTACTGTATTCTAAAGTAATCTACAGGTTCAGAGTCTGTATAAGAACTAATAATGTACTGTATTGTAGTATAATCTACAGTGTCAGAGTCTGTATAAGAACTAATAATATACTGTGTTAGGGTATGATCTGCAGTCAGAGTCTGTATAAAACCTTACAATGTTCTGTATTGTAATATAATCTACAGGTTCAGAGTCTATATACTGTAAGAACTTATAATGTACTGTATTCTAAAGTAATCTACAGGTTCAGAGTCTGTATAAGAACTAATAATGTACTGTATTGTAGTATAATCAACAGGTTCAGGGTCTATATAAGAACTTATAATGTACTGTATTCTAAAGTAATCTACAGGTTCAGAGTCTGTATAAGAACTAATAATGTACTGTATTGTAGTATAATCTACAGTGTCAGAGTCTGTATAAGAACTAATAATGTACTGTATTGTAGTATAATCTACAGTGTCAGAGTCTGTATAAGAACTAATAATATACTGTGATAGGGTATGATCTGCAGTCAGAGTCTGTATAAAACCTTATAATGTTCTGTATTGTAGTATAATCTACAGGTTCAGAGTCTATATAAGAACTTATAATGTACTGTATTCTAAAGTAATCTACAGGTTCAGAGTCTGTATAAGAACTAATAATGTACTGTATTGTAGTATAATCTACAGTGTCAGAGTCTGTATAAGAACTAATAATATACTGTGATAGGGTATGATCTGCAGTCAGAGTCTGTATAAAACCTTACAATGTTCTGTATTGTAATATAATCTACAGGTTCAGAGTCTATATACTGTAAGAACTTATAATGTACTGTATTCTAAAGTAATCTACAGGTTCAGAGTCTGTATAAGAACTAATAATGTACTGTGTTCTAAAGTAATCTACAGGTTCAGAGTCTGTATAAGAACTAATAATGTACTGTATTGTAGTATAATCTACAGTGTCAGAGTCTGTATAAGAACTAATAATATACTGTGATAGGGTATGATCTGCAGTCAGAGTCTGTATAAAACCTTACAATGTTCTGTATTGTAATATAATCTACAGGTTCAGAGTCTATATACTGTAAGAACTTATAATGTACTGTATTCTAAAGTAATCTACAGGTTCAGAGTCTGTATAAGAACTAATAATGTACTGTGTTCTAAAGTAATCTACAGGTTCAGAGTCTGTATAAGAACTAATAATGTACTGTATTGTAGTATAATCTACAGTGTCAGAGTCTGTATAAGAACTAATAATTTACTGTATTGTAGTATAATCTACAGTGTCAGAGTCTGTATAAGAACTAATAATGTACTGTATTGTAGTATAATCTACAGTGTCAGAGTCTGTATAAGAACTAATAATATACTGTGTTAGGGTATGATCTGCAGTCAGAGTCTGTATAAAACCTTACAATGTTCTGTATTGTAATATAATCTACAGGTTCAGAGTCTATATACTGTAAGAACTTATAATGTACTGTATTCTAAAGTAATCTACAGGTTCAGAGTCTGTATAAGAACTAATAATGTACTGTATTGTAGTATAATCAACAGGTTCAGGGTCTATATAAGAACTTATAATGTACTGTATTCTAAAGTAATCTACAGGTTCAGAGTCTGTATAAGAACTAATAATGTACTGTATTGTAGTATAATCTACAGTGTCAGAGTCTGTATAAGAACTAATAATTTACTGTATTGTAGTATAATCTGCAGTGTCAGAGTCTGTATAAGAACTAATAATGTACTGTATTGTAGTATAATCTACAGTGTCAGAGTCTGTATAAGAACTAATAATATACTGTGATAGGGTATGATCTGCAGTCAGAGTCTGTATAAAACCTTATAATGTTCTGTATTGTAGTATAATCTACAGGTTCAGAGTCTATATAAGAACTTATAATGTACTGTATTCTAAAGTAATCTACAGGTTCAGAGTCTGTATAAGAACTAATAATGTACTGTATTGTAGTATAATCTACAGTGTCAGAGTCTGTATAAGAACTAATAATATACTGTGATAGGGTATGATCTGCAGTCAGAGTCTGTATAAAACCTTACAATGTTCTGTATTGTAATATAATCTACAGGTTCAGAGTCTATATACTGTAAGAACTTGTAATGTACTGTATTCTAAAGTAATCTACAGGTTCAGAGTCTGTATAAGAACTAATAATGTACTGTGTTCTAAAGTAATCTACAGGTTCAGAGTCTGTATAAGAACTAATAATGTACTGTATTGTAGTATAATCTACAGTGTCAGAGTCTGTATAAGAACTAATAATTTACTGTATTGTAGTATAATCTGCAGTGTCAGAGTCTGTATAAGAACTAATAATGTACTGTATTGTAGTATAATCTACAGTGTCAGAGTCTGTATAAGAACTAATAATATACTGTGATAGGGTATGATCTGCAGTCAGAGTCTGTATAAAACCTTATAATGTTCTGTATTGTAGTATAATCTACAGGTTCAGAGTCTATATAAGAACTTATAATGTACTGTATTCTAAAGTAATCTACAGGTTCAGAGTCTGTATAAGAACTAATAATGTACTGTATTGTAGTATAATCTACAGTGTCAGAGTCTGTATAAGAACTAATAATTTACTGTATTGTAGTATAATCTGCAGTGTCAGAGTCTGTATAAGAACTAATAATGTACTGTATTGTAGTATAATCTACAGTGTCAGAGTCTGTATAAGAACTAATAATATACTGTGATAGGGTATGATCTGCAGTCAGAGTCTGTATAAAACCTTATAATGTTCTGTATTGTAGTATAATCTACAGGTTTAGAGTCTATATAAGAACTTATAATGTACTGTATTCTAAAGTAATCTACAGGTTCAGAGTCTGTATAAGAACTAATAATGTACTGTATTGTAGTATAATCAACAGGTTCAGAGTCTGTATAAGAACTTATAATGTACTGTATTCTAAAATAATCAACAGGTTCAGAGTCTGTATAAGAACTAATAATGTACTGTATTGTAGTATAATCTACAGTGTCAGAGTCTGTATAAGAACTAATAATATACTGTGATAGGGTATGATCTGCAGTCAGAGTCTGTATAAAACCTTATAATGTTCTGTATTGTAGTATAATCTACAGGTTTAGAGTCTATATAAGAACTTATAATGTACTGTATTCTAAAGTAATCTACAGGTTCAGAGTCTGTATAAGAACTAATAATGTACTGTATTGTAGTATAATCAACAGGTTCAGAGTCTGTATAAGAACTTATAATGTACTGTATTCTAAAATAATCAACAGGTTCAGAGTCTGTATAAGAACTAATAATGTACTGTATTGTAGTATAATCAACAGGTTCAGAGTCTGTATAAGAACTTATAATGTACTGTATTCTAAAGTAATCTACAGGTTCAGAGTCTGTATAAGAACTAATAATGTACTGTATTGTAGTATAATCAACAGGTTCCGAGTCTGTATAAGAACTTATAATGTACTGTGTTCTAAAGTAATCTACAGGTTCAGAGTCTGTATAAGAACTAATAATATACTGTATTGTAGTATAATCAACAGGTTCCGAGTCTGTATAAGAACTTATAATGTACTGTGTTCTAAAGTAATCTACAGGTTCAGAGTCTGTATAAGAACTAATAATGTACTGTATTGTAGTATAATCTACAGTGTCAGAGTCTGTATAAGAACTAATAATATACTGTGATAGGGTATGATCTGCAGTCAGAGTCTGTATAAAACCTTATAATGTTCTGTATTGTAGTATAATCTACAGGTTCAGAGTCTATATAAGAACTTATAATGTACTGTATTTTAAAGTAATCTACAGGTTCAGAGTCTGTATAAGAACTAATAATGTACTGTATTGTAGTATAATCAACAGGTTCAGAGTCTGTATAAGAACTTATAATGTACTGTATTCTAAAATAATCAACAGGTTCAGAGTCTGTATAAGAACTAATAATGTACTGTATTGTAGTATAATCTACAGTGTCAGAGTCTGTATAAGAACTAATAATATACTGTGATAGGGTATGATCTGCAGTCAGAGTCTGTATAAAACCTTATAATGTTCTGTATTGTAGTATAATCTACAGGTTTAGAGTCTATATAAGAACTTATAATGTACTGTATTCTAAAGTAATCTACAGGTTCAGAGTCTGTATAAGAACTAATAATGTACTGTATTGTAGTATAATCAACAGGTTCAGAGTCTGTATAAGAACTTATAATGTACTGTATTCTAAAATAATCAACAGGTTCAGAGTCTGTATAAGAACTAATAATGTACTGTATTGTAGTATAATCAACAGGTTCAGAGTCTGTATAAGAACTTATAATGTACTGTATTCTAAAGTAATCTACAGGTTCAGAGTCTGTATAAGAACTAATAATGTACTGTATTGTAGTATAATCAACAGGTTCCGAGTCTGTATAAGAACTTATAATGTACTGTGTTCTAAAGTAATCTACAGGTTCAGAGTCTGTATAAGAACTAATAATATACTGTATTGTAGTATAATCAACAGGTTCCGAGTCTGTATAAGAACTTATAATGTACTGTGTTCTAAAGTAATCTACAGGTTCAGAGTCTGTATAAGAACTAATAATGTACTGTATTGTAGTATAATCTACAGTGTCAGAGTCTGTATAAGAACTAATAATATACTGTGATAGGGTATGATCTGCAGTCAGAGTCTGTATAAAACCTTATAATGTTCTGTATTGTAGTATAATCTACAGGTTCAGAGTCTATATAAGAACTTATAATGTACTGTATTCTAAAGTAATCTACAGGTTCAGAGTCTGTATAAGAACTAATAATGTACTGTATTGTAGTATAATCAACAGGTTCAGAGTCTGTATAAGAACTTATAATGTACTGTATTCTAAAATAATCAACAGGTTCAGAGTCTGTATAAGAACTAATAATGTACTGTATTGTAGTATAATCAACAGGTTCAGAGTCTGTATAAGAACTTATAATGTACTGTGTTCTAAAGTAATCTACAGGTTCAGAGTCTGTATAAGAAAACAGTGTCACTAAGCTTTAGGTTATAAGATTATTATAATGCGTCACAGCATAATCTTCTTTTACAGACTGAACTAGTAACAGTTCAGGCCTGTAAATAATAATCATTACTGATTGGCCAGTCAATATATTTTACTAGATACCGAATTAATATGCAGCCAAATCTATTCCTTGATTTTGTTAGCTGGCTAACTAATCTAAAAGGCTTTAATAAACACCTTTGACTAAAGCCAAGACCAGTAGCATGCTAAGCATTTATTAAAGGTTAATATACTGGTGGCACGATGGCGTAGAGGTTAGCACTGGGTTTGATTCCCAACCTGGGTTTGTGTGCATGGAGTTTGCATGTTCTTCCCATGCTTGGTGGGTTTTCTCCAGGTACTCTTGTTTCCTCCCACAATCCAAAAACCTGCCGATTGCGTTAAGTGGCATCAAGAAATTGCCTGCAGTGTGTGAACGCATATGTGAATGTTGACAGAAGGTCCTACCACAGTCAATAGGAATGAATACAACATTAATCAATATTGATCTCCACGCTCCCTAGTTGTACTACAGAGGTTTCTAGGTAGGTGGATGTTTCCCTTCATCCTCCAAAAGTAGGTTGATGGGATAAGATAAGCCTGTTTGACATAACCTGTTCCAGGCGGGACTGTTACGCCTTCATTCCGAGCTGTGCCAGAGATTTTCATCCCTTGCTGGTGCTAAGGGTTGCTTGACCTGGCAGCGAGGGTGCTCTGAAATTCCCATTAATGTGCGAGTCACTGTTGTGTAATTTCTAGTTCATTAAAACATCCCAAACCCATGTACAAACACATCCACGCACACACACATGCAGTACTCGTTCCGCAACCACTACAATGACATTCTGTGTTAAACACAAGAGGAGATGATTAGTTCGTAGTATATAGATGCAAAATTCACAAGCCAACTTCTGTAAACACACCGCTGAATATAAAGTTTCAGGTAGTTATGCCCTGGCCATGGTTTTTACACAAGTAGAAAGCAGCAGACACAGGCTTATTGTATTCATTTCAGCCTCAGATTCTGAGATGACAAACTCATGCTGCCAGTTACTAAACACCTAATCTAATAAACCAACAGCGTTCCGCTCCACAGAACTGATATTACAAGAGCGAGCATCGCGTGGAGCATTTCTTTAAATAAAAAACTGCATCTCCATATATGGACATTTATGTAAAAGGTAAAAATTCAATTCAATTCAATTAAGAATAAAATCAAAAAGTGAGAAATCTATTTATGAAGATTATATAAAAAATGCATGTTTTTCTACTACATTTGGATGAACCAACCTAGATGGTGTAAGTGTTTTAAACCAATGTTTAGGATTAAAACACTCTCAATTCTGTTAAAGGCTTAGGAAGGTATTTATTCATAGATTTAGTACATTTTACTTGCACTCTATTGGCGATAGTGCACTACTAACCTGTGTGACTCAATCCCTGACTCTATGACGGGACACATACTGTATGAGCAATGAACGAACATGACCCTGAAAAGTACTAGGATAAAAAACTGTTGATCTTAATTTGAGAGTCAATTCACACAGCCCTAAAGCACATACTGTACACCACACTTGTGTTCACATGTATGACTAAGCAGTATTGTGGTGGCAGGGATTTGGTCAAGTACCACTCTCAAACCAGGGCCAAGAGTCGGGTACCTGACCACAATGTGGCTATTAGTGTCTGTCTTTTGCAGTGAGTGCAAAGGCTATAAAGGGAGAGCTATTGCTCTAATGAGGGAGAGAGGGAGAGCAGAGCAGGGCAGAGCAGAGCTCAGACCGTAGCAACAATTCCTGCTTGCATGTTGTCTGATCCACTTACAAAAAGGTACAATGAATGCAAATGAAAAAATAAGCTAAATCAAGTCACAGTAAACCCACCTATCTACACACATCCATCAGAGCCAACATGAGGAACCAACTGTGTGCTCAGCATCAAGAGCAGTTCCAGGTCCTACTGCAGGCACAGGTGGAAGACTAGCAGATTATGTGGTCCTTGGTGTGTAGTATGGGTGTGTATGTGTATGTCACAAGATAACACTGGCGCATTTATCCAGCTTTTTGGGTATGTTGCTAAAGGGGGCTTTGCACCACCTTTTCCAGATTTGGGAAAAAAAGCAAACAAGAGCATCAACAAGGACTACAAAGCTTGATGTGTAGTACCACAGGGGCACTCCACTATGGGAATTTATGCCAGGACACAATGATGTCTAGATTTAGTGCTACTCAACACTGGATCTCACAAAGAGATAGGGCCAGATCCCCATGATTCCCATTTCCAAAAAAAAAAAAAAAACTCAATTTTCACCTGATTCAGATTAGACCAATTTATTATCATTCTGTTCAGATCGTTGTGGTCCCAGCAAAATTCCAGGCAGAATTCTCCACCCCCATATTACCTACAGTAGCTAAAGGCTGTTCTGAGATATTTGAGATGGTCACCTGCAAATGGTCATGCAGTTGGGTGGGTGAAAGAATGGTATCGAGGCTTCCATTTGGATCATGCACAGATGAAGCCACAGATTTATAAAGTGATTGACCCAAGATTGACATTTTCAGGGCTGGCTGGCTATTATCGAATGGTTTGTGCCGAACTGTTTGAACATCACCAACCCACTAACTGATCTTACTAAAAAGGGACACCAAATCCAATTCAGAGGGGCACTAAGTCTGATAAAGTTGCACTTTGTTTGCGGACCACTCTTACAGTACATTCCCCGAAAACCGTGTTAGACCTCATCTTGAACAGTGAGTAAATACAGTTTACTCACTGTAATGTGTAGTAGTAGAGAATGCGGTGACCCACATCTACCTGCCCTGGAGAGCCTTCGCCCTCTGTCCAAACTTCCCCTGCCCCAGGGCCTTCACTGAATGCAAGATGCCAGCACTCCAGCCCTTCAAAAGCAAAGTGATTTACAGGTCATGGGTGTAGATTACCCTGGCCAATTTTCTCCTTTCTTGGCTGCGCATTGAATTTTGCCTGGACATGCAAAGGCTCGTACACAAATTTGCAGTAAATGAAAAGTGAAGGTTTAAACAGGGGAACACACACACACACACAAGCATGTTGATCTCCACTTTCTAATATTAAGGAATGGCATGTGGGGGCTGAAAAGAGTTTGTTACTTACACTTTCACATACCAAAAAATTAGTACATTTAAAATGCAAATGCAAAGTGATTCACAGGTCATGGGTGTAAATTACTCTGGCCAACTTTCAGTAACTTACAGTACTGTAGGATGGGTAATGGAGCTCATGTAATGGTGGTCAAGCACTGCTCAGGGAAAGAAGCAAGAGTTGCATAATTAATTAAGAACCAGAGAAAACAGCCCTTAGACAGAATGTGTGTGTGTTATAACTTCCAACAGTGAGAATGCCAAGATACCCAGGTTCCCAGACAGAGCTTTGATATAATCCTCTACATTAGCTATTATATATTGGTTACTTACTGTAAATAGCATTAGTTAATGCTGTATATGACATGTTCAATTAGTGACAGATGAGTATTGGAAGGGAATAAACAAAGAAAAAAACAAAAAGTTAAGAATGAAAAAAATAGCTAAAGGAAACTAATTGTAAATGTAGTAAAAGTTGAGTGTAATGCATAAAGTTTTTAAAGAACAGACACGTTCCAGAGAAAAGTGGGAAAAGTGTAAGCAAACTTGTCGGCCAAAGGGATTTAGAGCTGTCACACACACATACAGAGATAAAGCTTTTCATTTGCAACCAGATGTAAAGATCAATATCTGGTCTGCTTAATCTGAATAGGATCGCAAGCCGTGAAAAAGAATATGTTGAAATTTGTGTACATTTTAGAAACTTGGGCTGTGGGGTGCGGTGCCTTGGAGGAAAGCTTTGGAGCCTGGTTGCTCCCGGTTCCACTGTTTCATCTCAGGTTTCTGTTTGTGCCGAGTTATGATTCTTTTAAATGCATCCAAACGAATTTCCTTTCTGTGAGGCTTAGTTTTTCTCATCTCCCAAAACATGCTGCTGGATTAGTTACATTAACCTGTAATTAAGGGCGTGTCTGTAAGAAATTTGCTTATGTTACTGTATGTATTATAGTTTACGATGATAAATTCTGCTTCTTCTTCTTCTTCTTTGTTGTTGTTTAACGGCAGCTGGAATCCAGTAGTTTGGTTACATTATCACCAACTGTAGGTCTCATTCTCCCTCATTTTCCAGACCAGGCTTCTTTAAAATGTCTAATGCGTCCTTTGCTGATCTTGTCTTGGCTTGTTCTGTGTCTTGAACTCTCTTGACAAGTTTCCCTCTCAGTTCCTTTCAGCATTTAGTTGAAATTCTGTAGCCTACACCACCACGACCTATAGATCTCTCTGTCCTCAGCTTTCCTGTCCTTTACAGCTGACTTTCCCTCCAGTCTTCCTCAATAACAACATTAAATGCATACGTCCCTGATCAGTACCTCCCCATTCTAAAAGTGTCTTAACACTGCTTTTTACTCTCCCTTGTTCTTGGAGCTGTGCCACCATATCTAGCCTGTCCATGTAATACATGCTCAATAATCTTAATTTCCTGGCATTCCTTACACAGTTCCGTTTGTTGTTTAATAATATAAATAGAGTGCTATAAGGTTGCTGGGTCCAATTTTTAGCCCAGTTAATTAATGCTTCCTTTCTCAGATTTTTTTCCTCTTGTTTGGTTCATTAATCCCAATCAGTGTTGTTGTTTTGACCTTAACCTTGGTTGATTTTTGTTTGATTCTTTTTCCCTGCTCTCGTCTGCTCTCTCATTACCCTGGTCATCTGAATGGGCTGGGATCCACAGGAAAAACATTTTTATTGAGATAGTCTAATTATTCTTAAGATAGCTAACAAGATTTCATACACAAGATCCCGGTGGCTTCTTGTTGTACCTGTACTAATTCATGTAAGTGCTGCTACTATAAATAGTCACTATAACTGAAAGAGTCACTATAAATCGCTACATTTCAGTGATTTACCTTTTGAGCCAATTCTAATTCCATCAGTAATGCATACTGCTCCACTAGCCAGGTCAGTTGTCCCATCAACATGCTTGATCATTAATATTTCTAAATCAACATTTAGCATTACTACACACTAAAAACGCTGGGTTGTTTTTTCTATCCAAGTGCTGGGTTGCCTCTGTTGGGTCATTTTTCTGGGTTATTTACAGAGAGTTGGGTAGTTTTTGTGTAACCCAGCTGCTGGGTTAAAGTTTGCTTGGCCCCTCCACCAAAGTTCACCGGTGTGTTCAGCGGCTGTCAGCTTCGTGTCTTCTCTTTTGAGCGCTGATGACGGTTCATCCTTCTTGTACATTTAAGGGAAAATGAAGTTAAATACAAGGTCTGTATACACATGTTCACTCACCTAAAACACATATCACTATATACATGATACAGGGTACATGATTATCACTATATGTAACATTTATTACTATTACCGTGTTAAGGTTACATTTAAACTTTTAGGCTGGTCTGAGGTATGATAATTTAGCTGATAATAGCTGCTAGTTAGCCAAAAACCCCACCTGTGTATGAAAGAAATGGCTAACATGTCTGAGCTTTTTAGCTTTCTTTGTAGAATGTTTGCAGGGTGTACGAAGATGGTGAAGTGATGAATGAACGCTAAACTGTTAACTGTAGTGCTAGCATGACGCAGTCATTTAGTTAGTTTGCTAGCGTTAGCAACCACATTAACATTAGAACTTTATTGATCTCACTGCTTGAGAGAATAAAATGCTGGGGTGTTACAAAACACTAATCTTCTCACAAATATGCAAACCTGCTAACCCTCCCGTTTTTCACTAGCTAGTAATGTAGAAAATGTACAACAGCTGTACAGATAACTATAGATGGAAGTATTAATATTTGGGTGATTGTAATGTGCCAGTATGTCACCTGCTATGACAATGCATTTTCTCAGTAATTAGCTTAAAATCAACGCAGACCACAAAATCAACTAGCTTATTTTGCTGTTTTATTTTTGTTATTAGCTGTCTCCTTGTTTCAGGTTACCTATACCCTAGCCTTGTCATTTTTTACTACTACACACTAAATTGATAGTCTTATTCAGTTTAATATTTGCTATTCAACAAAATTTTTACTTTCTTTAAGGCATTTTATATTTTTGACATTAACTATTCAAAGCAGTGTGCTCCTTTATTGAACCTTTTGTAATGTTGTTATAAAATAGCGAGGCCTACTTAAAAAAGTCATAGACAGTGTCTGTATGTTAAAATGAGACCAGGGCTGGATAGTTTTGTTCTGCAGAAAAGATATCTGAAGTCACTGAGAGATCTTGCTCTGTAGAAGCTGCCTCAGCCTATTTGTGTTATTACTACATTCTGCCCTTGTAAGTGCCCTGTTGATTATCTGCTCTTGTGCTTTTGAAAAATAAACGTTTTTTCGTTAAAAATTCAATAGGATGTTGTTAATTGCATGTATGTATGGCTTGCAAAACTTGGAAGTTTTTTTGTAATTTAACTCTTTAATATACATGGGTAGTTTTTTTTTACAGATTCACTGTAAAACATGAAAATAATTATAACCTATTTGTAAGGTAGAATTAACCCAGCATAATAGTTGAATATGACCTAGCATTGGGTTTTGCTGGGTTAAACAAATAACCCATTTTGCTGGGTTAAATTATCGCAGCATGTAGTTAGTCCAATATTTACCCAGCAGTGGTATTTTTTAGGGTGTAATACACAGAGGGGTCTAACAGGCCACATTATACTGTAGTATAGTTGCACCAAAGACTTTACCATCCACAGCCATCTATATTGCCAGCTGATCTCCTTTCCAAGCAAAACTTTCCTTCCCCTTCTCCCAACACTCTAGCACTCTCTTAGCTGGGTGGTTTTTTTCATGCCCTCTTAGATTGATTTAATATTTAACCACAATGGCATTTAGCTCACTTCAACCAGAGATCTGAAAGTTCAGTCATGTCAACTGGACTTCTTCTTAGTTAAAAGTGTCTAGGAAGAAGTCTAGTTGATATTATGACTCAACTTCCAGATAACCTTACCTGGATAACTCAGAATCTCAGAACTCACACTGAGCAGGTTCTAACAGCTCCTAAACATACTCTTTCAGGTCTGACAACACATTGCTTTTTGGTCCCCCTTGTATTCCGTGTTTACATATCTATTGAAGCACATGGCGTTTGTTTTGATCCCTCGCCATGTGCCTGCGTCTCTGTGACATCACCACCATTCCTCCCACTTCCTCTTTACTATTAAATCAAGTTAATCTCACTCACCTGTTTCCTCTTGTTTTCATTGTAATCATTCACCCTATTTATTCCCTTCGGTCTGTTGTCCCGTGTCAGATCGTTGTTCCATGTTTGCCAGCTGTCTGCCCGTTTCGCGTACTATTCAGCCCGGTATATGTTGTTCCCTATTTTCGGCTCCGAGTCAGTATCCTCCGGTATTTTTCACTCTATTTTTCCCTCTGTCTCTGTGTTTGTTTTTGTCTCTCGTATCCAGGTCGGGTCCTGTTTTTTCCAGCGGACTTCGGCCCTGTCGCCCTCTGCCGTATGCTGAAGGAACTACAGCCACATCAGTCTAGGCCCTTTTTCCCTCTACGAAGTGGTTTTTGTTTCGTTTGTTTTTGACGTTGGCGCTCCTGCCTTTGGCTCAGAGGAAAACAGTTCAGTCTGTTTCTTTTTTTGTTTAGTTTTTTATTTATTAATTTTTTTATTTACTCTTTGTCTGAGTCCAGGCATCCCGTCAACAAATAAAAAAAACCTTGAAGGAGACCTGCACTTGTGTCCGCTCTGTTTTTCCTGACAGAACGATCTGACCAGCATGGACGCAGCAGGCCCAGACCCCATCAGATCAGCGGTGGCTCAACAGGGAGTGCTTCTAGGCCAGCATGAGACCCGGTTGACCAGCACCACGAGAGAGGTCGAGTTCCTCGCTAACCAAGTGGCAGACCTTACTGCTCGCCTCCAGGAACTTCAGAGAGAGAGCCCCCAGGCAGGTTCAGCCCACCTTTTCTCACGTCATGAGCCGGAACCCCGCTGCAACAATCCACCCCCCTATGATGGGGACCCCAACTTCTGTCGAGCTTTCCTGACACAATGCTCGGTAGTGTTTGCCCTCCAGCCATGCATGTTCGCGGCAGAAGAGACAAGGGTGGCATTCGTCCTGACTCTCCTCACGGGCAAAGCTCGTGAATGGGGAACATCTGTCTGGGAGTCCAGAGCCCCATGCTGTGACTCATTTGACGAGCTTCGGCAGGAGATGATGAGGCTCTTTGACCGGTCTGTCAAAGGACAGGAGGCAGCGGACAAGCTCGCACGGCTTCGTCAGGCAGGTCGGTCAGTCACGGAGTTTGCCATCCAGTTCAAGACCTTAGCCGCCTCCTGTGACTGGAACGAGGCGGCCTGTCGGGCAAAGTTCCGGGCCGGGCTTGAGGAGGACATACAAGATGAACTGGCCACTCATGACTTGCCACGCGACCTGGAGGACCTCATCGACCTGGCACTCCGCATCGAGGCTCGTCTCTGTCGCCGGCACCAGCGCCAGATGGTCCGATCCACTAGCAGGGTAGAGGGTTCCCACTCTCCCTTGCCAATTGTTGTCCTGCCAGAACCTGAACCAATGCAGGTGGGACGCCTCCGTCTAACGCCTCAGGAAAAACAATTGCGTCTGACCAGGGGCCTGTGCCTCTATTGTGGAAAACCAGGCCACTTTGCCGCAGCCTGCCCAGCAAAAGCCAAGGCTCACCAGTGAAGCGGGGGATCCTGGTGAGCACTATTCCTTTTTCACAATCCCCCTCCTCTCGTACCCTTCTATCTGTTTTGGTCCAGTACAGGGGGGCCTCAGAGTCATGCTTGGCCTTGGTCGATTCAGGGGCTGAGGGTAATTTTATGGACAGCTCAGTAGCTGCACGATTGGGCATTCCAGCCATTCCCCTGCCTGAACCTATTCCTGCCCGATCCCTAAACGGGACTTTAATTACTAATGTCTCTCATTAGACTTCCGAGGTTAGCCTAGTGGTCTCAGGCAATCACCGAGAGGAGACCACGTTGTACCTCCTGGAGTCTCCCAGTGCGCCTATATTGTTGGGACACCCCTGGTTGGTACAACATGGCCCTCACGTTGATTGGTCTAGAAATTCTGTCGTGTCTTGGAGCCAAAAATGTCTTGCCTCTTGTCCTGGGCCTGCCCCTTTTTCTGGTTCTGTTTGTCCTGTGTTTCAGGTGGAGATTGCGGATCTGTCTGGGGTTCCGGCGGAGTACCACGACCTGCGTCTGGTTTTCAGCAAGTCCCGGGCCATGTCCTTGCCTCCTCACCGCCCTTACGACTGTGCCATTGAGCTCCTTCCAGGCACTTCTCCACCCAAGGGTCACTTATATTCCCTTTTAGGTCCGGAAAGAGAGGCCATGGACACCTATATTAACGAGTCCCTCAAAGCCGGCCTCATCCGTCCCTCCTCCTCTCCTGCGGGTGCAGGATTCTTCTTCGTCAAGAAGAAAGATGGCTCCCTACGTCCTTGTATTGATTATCGTAGGTTGAATGACATTACTGTTAAGAATAGGTACCCCCTCCCTCTTATGTCTTCAGCTTTCGAACTTTTGCAGGGAGCCAAGGTCTTCACCAAGCTTGACCTGCGCAATGCTTACCACCTTATCCGTATTCGGGAGGGAGATGAGTGGAAGACAGCGTTCAACACACCCACGGGACACTTTGAATACCGAGTCCTTCCGTTTGGTCTGACCAACGCCCCTGCTGTCTTCCAGGCCCTGGTCAATGATGTGCTGAGAGACATGGTAAACCGATTTGTCTTTGTGTACCTCGATGATATCCTAATATTTTCTCCCTCTTCGCAGGCACACACTCAGCATGTCCGCCAGGTGTTGCAACGGCTTTTGGAGAACCAACTATTCGTGAAAGCGGAGAAGTGCGTCTTCCACGCTAGGTCGGTTTCGTTCTTGGGGTTCGTGATTTCGGCGGGTGAGATCAGAGCCGACCCTGCTAAAATAAGGGCGGTAGCGGAATGGCCCACTCCTGACTCTCGGAAGGCTCTGCAGCGGTTCTTGGGGTTCGCCAACTTTTATCGGCGCTTCATCCGGAACTTCAGTCAGATGGCTGCACCCTTAACAGCGCTCACCTCTCCTAAGGTACCGTTCAAATGGGGTAATGAGGCCCAGGAGGCCTTTGACAACTTAAAGTCCCGGTTCGTCTCTGCTCCTGTCTTGTCTACTTCAGATCCTGAACGACAGTTTTTTGTTGAGGTGGACGCTTCCGATGTTGGTGTAGGTGCGGTCCTGTCACAACACTCTCTTCAGGATGGGAAGGTGCATCCGTGCGCCTTCTTCTCCCACCGCCTGAGCCCCACTGAGCGGAACTATGACATAGGTAATCGGGAGCTGTTGGCAGTCAGACTGGCTTTGGGTGAGTGGCGTCACTGGCTGGAGGGCGCAGTTCAACCATTCGTGGTCTGGACCGACGACAAAAATCTAGAGTACATCAATTCGGCTAGGAGACTAAATTCCAGACAGGCCCGCTGGTCCCTTTTCTTTAGCCGGTTTAACTTTACCCTCTCCTACAGGCCTGGGTCTAAAAACACAAAGCCGGACTCCCTTTCTCGCCTGTTTGAGACCCCCGAGTGGGAGGCCTCTACTGACACCATCCTGCCCAAAGGCATGGTGGTGGCCACACTCTTATGGGATGTCGAGAGGGAGGTTCAGGAGGCCCTGCGTAAGTGCCGCATACGCAGAGGGGTTCCAGCGGGCAAACTGTATGTACCCTTGACACTGCGCTCTAAGGTCATCCAGTCGGGTCACTCATCCAGACTAGTCTGTCACCCAGGAGTTCGGAGATCGCTGGCCTCCATCCGTCAGCGATTCTGGTGGCCCTCCATGACCAGGGATGTCAGGCAGTTCGTGGCAGCTTGCTCAGTTTGCGCCCAGAACAAGAGTTCATCTTCGCCTCCTGTTGGTCTGCTTCGGCCTTTACCCATCCCCGCCCGCCCGTGGTCACATCTAGCGCTTGATTTTGTCACTGGCCTTCCCGAGTCGAGGGGCAACACCGTCATTTTCACGGTGGTGGACCGATTCTCCAAAGCGGCCCACTTCATCCCTCTCCCCAAGCTCCCCTCTGCCAAAGAGACTGCTCAGGTGGTGGTTGACCAAGTATTCCGGATTCATGGTCTTCCGGTTGACGTGGTCTCCGATAGGGGCCCACAGTTTGTCTCTAGATTTTGGAAGGAATTTTGCAGACAGATCGGGGCCTCAACGAGTCTGTCATCCGGATTCCATCCCCAGACCAATGGGCAGTCTGAGCGGGCTAACCAGGATTTGGAACGTGCTCTCCGCTGCCTGGCATCCCATAATCCGACTTCCTGGTGTCAACAGCTGTCCTGGGTAGAGTATGTCCATAATACTCTACCAGTTTCTGCCACAGGTATGTCGCCATTTCAGTGCTCTGTTGGCTACCAACCTCCTTTGTTCCCTTCACAGGAACCCGAAGCGGCGGTCCCGTCTGCCTTGGCTTTCGTTCAACGTTGCCGGCGCACTTGGAGAACAGCTAAGGAGGCCTTGGCCCGGGCTAGTAGACGGACCAAAGCCGCGGCCGATCGCCACCGGACTCCTGCCCCTAACTATGTTTGTGGTCAAAGAGTATGGCTTTCTACCAAGGACTTGCCTCTCAGGGTAGCCTCCCGCAAGTTGGCTCCCAAGTTCAGTGGCCCGTACCGGATCACAAAGGTCTTGAACCCAGTGGCGATTCGGCTCAAGCTTCCCTCCACGCTTGGTCGGGTAAACCCAGTATTTCATGTCTCTAAGGTAAAACCTGTGTATTTCTCCCCTCTTGTTCCTTCTGCCCCGACGCCCCCTCCCCCTCGTCTAGTGGATGGCTCCCCAGTATACACTGTTAGGAGGTTGCTGGACGTCCGTCGCAGAGGTCGGGGTTTTCAGTACTTAGTGGACTGGGAGGGCTATGGCCCAGAGGAGAGGAGTTGGATTCCGGCCCGGGATGTTCTGGATCGGGCGCTGATCGAGGACCTCCGTCGACGACGAGGTGAGCCCCTCCCTGGGGGTGCCTAGTGGAGGGGGGGGGGGGGCTACTGTCAAACCCTAGTCTGATCTCTAAAATTATTCTGCTTTTTGGTTTCCCCCCCCCTTTGTATTCCGTGTTTACATATCTATTGAAGCACATGGCGTTTGTTTTGATCCCTCGCCATGTGCCTGCGTCTCTGTGACATCACCACCATTCCTCCCACTTCCTCTTTACTATTCAATCAAGTTAATCTCACTCACCTGTTTCCTCTTGTTTTCATTGTAATCATTCACCCTATTTATTCCCTCCGGTCTGTTGTCCCGTGTCAGATCGTTGTTCCATGTTTGCCAGCTGTCTGCCCGTTTCGCGTACTATCCAGCCCGGTATATGTTGTTCCCTATTTTCGGCTCCGAGTCAGTATCCTCCGGTATTTTTTCACCCTATTTTTCCCTCTGTCTCTGTGTTTGTTTTTGTCTCTCGTATCCAGGTCGGGTCCTGTTTTTTCCCTTTGTTTGCGCTGTTCCGCAGTTTCCTGTCCTGAGGCCGGCCTGCTCTCGCTCCTCTTCGCGGCCGTGCAGTCCAGCGGACTTCGGCCCTGTCGCCCTCTGCCGTCTGCCAAAGGAACTACAGCCACATCAGTCTAGGCCCTTTTTCCCTCTACGGAGTGGTTTTTGTTTCGTTTGTTTTTGACGTTGGCGCTCCTGCCTTTGGCTCAGAGGAAAACAGTTCAGTCTGTTTCTTTTTTTTGTTTAGTTTTTTATTTATTAATTTTTTTATTTACTCTTTGTCTGAGTCCAGGTATCCCGTCAACAAATAAAAAAAACCTTAAAGGAGACCTGCACTTGTGTCCGCTCTGTTTTTCCTGACATATTAGATATATAATCTGTATATTTGTGTTATTTTACCATCAACATTTTTTGAAGTAATTATTTTTTCTATGGAAAATTTATTGAAAGAGATGTGGTATTATTTTGGTCATTTTGGGTTTTCTTTTTTTTATTATACATTATAGAAAACATTGTATGTTTTAGTAATTCATTAGTTGTTTTGGGGATATGTACAGTTTATTGTTGGATTTAAATTAATATAGCTGTGGTTGCATTTGTAATATTTTATTTTGGTATTTTGTTATACTTTTACATATATATACATTATACATTTCTATGTTTAATTAAAAAGAAAATGACTCAGTTGTTTCATTTTTATGAGAAGATTGCGCGTTTGTCAACGGAGGCCCGATGTGGAGAAAATCAACTAAATAAAGAGAGAGAGAGCTGCCCTGCTGTCCATCCAGCTACACATGGTGTCCTCCCTTCTTCTTCACACAATCAATGCAGAGACTTATTTGGGAGCACATAAAGAGGGTTTTATATACTGTATATATATATATACACACACATACTATACACCCCCCCCTTGATTATTTCCATACATATTAGATTATATACCATAATTTTCTTTCTTATGAAGTACAATACTTGTGTAGTTTTTTTCACTGAAATGCGAAATCCCCATTTTATTCCCCATTTTTCAACATGCTCCATCATCATTAAAAAAGCTGTTTACAGTACCTATATCTGGGGAGATATTTTCAAAAATATATTTTATCATAATAGAGAATATAGTTGGACTTAACATTTTTTCCTGGAGAGTCCCATTTGGAATTTTACACTGTCTTGATATTTCTGAGCCTATTTTCACCAGAATAGTTCATCTGTTCGAAACTCACCGTTTACTGGGTCCATGGTGTCCCACCATTTTCTGAATCCATTTTAATATGCAACCATTAAACTTCTCTTCTCCAGTAACTTCCCTGTTAATTACTTTTCATTCCATCAGTTCACAGACATGTGGTGACAAACCATTGGTCTATAATTCCCTGGCACACTGGCATCTTTTCCTGGTTTTCTTATTAAAATAATTATTGCCTCTTTCCAATGTTCTGGTAATTTCCCTCATCTCATATCCTCTAATACAACAACAACTACTTACCCAGAATTTCTTTATGTTAATGCTTTATCATACAATAACCAGGAGAGGACTTTCCTGGATTACTCAGTGTCCTTTTTAATTTTTCTATTGTAAATGGGGAATTTTGCTTACCGTGCATCCTTCCCTTTTCACTCAGGCCCTCGATCTTTGCTGACTTTATTCCATCTCTATCTTTTCCCTTCTCTTCACTCAGATTACTGGAACCTTTTAGGTTAATATAGTTTTTGACCAGCATTTCCTCCTTTTCTTTGGTTGTTATTGCACTCTTATACATATCCTCCAGAACAGTGCAGCTGTAATTTCCCACACTCTTTATCATCCACCATAACTCTTCTACCTCAGTAGAATACCCTATTCCATAACAAAACTCCCTCCAGTGTGTCAGTTAAGGCTTCCTTATCGTCCTTCTAACATTTGCCTCAGCTTGCTTGAACAAATCTTAATCAAATGCTGAAAGTTGTCTACCATACTACCATACTACCATAGTACCATAGTACCTACAACATGGTTAAATTCCTTCCGGGTGGTTCCCAGTGGTGGGCTTCTGTCCAGGGTAAATTCCTACTTCACACACAGGTTTCCCGGCACAGGATGCAAATTGATTGAAAGCACGACCAGCATGATGCACTCACTGGCGATAAGTAAAAGAAAGACTAAATGTGAATAAAGGAGCAAGTTCAGTGATTGTATAAATCAAAACCCTCAAGGAATTCGATTTAAATCTCACAATTGCTAAACTGCACATGGCATTTTGCCTGGACATGCAATGGCTTGCACAGAAATCAAATAAATAAAAAAGTGAAGGTTAAAACAGGAACACACACACACACACACACACGTTATCAAAGCTTTGTAATATCGAAGACTGCAGCTGAAGGCTGAAAAGAGTTACCAGATGTTTTAAAATAAACCAGACAATTACTCAGTATGTATGAGCAGGTTTCGGTTTCACGCTTGTAATGCTGAGAAATTGATTAAGCGGATTCAGAGGAACTGGTGTGTTAGTCACACTAGTAAAAGCTGTAGTGCCTTAATATTTGTTGTTGGACATTTTGTTGCTCCAGGCAAAGCGTCACCACCGCGGACCATCGCCCACACATACGAGCTCGGCACAGGTTTCATGCCTGATGCAACCCTCCAATTTTATCTGGGCTTCGGACCGGCACTTGCCTTCCACATGGCAGGCAAAACACCTACTGTATCACTGAGCCACTGAGAAAAAAAAACCCTATTTTTCTTTCCATGTGATTGGAATAATCCAGTTGACATAAACACGCATTTTAGCTGCGTAAGGCATCAATTACACACAAAAGAAGAGATAATAATAATCATAACATTGCTGAACAGATCAACAAGCTAATAAAATAAATTGACATTTAAATGCATTTACAGACTGCAGCAAAGTTTATAGTGTGACTGAGAGGAGAAACAGAGTATAAAGACAACTAAAGAGTGAAATAAATGTCAATATTTACAGTAACATTTAAATATTTGCATCAAGATTAATCATGTAGCACTTTTTATATTCATAAGACACTCAAAAGCTAACAAACATGATTAATAAAGAATTGTGGGTGGGCGAAAAAAAGAGAGAGAAATCACAATCATACATGCAGCGATAACTTTATATTCGGAAAGTTTTTCGCTTCTTCACTCCATCTTTTGCATCAATAATAATTCGAGTTTTGACTGCACTTTCTACAATTAATATTATTATTAGTAGTAGTAGTTATGTTGCTATTATTATTATTATTATTATTATTAATGATAATAATACATTTACTTTCCTTCTTTTTCAGGAGTTTTCATAACTAATGTAAAATAACTAGTTTCATTTTATTTCTGACTGCACAGTTAAGCATATATTTTTTTATCTTTTTATTTCTGTTCTTATTTTGTGACATAATTCTGAGCTCTCTCTCTCTCTCTCTCTCTCTTCTATTCAACAATTTATAATTTTTTGATTTTCCCTTGGCCTGACTACCAACGGCCCCAATGACATGAGGGCCCCTTTAGATCAGGAAAGAAAAGTGAGAGACATGGATTAGGGTAGGACATATTTCATTTATTAGTTTGGGTGAATATTTCAAATGTCAGTTGTAACTGACGACTTGATTAATACAGTCACCTGTTTAACTTTAACAATGCAACACTAAAATGTCCAGACCCTGAGCCATGCAGGGTAAGGTGTAGGGTTAGTTTTAGAGGAAATGACTGAGTATGCCTTTATTTACAGGATCTCATGCCAAGACTTTTTGAAAAGTTGGCAGCCCTGATTAGAGTACAGTATGTATTATAGTTTACCATAGTAAGCTAGAGTACATACCATAGTAAAATTCTTTTTAAGTGATGAACATCACAAGAAGAAACTGTCTAGAAGCTAGCTAAGGAACTAATGAAGCTAATGAATGAACAATTCATTGCTAAAATAGCTGTTATCCTAACTAGGTTATTCTATTATTATTATTATTATTATTATTATTTGTTGGTGTGGGGATCTGAGGATCCAGGTTCGAGCGCCTCCGTCGGTGGGTTGGCACACCCCATACCCAGCCTCTGCTGGTCCAAAGCCCAGATAAAATGGAGGGGTTGCATCAGAAAGGGCATCCGGTATAAAACCTGTGCCACGTTGTTGTGCAGATTGATGCTCCATTGTGGCGAACCCTTGATGGGAGCAGCCTACCAACATTAGCAGTTATTAGCAGTTTTTATTATTTACTTTTTTACTGAAGTTATTGTAATATTACTGTATGGTAGACTTGTACATGCTTTTATCACGTCTAGGTTGGATTATTGTAACGCCTTACTGTCTGGTTGTTCAAGAAGGTGCTTAAACAAGCTTTAATTAGTCCAGAATGCAGCAGCGAGAGTCCTCACTCGAACCAGAAGATATGAGCACATCACCCCTATCTTATCTACATTGCATTGGCTTCCTGTGAAATTTCGCATCGATTTTAAAATACTACTCTTGACGTATAAAGCATTAAATGGTCTCGCGCCGCAGTATCTGAGTGAACTGCTAGTGTCTTACAATCCACCACGCCTACTTCGATCAAAGGATGCAGGCTGCTTGTGAGTACCGCATTTTATTAAAACTACAGCAGGGGGCAGAGCTTTTTCTTACAAAGCCCCAAAGTTATGGAATAGTCTTCCAAATAGTGTTCGGGACTCAAACACAGTCTCAGTGTTTAAGTCCAGGCTAAAACCTATTTATTTAGCCAAGCATTTTTATTCATAGATTTGCCTTAGGTAAAGGAGCAGATCTGGGGGACTTATGGACATAGAGTATTAGGTGAACTGGTATGTTTGGATGCTGTCTTCCCCACTCTCATTGATCACTCAGGTTTGTTGACGGTGAGGTGATTGGTTGCTTTACATCTCTGAAAGCCCTCATGTTTGTGTTTCCTTCTGGCTCTCCCTTTTTAGTTATGCTGTCATAGTTAGTCCTGCCGGAGTCTCTGCTTGCACTCTGCACTAAATATACATTCACTTTTTACATTGTTCGACTGTGACCATACCTAACTGTTATTTTTTCTATCTCTTTGCTCTCTCCTTTTCTGCTCTCTCCTCTCTCTTTCTCTCCCTCTCTCCTTTTTCCTCTACCTATCTCTCTGTCGAGCTATACATGTCGCTCCTGAGCTGCCAGTGATCCAGACCCCCTCTGCCCGCTGGACCTCTCTAACTCTAATCCTGGAGTCCTGTTTCTGGTTGGACACTTCATCACATGGATGCCCCCGTGTGGTCTGCCTGGAATGCGAGTGGTGACTGGGGTTGGTTCCACTTTTCCATGAAGGTGGTCCTGTCCTTGACTGATGCAGACAGCTGTTCTCTAAGGACCTGTGACTTCAGTCGCTCAATAGTTCAGGACTGGAATTTCTCACAGTCTACCTGAGCCTCCAGGAACAAACTGGACTTTAATCTTACACATCTCCTCTTATACTGAACTTCCAGTCCCGCATATTATTATGCACATCAATCCCTGCTATCTGTTTTCACCCAGATGAGGATGGGTTCCCTGTTGAGTCTGGTTCCTTTTAAGGTTTCTTCCTATTACCATCTCATCAAAATGTTGTGATGTGTGGCTCAACTTTAGTTTGCGATTCTGAATTCTTGGTTTATTAATGCCAGTGTTAGCTTTAACTTATTTACAGGCACAGGCAAAGAGAAAACAGATGGAAGGGACGTCTTCCCCTTTTACTCTTCCATTGTAAAATTGAGAAGTGCTTAAATATGCACTAATATGCAGCATCACATATAATCCTCAGTGAGAGTTTGAACTATGGAACGTGTGATACAGTTGCGTAGCCCGCACATTCATGGGATGGTTCTTGTTCATTAACAGTTGCACGCTCTGACCAAAATGCCAGCGCATTAACTGAGCGACTCAGACAGGATGGAACATCACTTTCCTATAGACTTTATTTTTAATAAAACGTTACAAATTCACTGCATGTCAGAATTAAACCATGATGACATGTCAAAGATCAGCCAAGAAAACTGTCGGAACAAACTACTGTAGAAGGGGAGTGTGTTGTGGAGTTGGACTCCAACAGCCAAACCTGACCAGTGTCCCTGTCACCTCATTCAGTAAAGTGGTAAGTGGAAACTTTTATTATTTTACAACATGAAATATTAGATGTATTTTTATGTTAACTAACTAGTTATTGTATTGTATTGCTATGCAGTGTTAAAGGCATTGTTCTAAGTATGTGTGTGTTAATAGTTAACTGAGCCCCTATACCGTTAGCATGCTAGCTAGGTTAACCTGAGGTAGCCTACTGCTAGCATTGGATTCAGTTGTAAATGTATAGCCGAGTTTAACTCTAGACCATATGCAGTAAGTGCATGTCTTAATGTATATCACTACACAATGTAAGAGATGTTAAGCTGATAAACTGATTCAAACTTTATCAGAACCAAACTTCCTGTGTTTGTTTCTGTAGTCGACCATCAGTCCAAAACCAGAGAGAAGATTGAGAGGAGGGCTGTGTTCCTCTCCGCTGTTAATCTTATCACCTCAGACTTTGGGGAAGGGGAAGAGGGAGAAGACCAAGGGGTTAACACTAAACCCTGGAAAGGCTGCCAGAAACCAAATTTTTCTCTTGTCTGCTTTTTTCTTCACTAAAAACATAGGAAAGTTTGTTTGTGAAAAACTAATTGTAAGTTTTTAGTCATTCAGATTTTTTGAAGGGGGGTGGGGGTGGGGTTCTCAGAACACATTTATATTTTGGCTTAGTCAATCTTAAACCTTTATGTCTTCAGTTGTCAGCATGACATCAGGCACCACTCTGTGGAACAAAGGTGTGGTTGGATTTTACTTGATAAAATATTGCAGGATTACCTAAAATCCCACACCAACTTTCTTTTTTATGAATTAAGTGGTGTTCATTTGGACAACAAAAAAACTTTTCTAAGAAGGCTGTCCAAGCCCAACAAACAGCAGCTGTGAAACGTGAGTAAACTTGTTGATAGTTTAATAATATTTGGTCATTCCACATATAATCAACCAGAAATTCTAGAGTCATCAAATTCACATACCATTCAGAAATCTTAATTAACAAATTAATGAACTGAGTCGCCATCAAAAATGACAAGCCATTATTTAGTTATAGTTTATGACTATTAAAGACGAAAATCTCAGTAAAACGTGTAAGGTTGAGTATATCTGGAACAATTAAAGTTTAATTAATAAAATGTGTTTTCTACACAACTCTTGGTATCAAATGATTATTTGTCTTTTCTTTTGCTTTGTTTCAGCACGTGTCAAAAACATCTTTAGTGTAGTGTTTAAGTAAAAGAAGAGAGGGAGGGTGAAAGTACTTATTCTAACAAAGTTGAAGAATGAGAACAAAATGTGGATGAGACGTTACAGGCTTCCAGCTGCAGACCTGAGCCTTGTAATATAGCTTTTTTTCTTTTCTTTTATTATTTGAGAACTGAAAACCGTAACAAACTAGGAAAGAACATTGTGGGTGTTTCCAGTCATACACTGATTGACAGCAGTGTCTCCTAGCAGCAGTTCTGTTCAACAGTGATATTGTAGTGTGTAAAAAGTGCTTTTATTGTCACTTTTTAAATTATTTTGAGTGTTCAGGTGTTTTGCTTCATTGATTTTTTTTTTACTTAATTTATAAAATAGATTGCAATAATTTAGTTGTAATGTAGTTGTATTACACTAAATCACACATTTAGATGATAGAAATACTAGAAGTAATTTTTCAACTTTATTTAAATTGTGTATATATTTTATTTGCAGTACAACTACTATATTAACTGCAGTAAACTTTTATTATTAACTGTACTATTGCAGCATTACTGCATTATATTGCAGCTTTACTGCAGTATCAAAGTGTTTTTGTGCCCAAATCACTGCATTTCCTGCATATGTAATGCATATGTAAAAAAGAAAAAAATTAATAAAAATGCAGTTTTGAAATTTAATTTTTTTGTAATGGGTCTGTTTGAAGAAGTAATATGTAAATGCATTTGATTAATCTGGGATTTTTACCGCAAGTTGAATAAAAAATTATTCAAATCGCAATTATTGTAATCGCAGCGCGTTTACCTGCCTGTGTGTGATAATGGCACATTTAATGTGGATAATAAGATGAGTGAGGAAACATCACTAGGTTTGGCAAGTTTCAGTATAAAAAGATTAAAAGTTGTGTGCTCAACTGGCCTTTCATGGGGAACTATTTTTAAAAGTACACATTAAATGTAAAACACTGACAAAAAAGACTATGAAGGTTAGGAGACAGTTGGCAGAAGCTACTTTTATTGCACTTACTAAAGACCACTGGACATCAGTAAGTAACCATAACCGCCTCGGTGTAACAGCAGATTTAATAACAAATGGCAACTACATTCATTCACAAGAAAGACATTTTTCCAAACCATGCACCAGCCAGCTGCTCTAGCCAAGTTGAAAAGGAGATAATGGAAATGGTCACCAGACAGGGTTTACAATGTGATTGCTGCTGCAAGGAGTCTATCATCCAAGAGGTTTTAATTGAATATTCATTAAATATTAATGTTTGAGATATTATAGAGCTGTTAGGTTTCCTTCAACCAAACAGTCATCCATTTCTTTGTTCCAACATTGCACGTTTATAATTCAAGTAAATCAGCATATTTTGATTTTTTTTTAAACAGTGGGCTGTTCAGACCTCTTTGGAAACTTCATTCCACCACTTAGGTGCCAGAACAGAGAAGAGTCTTAATGCATATCTCAGTTGTACCCTAAGTCAGGGGCGGACTGGGACCAAAAAGGGGGCCCTGGACTTCCTGGCCCACAGCAGCCCACATCATAATACACTGGCTCATTAATGTAGGGATACATTTTTAACACCAGTTACTAGTATAAAAATAAAATACAATACTGTTTAGTTTGATTGCCATTCTTTTCACTTGGCTCTGATAGATCAGAGGAGAGGTGTTGGTCATCATCAGCAGGCACTGGTTCATCCTCACTGACCTGCTGCACTTACAGCTTACACTGATGAGTGGTACAGTATACCTTACACTGATGAGTGGTACAGTATACCTTACACTGATGAGTGGTATATCTTACACTGATGAGTGGTACAGTATACCTTACACTGATGAGTGGTACAGTATACCTTACACTGATGAGTGGTACAGTATACCTTACACTGATGAGTGGTACAGTATATCTTACACTGATGAGTGGTATATATTACACTGATGAGTGGTATATATTACACTGATGAGTGGTACAGAATACCTTACACTGATGAGTGGTATATCTTACACTGCATCATGATGATACCCCCTTCGAAATGTTCATGATATCTCCCAAACAAAAAGGCATAAAGTGGCATAAAGTGTTTCCTCATAAAGTGTTTTGAAAACTCTCATAAAGTAAAGTTCCACCCATACAAGTGTGACAAATATGCAAAGAAAAAAATCAGAAAGGGGCAAATACTTGACACTGCACGTGTAATCAGATTGTGCCACTGGGATAACACTGTGCCAGGTGGAGTTTTCCAAAATCATACTAACTTTGCACTGATTTGAATAACTTTGAATGATGAATGCGTTTTAACGCTCTTGTGACTCAATCAGAAACAATGCACAGAATATTTTTTAACAGACTGTAAATTATACTTTATACATATACATATATATTTTGGCAGTATTGTCTTGTATCTTTTGAAATAAATTATTAAATAAATAAATAAATAAACCACAATACTGCCAAAATGTCTCATTTTGCTGTCAAACTGTTTATTATCCCCCTGGGTCTTGTCTTTATAGGTAGTTTTATATGTTGTTTGTCTAATTGTTCTTTATTTCTTTGTTTTACAAATATGACCCAATATATATATATATATATATATATACATATATATATATATATATATATATATATATATATATATATATATATATATATTTTTTTTTTTTTTTTTTTTTTTTTACGTTTTTGTATTGTGTTATATTTTTCTACTAGTATGTGGTTTTAAAAATGAATCTCTACTTTAATGAGCCAGTGTATTATGATGTGAATGTGGTGGGCTGCTGGACCCAGCCTCGCTGTCCCTGACCGTAATGTTAAAGCCGTCAGAGCCTGCGGAACTGGAACTTTCCTTTACGCCAAAGGCAGAGTCTGTTCATTTAAAGCATTTCACAGCATTTACCCTTAAAGCTTTTTACTTCTTTTTGCATAACTTTCAGCTCCACCTTTTCATTCATGGAAATTATTGTTAATTTGCTCAGAGAAATTCGCTGCATCGAGAAAGGATCGATATCTCTCTCCTTCTGTAAATTAAAAGTGAAGGGGTTCGGGGTGGGGGGTGTAATGGGATGGAATAGACCAAACAAACTAATACTGAGTGAGGGCAATACATCCTGCATGCGCGGTAACATAAACACGCGCTCTATGTCGGCGGCGCCTGTACGGTCGACGCATTCATCCAGATGCAATATATGGTTTCCGTCATTTGTTATATATTTGCGTACTGACTGGGCCAGCGGCCCACCGGGAAAACTCACCGTGCTCCAGATGGCCAATCTGCCACTGCTCTAAGTGATGGGGATTCAAATCAAACAGTGATAGACCACTGGATGGAGTATAATGGCCGTAAAGTAGGTGGTCTGTTTTTGCTGTTAATGTTTTAAATCTGATAGCAAGCAGCTACAGGAAATCGTTGGAGGGAACGTAGCAGTTGGATATTGTGGGAAAACGTGGGGAGGTTAAAAACAAGTCAAGCAGCTGCATTCAGTCTGCAAGGGTCAGACTGTCTGCTGAGACAGACCTGCCAGAAGCAAGTTGCAAAAGCCTTGTGCAAAAATGACAGCTGAGCAGATAGAAATGTTAAAATCAGCATGAGCATGTCAGTTTAACACAGGTGAGAGGAGACAAGTAATTGATTGCCCATGGTTACACCAAGGTTGTGTCCACTGTGGTGGAAATCCTCAATGTTTATTTATAATTATAAGTTCTGCAGAAGGACCGGTCTCGTACAGCAAACAGTTGCAGTATGAAGAACGGTTTCTTTCTCCCATTTTATACACAAACATCTCTGCTAGCATAATCTACAGTACGCCCCATACCTGTACATGATCTTCCTACATTCAAGGAGCTCATTTTCTTTATCTGACCCAGACCAAATGTCTTCACATTTAGTAGCAAATACAATTCTATCCTGTCATCGGCCTCGTCTTTCTACAATCCAACAGGCAAGTTTTAAAGCTTCTTCAGTCTACTTGGCACAATTAATACATGGATCAGAATAAATACATCATTAAAGTGTGATTTTTTTTTTCCCCATTAAAATTTCCCCCTTTTGTCAATCTATAACAATTCAAACATTTTAATTTTAAACATTTCAAGACTATATCTAACTGAAAATAATTATAATCTTTAATGTATAAATCTGATCAGGTACATCTCTTTTTTTCGTTCTAAACTGTTCCGTTATAAACCTGTTCAGTGGAAACACCTGGGTAGAGCCAGGTACAGTATGTGGTTGACCCACATACACAGATTGGTTATTTAATTCAATACAATTTTATTTATATGTTACATTTTATTAATGGTCATTGTCTCAAAGCAGCTTTACAAAATTAAAAGAAAATTATGGAAATGTGAGTGAGAAAAACGTGTATAGATCATAACGATCAGGTTGTCTCTGATGGCAAGGAAAAACTCCCTGAGATGGCAAAAGGAAGAAACCTTGAGGGAACCAGCCCTATTTAGGGAACCAATGCTCATTTGGGTGATAACAGATAGCAGGAATTTTATGCTGACAAACTGTGTTAGGCAACTGGAAGTTCAATATTACAAAAGATGTCTAAGTTAACATGGAGTCCAATTCGGCAGAGTGGATCTGGATTACTAGAGCTCAGGAGGAGCATGTGTAGCTCCAGACCATCATGAACCACAATCCAGCTGGTCGCGGTCCTTTTCTGGATGCCTAAGGATCCTCGCAGTGTTGGCACAATCTCTAGATGCCTTAGGATGGGTAGAAGAGAGAGAACTGGTGGAAAGAATTAGTGTAGTTGCTGTTCTTTATATTAGCAGCACTAGATGAGAGTGTGCATTTAAATGTACTGGAGTATGAGGTTATGGGATGAATTACTGTATCTGTATCCCAGGTTAAAGAGATATGTCTTAAGTCAACCTTTAAACTAGTAGACTGTTTCCAAGCCCCGAACATTTTCAGGAAGGCTATTCCAAAGCTTAGAAGCTAAATATAAAAATGCTCTAATCCCTTTTGTAGTTTTTGATATTCTGGGAACTACCAGAAATCCAGAGTTTTGTGTTTTTAAGGAGCGTGGTTGATTGTAACGTGTCAAAAGGCTGGCAGATACATGGGCGCTAAACCATTTAAGGCCTTCTACAGTATGTAAGTAATTTTAGTGTGTATGTGAACATACTGTAAGTGGTGCACTCAGACCATGCTGAGTCAGGTCCCCCCAAAAAAATTTTTTTTAGTATATTTACACCCAGGAATTGCTGCTTTTGGCTTCCCTGTATGGTTGGAGTATACCGATATCTGCAAGATGGCCATGGTGGTTATCGGTTTGATACAAGACATGTTGTCTGCATTTGCTTCTGCTGCTGTAACGTAATTAGGGCGCAATGCTACCCAGCTCCAGTACTGACATTAGCGTTATGCGTTTTTATCATACTGTCTCCTCTCCTTGTTCTAGGTAAATGTAAGTTGCTCAGGTTTGCTGTGTATACTTTACTATGGCTATTTTTCCCTCCGAGTCCTCAATAAGGAGCCATATCAGGGGAACAGTTATTGCTGTCACTCTTAAGACTGTTCTGGGGTGTTGGAATAGATTCCCCTTTTTTCAAACAATGGTCCAGTGCAGGCAATTTTTGCCTGTCATGTCTGCGTAAGTGTGATTAATCTCAGTCACTGACCTCTGAGACCAGTAATCTCAGTCTGTCCTCTAAAACAGTCTTCAAACCACAGGAGAGGAAACTAGCACTTTACTTGATGCTCACACTTGATGACCTCTCTCTCAGGTTCTCACGTTCTGGTGGCTGGCGTGTATCTACACCGCTCTTTCAGTTACTCTGACTGCTGTTTGTGGTGTGATATCCTTTAAAATTTTGTGCGCTCAGGCTCATCTTAGTTTCTCTCTATATATATTATTAGAAGCACGAATGACAATTTTTACCAAATCTTTGGTCTTTGGATTTTCACCAAATCTTTTGTAAATACCAAATCCTACACTTTCAAAATCCCATGTGCTTTCATCACTGCAAACTCCAGTTAGCACCTGTTTGTGTATCAAAATGCTGAAACATGCACAACAATTTTAAATTTGAATTCTGTAGCGGCACTTCGTATAGATCAATCCTAGGGGAACACAACAGTGGTGTTCTTCTTTGCCTTCTGTAGGAAGAAGAGTCACATGGTTTAGAACTATATGTCTTTTCACAGTGATGTTTATCTTTAAGCATTTTAAAACATTAAAACTGCATAAGGAACTAAAAACCTTAAATGTGGTGAGCTGTGCTCACCAGCTGTCAGAAGTGTTAACTGACATATTTAACACCTCTTTGTCAACTGCGACTGTTCCTACCTGCCTGAAGACTGCCACCATTGTTCCAGTCGCAAAGTGTTCAACAGTGACTTGTCTGAATGATTACCGCCCCATAGTTCTAACCCCGGTAGTCATGAAGTGCTTTGAGAGGCTGGTCATGACTCACATCAAAGCCTCCATCGATGCCACTGTAGACCCCCATCAGTAAGCGTACAAGACAAATCGCTCTGCAGATGACGCCATCTCATCAGTGATCTATACAGCCCTTACACACCTGGAGAATAAGAATTCCTACATCCGCCTGCTTTTTCTGGACTTTTCCTCTGCCTTCAACACCATCTCTCCACAGACATTAATTCTAAAGCTTTCCTCTCTTGGCTTAAGCCCTTCAGTAGGGAACTGGGTTCTAGACTTCCTGACCAACAGATCTCAAACTGTCAGGATCCATGACACCATCTCCTCCACCATTACCATCAGCACAGGCTCGCCTCAAGGTTGTGTGCTGAGCCCCCTCCTGTTCACTCTGTTGACGTATGACTGCATATCGAGACACTCCAGCTGTCATATAGTCAAATTTGCAGATGACACAGCAGTAGTGGGACGCATCACTGACAACAATGAATCCTATTACAGAGAGGAGGTAGAACAACTGGTACAGTGGTGTAGGGGAAATAACGTCTGCATCAATGTAAAAAAGATGAAAGAGATGGTAGTGGACTTCAGAAAGGACAAGGCGAACTCCTCTCCCCCTACACATTGATGGAGCAGCTGTGGAAGCGGTCTCCAGCTTTAAGTATCTAGGCGTCCATATAGCTAAGGACTTAAACTGGAGCGTCAACACCTCAGGCTTGATTAAAAAGGCCCACCAACGCCTCTACTTCCTCAGGAAGCTAAAACGAGCTGGGCTTGGAAGCCTGGTTCTGAAGAGTTTCTATCGAGGAGCGGTTGAAAGCATCATCAGCTCCTACATCACTGTGTGGCATGGCAATAGCACCGTAGCTGAGAGGAAAGCCCTGCAGACAGTAGTTAAGGCTAGTAGTAGGCTCCCATCTATCACCGAACTGTACACTGCAAGATGCAGAGGAAGAGCCCTCCGCATTATTTAGGACTCCACCCACCCTGCACATGCTCTATTTCAACCTCTTCCCTCGGGCAGAAGGCTGAGGAGCCTTCAGTGCAAGACCACCAGGCTCGAAAACAGCTTTTACCCTGAAGCAATTAGACTGCTGAACTCTAGCCATGCTCTGTAGGTCCTCTCCCATTAAACACAATCAAACTTTTAGTGTAATATATAACTCTATGGTGCAATACATATATATAACCCTATAAGTCGAATATACAATGTGTGCAATACAGCCTCTGAAAATGTGCAATACACTGTGTGTAGTTTATGTCTAATTTCCTTCATAATATATCTCTGACTGCTCTTATTTATATTTATGTATATACATATTTACACCCTCATATTTATACTATGCTATCTCTGTGGCTCAAACGGGACCTGGGTCCTAATTTCGTACCAGAACATGGAAGTGTGCTGGTATGACAATAAAGCTCCTTGAATCCTTGAAATTACTGTAACCCACTATACAGTATATCGCCTTCTCAGTTGCTGTCCTGCACATAAACACATGGGTAAGCCTGCTGCTATAGGATTTGATTTGGCTGAGAAGTATGCTACAAGTCTGATTCTTTTTTTTTTCCTGCTCCTGTAGCAAAACTGAAATCATGCAACCATTTTTTCATCAATGATTTTGGCCTTGTAGAATCTGAGATGCCCAATACTGAAGTAGTTTATAATGCCAATTTTGATTGTGGTTCTAAGTGCACTGTGGGCCAGTAGACCCTCCCCATGAGCTTTATAGCTAAATTGGGGCCTTGTGGATTGCATAGATCTTGCAAGATAACTTTTCTGCACTAAAAACACTTTTACAATAATGATTTAAAAAATGTATAATAATTTTTTCTTTGTTTTAGAATTTGCAATAATTTGGATAACTATTTAAAGCCACAGTTTTATCTTGTGCCAAAACAATTTGACCTAAAGACTTGACTTGTGTGACAGTGGCTGGGGTAGCTCAGTGGTTCAGGCATTGGACTACGGATCAGAAGATCCCAGATTCAAACCACCAAGCTGCCACTGTTGGACCTTCGAGCAAGGCCCAGTTCCTAGTTTAGACATAAGCAGTTCTCTGTGAAGCTGGTCTAAATTCCTTATAAAAAATACAAGCAGTTCGTCTTGTGTCCCCATCTCTTTTGGGTCTGACAGCAGTTTGTTGGGCTGCTTCATCTCTCCAACTCTCCAGCTTTATGGTCTGTGCACGAGGGTTTCATCTTTCCATCTGACCTCGCCAGTTCGACCAAGGGCATTTTACAGAGTCGAGTGGTTCCTCATCATCCTTCAGTGCTTCACAGCTGAGTCAATTGTCTGGCTGCTGTTTCGTGTGCTGCAAAGCTGTATGTTGTGGACATCTTTGAGGTGGGCAGCCATCCAGGTCAGGATCTATCCTGGACACACTGAAGGGATTGTGAGATTTGACCTGTCCCTGTCATCCATGCAGACTAGGCAACACGGTGGCTTAAAGGTTCGCACTGTCGCCTTGCACCACCAGGGTCTGGGTTTGATTCTTGCCTCGGTTCTCCCCATGCTGGTGGGTTTCCTCTGAATGCCTCAGTTTCCTCCCACAGTCCAAAACATGCTTTTCCAAATTGCCTGTAGTGTGTGAATAAGCTTGTAAGTGTGTGTGCCCTGCGAGGGACTGACACCCTATCCAGGGTGTACCCCACCTCATGCAGTTAGTCTCCTGGGATAGGCTCCAGGCCCCCCGTGACTTCATCTTTTTTTCTCTGAAACTTTATTGTGCTACATTTCATTTCCACGGTATTTACCCAGACGATAAATAAAACCACCATGTTTCGGATTGACATTAGACAAAACCTTTCACCTAGTAGCGGTGGCAAGTTCCCAAACACAGTGCTGAAGTGTTTTCTTTGTGCAAAATTGTTGTGAAATGCAGAGAGCATGATGATGATGATGATGATGATGATGATGACAAGAGTAGATAATAACAGCCTCCGAAAGCATTTTTTTTACCAGTTTACTAACTTGACATATGCAATCATCACAATAATCCATGTGAGGGAGTTTGAAAAAAAAAATACAAAAGAAAAAAAAAATAATTTTACAACACATGCAGACAAGACATCCAGATCTGTTTTAAAACACTTATTAGTGTACTGTCCAAATGTGAAAAACTGAATCTCCATCTTGGACAGAACAAACGTGTTTTAATTAAATATGTGGCGAAAATATTTCTGTAAATTGCAGAAAACATTTATATTCCATTAAAATGCCAAACGCATTTGAAGGTCCCTTGCATAAGCCAATAAACCTAATGATGCCAATCTCTACTTTAGGCGACTTAACCTGAATAGCGGCAGTAACCAAGCAGCGGGGCATTCATCACTTAGTCAACCTCAGGAAAAAGCATTCATCCTTACAAATGTTCCAACACATTTATTAAAATGTCTATCCTCTCTCTCTCTCTCTCTCTCTCTCTCTCTGCATTTGTGTGTGTGTATGTGTGTTTATGTGTGTACTGTTCCTCCTTATGAAAGGGCATGTTATTATAACTGGTTGGGGGCTTAAATGTCTCTACAAGGATATTACTGTCCTTCCTTGTAGGGATATGGATATTTGACCATCTGGGGTCCCTTGTGCTGGTCCCCATGGGAAAACTCCTCTTATTTTTGGTTTGTTTCTTTGCTTCTTTTGTTTCTTTCTCTCTCTTTTTTTTTAAACAGCTTAATCGTTTCCTTTTGTTCCTTTTTGTTTTAGGCATTTTTAGTTTAGCCCTCATTATTAATTATGTCAGTGGAAGTTTCTTGCAACTGTGTGTCTGCGCGCGTGTGTGTATGCGTGTGTGTGTGTGTGTGTGTATACTGTATGTGTGTGTGTGTGCATGTTATTGTGTTTGTGTAAGTGTGTGTCTATGTTATTGTGTGTGTGTGTGTGTGTGTGTGTGTGTGTGTGTGTGTGTGTGTGTGTGTGTTATTGTGTGTGTGTGTGTGTGTGTGTGTGTGTGTGTGTGTGTGTGTGTATGTTATTGTGTGTGTGTGGGGGGGGGGGTATGTTATTGTGTGTGTGTGTGTGTGTGTGTGTGTGTGTGTGTGTGCGTGTGTGTATGTGTGAGAGAGAGAGTGTTTATATTAGTGTTACAGTGCAGAAGAGGCCATTGCTCTCACATGTTGTTTAAAGCCTGCACCCCCAGACCACTGGAGAAAATCAAAGCAAAGCAAAGAAAAAGAACAGAACAGAAAGGAAAAGAAAAAGGACAGGAAGAAAAATTATTATTATGGTAATTATCCGCAATGAAAAACATTACTGTGAGTCATTACTTTGATTTAATTTCTAAACATTTAGATTTATTTAAATACTGAATCTATCTATCTATCTATCTATCTATCTATCTATCTATCTATCCATCTTACACAAACACTGAGCATGCACTGGATGGAACACATCACCCGCATACATGCACACCTACAGTACTGTGTAATTTAGTATAAGCAATCCACCTATCATCATGTTTTGTAATGCTGGATATGGAGCTCTATAAAAGGCCTGTTGGGACAGAGCTGAGACGCGCTGACTCTGCAGTTCAAACATGATTATGAAGATCAACACGTCTCCCTGTTCAACTTTATACGTAGAAAAGTACAAAACTGAGACGCTAAGTAATGAACTCAGGCTCAGTGAAATCCTTTGTTCCCAGGGCCAAACGCTGCTTTAACACGCTGCTGGAATTCTTGGTCCAAGGGTTCATCGATCACTTCTCATCCTCAGTTAAACATGTTGCTCTCCTCTATAAAATACTCACTGTTCACCAGTCATATTTATTCATTTACTCATTATGCACCCTTATTTTCATTGACTTGCACTACTTCAGTCTTGCAACATTCACTTTTGCACCTTTTATCAATCTATCTATCTATCTATCTATCTATCTATCTATGTAGCATTTAAAAAGATTAAGCAGAAGACTTTTTTTTTTTTACAGTGAAAATCATTTTCATATATTCCAGCAGGTTAGGAAGCTACACACACACACACACACACACACACTCTCTCTCTCTATATATATATACAGAGATAATCAGCTCACTTTCAGAGTATGAACATCTTAGTAAGGATCAGCAGAGGGCGCTGTTGCATTGATTCATACAGCATGTGTGATATAAAGGAGAGCAGAGAATGAGCTCAACACCCCAAATGAACTCAACTGGTCAAATGAGTTTGGGCAAAAACACAAAACAGTTTTTCATCCACACACTGCTTTTGTAGGCTGTCTATCATCAAATATATAGCTACTGGTTAACACATTATTGGAAACGCATATTAACAATAAATAACACAATTCATTTACAATATTTAAAATAAAGAAATTTTTAACAGACACCCGAGCATGAGCTGCATTAGTAGAGTTAGAGCTTAAAGCACAGCGTATATACTGTATAGATTACACACTTACTGTACACAGACTTTGTATACCGCTTTGTATATGACTAACAGAATTATAGTACAATTTAAATGAAAGAGTAAAACATCAATAGATCATCATGACCTGGTTAACTTGGGACTTCTGAAATATTTCTTTGTGCTGTTAAAAGATGAGTTGAGAACAACCCTTTCATCCGATTCCAAGGTGAATTGTTGCTCTTAAAGACATTAAATGTGTCTCTTTACTTTTTGCATGTCCGGGTATGTTGCAGAATATTAGATAGATAGCATAAATACTGTATGTCGTATTGTTTCTACTTAGAATCCATGATCACTTGGGCATAAAGTGGAGTGAAAAAGTATTTGCTCCCATCCTGATTTTTGTTTTTTGCATATTTGTCACACTTAAATGATTGAGATCTGTGTGGCCGAGAGTGAAACAACCAGTTATTAGGGGCAATTACTTTTTCACATAGAGTCAGGCAGGTTTAAATGGCTTTTTTCTCTAATAAATATAACGATAATTTAAAAAGTGCATTTTGCATTTTCTCAGTTTTTTGTTTGACTGATGATTTGAATCATTTAAGTGTGACCAATATGAAAATAAATTAAAAAAAAACAGTATGTATGTATGTAAACACTGTACGGCAGAAATAAAACTGAAAACAACATCCAGTTTCATAGCAGAAGTGATGTGCAGGTGCGGCAGTCTCTCAACTACACCTCTCATTGGATAGAACTACGGTAGAAAGACTTCTCAGGACGCCACAGCCATGACATGAAACTTTACCATTTAGAGGTCATATGTCGCCAGATGTTTGAGTGTTTAGTAAAGTAACAGATCCTCTCACTGCCTCTGCACCAGTTTCTACAGTCTATAATCTTGTCCTCTTTTAAACAGGAAGCTGTAACGGGATACCAAACACTGTCACTGCGAGTGATAGGAAAAGTTGCTGCTGAGTGAGGATGAGTGTCAAATTCTCTGTTGTTTGCTTTATTTCATTATTTATGTGAGCAACTTACACCTAATTCAATTATTCATTAGGGAAATTTGCATCATATTTTCAGCGCTGGAGTGTAACCCAGCATGTATGATTAGAAATGATTAAACAATTAACAAACATAGAAGAACAAATGCATAAATACAAATACATAAAAACCGTACAAGCATTTTAATGCACACACACACACACACTGTACGCAAAATACATAATACTTAAAATACATTAACTTAAAGGCGTAGAAGACATAAAGTCGTCCTGAATCATGTTTTACATCTCAGCACAGACTGAAAATATATAACATCTGTTCTTAATCATCATTCTATTATTCACCTTTCATTTATCCTCTTTATCCAGGTCAGGATTGCAGTGTTTTATCCCACTTTATTTACTTTAAATCAGAGCTCTGTGTGTCTTTTTGCATGTTCAGGCAAAAGATGATGCATGTTAGCATTTCTTTTTAAATGATTTAATTAAGTTTCTTTCGTCATTGTGTTTTTCATTATTCATTTAATTCACGTACATCAATCCATCATCTGTACTGATCATCGTGTGTGGGGTCACAGGGAGTTTCGCGCTTATCCGAGGGCACTTAGGGCATAAGGTAGTGTTTACCTTGTCAGCCCATTTATGGGCACAAACACACACACACACATACTCGTAATCCCCATCTTTAACAATGATTAATTTGGGAACATCAATCAGTCTACACCGCATGTGCTTAGAAACCTGAGCAGAGGGAGGATACCAACAGCCACACAGAATTCCACACACACACTGAACAGACACAAGAGTTCCAACCACTGAGCCACCGAAGAACTCAAAGCACTGTGGATGTACAGTATTTCATTATGTAAAGTCCCAACAGAAGGAATTGTATAGACTGAAATCCCTTATAATAAAAGGGTTGGGTGCTTCAAATTTTTCCATTATATTCTAAATGATTGCAAAGTTCAGCAGGCTATACAGTTTCATACAGCGTATCGGGTAGATCCATGATATTCATTCCTCTTAAGTAATCACTTTATCCTGGTCAGGGTAACGCAGATGTACTGTAGAGGCAGAAAATCCTAAGAATGCTGAGCACAAGGTGACAAGGCACCCTGGCTTCATCACCAGTCCACTGCAGGCCACCTTACACATATTTTCACATTTTATTCACACCTAAGGCAAAATATATTGTTTTTGGAAAGTTTGGGCATGCTAAGAACACGTACGGAAACTCTCCATACACAGTGACTCGAATCTGTCATTTCACGTCACAATGCCATTTGAAATCGCACTGTTTAGGACTAAAATTAACTGTTCTCAGTAGCACAAAAAATAGTGTCTGGAGTTGTACTGAAGCTTCAAGTCTAAAGCAGGTAAGAAGAAAGTGAAGCTTATAGCATAGCGTCTAGTTTCAAATTATGCAAACCTACGCACTCACTCATTGACAAATCCTCTTTATTCTGTATGAAGGGCCGCAGGGGGCTTGGAACCTATCCAAGAAGGCTTCGGGCACATTATAGGGTACACCCTGGACGAGGTTTCAATTCATTTCAGGGCACAAACATATACACACACAATCACTCACTACGGGCAATTTGGAAACGTCATTTCCATGTCTTAGGACTGTGGGCGGAAACCCACCAAGCATGGGAAGAACATGAAAACTCCACACACACAGACCTAAAATGGGAATCAAACCCGGACACTGGAGGTGCAAACTGCATGCATAAATCATCACCCACTTATCCTGGAACTTTCTATCTAATTATATAAATTATACAGTTTTATAAAATGGCACATTAACACATTAAATTGAAGTTAACCTCTAATCCAATTACATACAAATTATTATTATTAAATTTTCTAAACAAAATTTTCTTTAATAAAAATCTATACTGGGTCTTGCCCCCTACTCAAAAGTGATTTAAATCTATCAATATAGTGGTTATGTTTTGATTGTTTATTATCCCTTTGATATATTATTCCTGATATAGTTAAAGTATCATACTGTGACAGAAGCTAAATTAAGTCTATTTAAAGCACGTACTGTGCAATGATATTAAACCAATAAATAAAATCTTTCATTAGATCTATAAATTACCTCCACTGCTACAGAAAGGAAAGAAAACAGAAAACATTGTTTAATATACATACCGTATTATGGCTACGGGGGAATACCATGAAGCTGATCCCCGTTCCCACTGTCACTGCAGGTCAGTGCTTTTGTTAAGTGGCTTACAAGAGTATCAAATGACACTGAGTATCAGATTAAATGAAATTTAATTTACAGAATGAAATATTAATTGTAGGTGAACCCCAAAGTAATGCTGCGAAAGGTAGTGTGGGTAACTGGGAGCAAGATAAAGGGATTTCTCTCGCCATAAAAAGCAATGCAAATTATCATGTCCCTTTTGTGGCATTTGCAGGAGCGCCCCCCCCCCCCCCCCCCCTTTCTCAGGTTGTCCTTGACTCCAGAATAACCTTTCAGGCTCTGAGAAGCCACGCCCAATGTAACATCATTATGTCTGAAACAGTTTTCTGTCCAGGTACTGTGAAAAAATGAAACACGAGTTAGTATTGTGTAGTTAGTTCTGTATGGTGGTCACAACCGTGCTGATATTCAGTACAACAGCACAAACTTAAGTGTGATTATTGCTCTTATAGCACAGTTTCACAAACATAATTTATTTTTAACGAATTATGGTTTATTTAGTAAGTTCTTCTAATTACTTGACAATTGTTTTAGATGATGTAATGTTATCAGCTGTTTTTTCCTAATGGAAGTGCTTCAGTTAGGGGTTTTGTATGTGGGTTTTGGCAGGCGGCTGCTCTCTGCTCTTTACACTCGTGCAATGCTTCTTGTTTAATCAGATCACTCGGTCGGAACGAACTCAGCAGAAAGTAAGTCTACCCGCCATACTGACTAGAGAGTAACTGACCACATTCAAACAGTCACAGAAGCACTTTTAGCATGAAAACACATCTAATAATACAAACCTGACTGGCTGCTAAGACACGGCTGAATTCCAAATCCTACTGTAACCCCTAATCAAGGGTTCTACCTGGTGTGTGTCAAGTCACGTCAAGTCAAATAGGCTTTTATTTTATTTCAACAATATACAGTTCAGTATACAATGAAATGAAACAGCATTCCTCCAGGAACAAGGTGCTACATGCATGCAACATAAATTAGCAGAAACTAACTAGCTGGCTAGGACACCTTATTAGCTAACTATCTGAGACAAAACAAATTTACACCATAATTATCAAAAACTATTTTAAAGTACTATACAAAAGACATTATAAATAACCAAACAAATTATAATCTGCAGATAATAAATATTGTTTGTGGAACTGATGTATAAACGCAATAGCAAACTCACGGTGGTGTTGTGATCACAGCCGTGCTATATCCTGCAGTATAGCACCACCTCGACTGTGATACTGCTTGATTATAGTATGCAAACAGCAGTATTCTTGAAAATGAGTCGAACGACACACACACACATGCATTGCTGTCTGTCATGTTTTATGCATTAAGTTCACTAGTGCATTCGGTGATTTGGAAAGCAACCTTTGGAAATCAGGTGAGAGCAGGGACGAGTGCACTGGATAATTCACCTGCTGAATGATTCACACAGATAATGAATATTTCATATTCTTCCAAACAGTAGGTCAACTCAGAGGTCAAATGTGCACGAATATTTACACTCTCCAAAGTAGGTATAGCTTATGTTAAAAACATGAACATTCATGAAAGGATGAATGCATTGAAGTTGCTATAAACTTTAAAATAATGTCAAATTAATTAATGTATCGTATGCTACAAAAGTGCCCTCCCACATAACAATTACATGTACTTGGTCACTAAGCGTAAGCATTGTGTTATGGGATTTCATGATTACACTGCATATTCTTTAATATTGCTTACTTGTTTACTGCCATAGGTGTTTAGTTGGTTTAAGATCTGTTGAGTGTAATATGTAAATATGATTTACATAATTTCCTTCTTTGCCAAACCATTCAGTAAGTCTGGTGAGTACTATTCAGTACATTCAGGTCATCAACTGACTTTATTTTATTGCCATATAACATTGCTGACCAATCGGTGCATCCCCAGATCATAACGCTCTCAACCTGATTCCAGTAATGTCAAATCCTTAGTTAGTGGGTTTTTTTTTGCTTAATGAAGGCCACAAATCTTACACTTCTGAATCAAGCACACAAACCATACCAAAAATTCATGCTTTCCCTAATTTAATCCACTAAGGAGTTCCTGAGAGGCCGGCGTTTCAAACATAAAGCTGGCAATCTGGCACTTATGGCTCTGGCATAATGAGAAAACGTTCTGCCTTGATGGTATCCAAGCACTAGGGAAACCTTTGGTTAAGTGCATTATAAGTGCAGAGTTCTTCTTATTCTTTGTCTTTCGGCTGTTCCCTTTCAGGGGTCGCCACAGCGAATCATCTGCCTCCATCTAACCCTATCCTCTGCATCCTCTTCTCTCACACCAACTAACTTCATGTCCTCTCTCACTGCATCAATAAATCTCCTCTTTGGTCTTCCTCTAGACCTCCTGCCTGGCAGTTCCAACCTCAGCATCCTTCTACCGATATATTCACAATCTCTCCTCTAAACATGTCCAAACCACCTCAATCTGGCCTCTCTGACTTTATCTCCAAAACATCTAACGTGGGTTGTCCCTCTGATAAACTCATTCTTAATCCTATCCATCCTTGTCACTCCCAAAGAGAACCTCAACCTCTTCAGCTCTGCTACCTCCAACTCTGCCTCCTGTCTTTTCTTCAGCGGCACTGTCTCTAAGCCGTAGAGCATCGCTGGTCTCACCACTGTCCTGTACACCTTTCCTTTCATTCTCGCTGATACTCTTTTATCGCACAACACACCTGAAACTTTTTTTTTCTCCATTCCAACCTGCCTGTACCCGCCTCTTCACCTCCTTTGAACACTCTCCGTTGCTCTGGACTGTTGACCCTAAGTACTTAAAATGCTGCACCTTCTTTACCTCTGCTCCCTGTAGCCTCACCGATCCTCCTGGGTCCCTCTCATTTACACACATGTATTCCGTCTTGCTGCGGCTAACCTTCATTCCTCTGCTTTCCAGAGCATACCTCCACCTCTCCAAATTTTCCTCCACCTGTTCCCTGCTCTCGCTACACAGCACAATGTCATCTGCAAACATCATAGTCCATGGAGACTCCTGTCTTACCTCATCTGTCATCCTGTCCATCACCAGAGCAAACAAAAAGGGGCTTAGAGCCGATCCTTGATGCAGACCCACCTCCACTTTGAACTCTTCTGTCACACCTACAGCACATCTAAATCTAAAAAGACACAATGCAACTCCCTGTTACCTTCTCTGTACTTCTCCGCCAGCATCCTCAAAGCAAATACTGCATCTGATGTACTCTTTCTAGGCATAAAACCATATTGCTGCTCACAAATGCTCACCTCTGCCCTTAACCTAGCTTCCACTACTCTTTCCCACAGCTTCATTGTCTGGCTCATTAGTATTATTATATATAGAATAGAATAGAGTTATTCTGCGCAATCAAAAGTCCAGGTTTGACTTGAACGCCCCTCCTACATGTGTAGCTGTGAGCTAGGGTAATGTGTGTAGATAACTTGCTGCAGAGCTGTTTCAATTTGCTTCATAGAACAATGGAAAGTGATCTTGGTAGTAGTGGAGTCATATGAGAAAGGCTTTGCAGGTTATAAACAAGGCAAACACCTGATTCTGACACCGGAGCCTGTGTGTATTCAAGGGCGAAGTGAAATTTATTGTGTGCTGTAGGAGAGTGAAATGTGAGACAAGATGAATGGAAACATTATACTAAGTGCTACAAAGTGAAATAAGTGTCACTTACAGTATATAAACACACAGTGTGTGTGTGCGTGTGTTGAATCTAGCACATGGACTGATGAATACACACACACACACACACACACAGTTACACATATATTGTCCATCTGTCTTTTCACCAAGACCATTGATTATCATCTTTTTTTTTTTTTTGTCTGCCCTATCTCACTCTCCTTCACTCATACACACACTAAGCCTTCAAGGTCATTGATTATAATGTGAGTGAATGTGATGTACAAACCCCTCACACACAGCTAGGAATTAAAAGATTCTACATTAATTACTTTAATACATTAAAGACTAGAACAAAATCCCCAGTATATTAATGCTTCAGCAACACACTTACATCATATCTGTGAATTAACACCCTCAACAACCACCAACTATTATTCTAGACCTTTTAATTTTATAACTTTAATATTGAGTCTGATTTTTAAACATACAGTCTGCCAAATACCTAAATGTAAATGTAAACATGGCTATTCCCTGACGAAATTACACAAAACAGTAATAGATTTGTGTAAGTGACCACATTTTAGACAATAAAGAAATGGAAGCTGCCAGCTTTTGCATGAAAAATTAATAGTTTCATTATTTACTGTTTACTAGGCTTTACAGTTTTGTTTAGTTTTTAGGGCATCCTTGCTCTAAAACACTATTTTGCATGTAAATAATATGTTATAAATATGATGTATTATACAAAGCTTTTTATAGGCTACATATTTTCATAAATATAAAAATTTTTAGTTGCCACAAAATGCATTTTCCAAATATTATTAATTAAAAAAAAAGTTAACTATAAAATAAAGAATGCTGCTATTGTTTAATTTTTCTTTACAGTTTAAATACTAATATTTCTGCATTTTAATGCTAAATTGTTGTTTTTGTTTTTGGCCATTGAACCAAAATTAAGATTATTAAAATATTCACTTTGTGTTGCATAATACAAAATAACTAATGTTGGAAGCTGCACCATATCATCCTGCCAGAGTAAACAGGGGTACAAAGAAAGTTACTCTTTGTTGATGACTTACATTAATGTAATCATCACTATGAGGTCTGTTTTAAGTATGAGAGAAATCAATTCCATTTTGTTTCTTACATGCAGATGGCCCAGATTGAACCCTGTGCATGTGTGTGTGTGTGTGTGTGTGTGTGTGTGCGTGTGTGTGTGTGTGTGTGTGTGTAATGCATTATACTGTGTTTCTACACCCTGGTCTTTTTAGGTAATAAAAGTGATAAAAGTCTGCTTTGGAACACAAGCAGTCCCTAGCAAATGCCAGCATTTTCTAACAAACACCCACACTCTTGGCCAAACTCGAACATTCTCTAACACACGAGAACATTTTTCTGCAAGCACCAACATTATTCCTTATGTAAAGAAAACCCTGTGTTTGTTTTTTAGAGCTTGTACTGGACATTCCAAATGTTCTAAACATATAATAATGTTGAGTCATAAAAATGTTGGAAAATGCTAGATTGATGGTGAATGTTAGTGTGGGATGGCAGTATTGGAGTTAACATTAAAGTAAAAACAATTTTATAGTGAAATGTATTTTACATTATATTTGTGGGACCAATATTGGTAATTGATAATGCATGTTGGTATTGATGTTCTAGTAATGATTGGAATGTTGATAATGATTGCAGAATGTTTTTGTTGGGAATATTAATGTTCAATATTGAATGTTGGTATTTATTAGAAAAGTTACTGTTTTTGTTCGACCAATATTGTGTAAAGTAATAATAAATGTTGGGTATAAGTTGGAGAAAGTTTTTGTTTGAGAATTTTGTTAAAGAAGAACCTTGCAACAACCTTTAAAATATATATATTGCTATTTAAATGGAAATGTTGGTATTTTATCATTTTACTGTTTTGGAGAACAAGTTGGTAGCTGTTGGACAAAGTTTAGGTAAGTTTGGGGGATTTTTTTTTTTCTTGAAAAATATAGGTGTTTGATAGGAAATGTTGGTTTTATTTGAAAAATATGTGATTTTTTTTTTTTTTTAAACCTTTGAGATTTTTTTTCTTGGTGTTTGGTAGACAATGTTAGTATTTGTTGAAGAATGTTCCATTTAAAAACCTTACGGAAAAACATAGGTGTTTAATTGGAATTGGGATTTTTTTCTTGGAGAATATTGACGTTTGGTTGGGAATGTTTAGTTATCTGTTGTTTTTATTTTATGTAATTTTATGTATCTTGAAGAAACAATAACTTGAAAAAATATACAGTAGGTCTGTAATGAAAAATTTGGGGGTATTCTGGGGGTAATATCGTTGTTTTATGGGAAATGTTACCATTTGTTTGCGAATGTTTTGTTAAAGAATGGTATTAAATGATCTTGCTCCACAGGATTTATTGCAGCCTTGCCTCTCTCTTAAGTCCCTCAACAGCTCCTATTACTTATACCAAGGACTAAACATAAAATAGAGGTGAATGAACCTTTACCGTAGCTTCTCTGAGAGTATGTGGAGCAGTTTACCTCCTAATAGAAGATTGGCTTCTAATTTAAAATCATTTAAGTCTTTGTTAAATTAATGATCTTTATTTTGTTTGGATTTGATTATTTGTGGGTTTTATTTATGTGATTTCATGTCTTTTATGTGTTTTGGGTTGAAACTTGTTTTAGTACTGTTGTCTTTTTTGTATCTTTTGTACTTTAAACACTTTGTTACCGCATTGTTTTAAAAAGTGCTACATAAATACATTTTAATTTGGTTTGATTTAAAGAGTCTTGGAGAACAGTCTTGGAGCTGTTGATGGATGGGTTTGTTGGAGGATATTGGTGTTAGCTGGTCTGATCTGTATTTGTTTTAAATGTAAGCTGTAACAGGATGAAAGGCAGCCACTGACACAGTAACAGAAGGAACAGTGAATATAAGGGTGAAGTGATGGGCAAATAAATAAAGAGCAAAAATAAAGGGATGGAGGAATGCAGTGCTGGTGTGATGATGTGGAAATAACAGATGGAAAGAGACAGAGAGAAAGGCTGTTTTTCTTTGGAACTGAACAGAGACGCAGATGTCAAAGAACAGAAACTCCCACGAGACAAAAAGTCATCTTTGCAGCGTGTCTCACACTCCTACAAACACACACACAAACACACAGGGATTTAATTAGACCTACAGCAGGGTTCAAAACTCTCAGTGCACAACAGGATTGTGAGTGTGATATTTCATCTTTAATCAAACATTAATACAGCTGCTCTGTAGGATGACACAATATACCTTGATACTGCTCTCAGATTTAATGTTTATTCTGCAGCAGACTGCAGCAGTTTTAGCTGAAGGAGGTAATTAAAATGTATACTGCATCCTCTGCACTCTTATGTAAGAGTGTCAGTTGTAGCCTGAGTTTTAATGCAGCTCGTTAAACACTGTCAGGAAAAGAAATATGTTCGAAAACAATATACTGACAAATACAAAAGAAGTAAAAAATAAATAAATAAATCAACAAAAATAAACCATAGCTGCTTTCCGAACGGTCCAAAAGCACAAAAAATATTTTTTGCATATTTTGGAGCGCAGGCCATTTTATTAGGATCTGAAAATGTTTAGCCTGTCTTTAATTTCCTTCATTATTAAGTTTACAATTGGAAACTGTGACTAGATTATCTGGCTGTTGACTCCTAGGCTTCTCTACACATGTTAAATTTGAACTTAAGATGAAACTTAAACTTAAAGATGAAACTTATAACTTATAATAAGCTTATTGATGTCAGGAGAGCCACAAGCATGTTGGGTGTCAGAAATTTCTCTGTTTATTAACAGCAAAAGATGGAGGTTTCATATGTTTGGCCAAAGCCTGGTGTCATGAACATCTGTTACTTCAAAGAACATAAACCATTTTAACATTTTCTGGTGAAATCCGGGAAAGCACAGAGTTGTCCGAAGTTGTCCGTTTATAGGCAAACAAGGAAGTGCTGCTCAAGGGGGGGAGAAAAGAGAGAGAGAACTTAGAGAGAGAATAAGAAAGAGAACATGGGAGACTTAGCAGGAGAACTATCAGAATTATCAATTATGGTGACAGGATCATGGGCACCCAAGGCTTATTTACGCCTGTGGGGAGCAAAGGGTAGCCAGTCTGGTCCAATCACATTGAAAGGTCAATGCTTGCCAATAAAAGCTGTGATAGATCAGCACCAGAACACTCAGTTCTCCACACACAGAGCTCAGAAGGCAACAAGCCCAAGGTCTCCAACCCAGCCTCCAAACTTCCCAGATCCCAGTGCAATTGGGATGCACTGGGCAAATAAGTCCAATCCATGGAGGCCCCGCCCTGCAACAGACAGCACCCAAAGGATCCCTTGCCAACATCTTGTCCCCAGACACCACAGTACACACAGTCATGCTCAGAAGGAAGCCAGAGCTGATCCAATGGCCCAACTGAAACCTTCACGGTGGGTGTATATTTTGCTAATGTTCACCAAATAGTATAATAGTTTTTTCTAACTACCTAACATTCTCCCATGTCATCTAGCTGTAAATGTTTAAATCACAGATAAAACCTAATAAAGAAACTTTCTGGATGTACAGTAAGCCTTTGGAGTGCTAATCCAAACATGAACATAATTTTATGGATTTAAGTGTTCATTCAGAACTGTAGGTGTTAATGTTCTATGGATTTTGGTATGAATCATTTAAATGTTTTGTTTTGTCGAGGGTTTTGTTTTCTTTTTTTACAGGGAGATGGGATTTACATAATAATTCATCAGGAGGTTGCTGTGGGAACAAGCTACAGAAAGAGAGAAAAAGGACAAAAAAAGGGAAAAAGGAGGACAGAGAGACAAAAAAGGACAGAGACAGACATTGAGAAGGTTGGGGAGTGAGTGTTTCTATGTGTGGGTGATAGAGAGAGAGAGAAGGCAGGTTGGCGTGTCTCTGCAGGAATTGACCTCTGGCAATAAGCATAATGAACTGAATAGCTTTCACCTGCCATGGATACAATAACAGGAAATGACCATACAGTATGTAGGGCGATGAGTCTTCTTACTCACTCACTCATCATCTACTGCATACCGCTTAATCCTGTATTCATGGTAGCGGATATCCCGGAGCCTGTCCCAGGAGACTAAGGGCACGAGGCAGGGGTACACCCGGGACAGGGTGCCAATCCAGAATCAGTCTTGCGTCTCATTATTTTATTAAAAGGTAAATGTGTGTTCTGACTCCATGTATAGTTGATGTTATTTTTGTTTCAGATGTTCAGATGAACAGGTTCAGGTCTGCATGAAAGGCTTCACAGAGAAGCCAGCTTTATCATAACACAGGGATGCTATTGAAGGCATACTCCAGCACACTCCCTTGGCACACACACATACACAAACACATTCTCTCTCTTTATCTCTCTCTCTTATCTCTCACAGTTCTTCATCCTCAAGTGCTCAGATACAGTCGGGCATCGAGTAGGCAACACCACCCAGTAAACCAACTGCAACAGAAATGATGGATATATCCTCAGGGTGGTGTGTATCTGTCGCCCAGGTGGCACGTAGACAGAACCTTTCATCTTCCACCTATGAAACTGATGACAAATTGCCCTTCACTTGCCCTGCTGTGTGAAAGGTGCCCCATACACACACACACACACACACACACACACACACACAAAGCTGGGGTTGCAGGGCAAAGTAGTGTCAGGTATCCAGTCTGCTGTGGAGAGCCCTAATGAAAGCCTCCACACAAGAGCCCCACTTCATCATAACACAGGGATGCTATTGGAGGAGTGTCCATAGCACTCTCCAGCACACTCTCTACACACTCCTCCAGCACACACACACACTCTCTCTCTCTCTCTCTCTCTCTCTCTTTAACACACACACACACGTTAACAGACAGATTAAAATGAGTTCTTCGCTTCCTAAGAGCGAGTCCACGACATCTCTGATCGGATCCTCCGCTGTACTCAAACATCAGCATCACCGGCACGAGGAAGGCGCGCGCGGGAGCTCGAGGACCGGATGCGCGAGACGCGGCCAGAGGATCCCTCACGAGGAGGAAACGGCGAGACGCCGGCAGCCGTCTCATCAGCTTCAGAGTGAGAAACCCGCGAGGCGCGCGGAACAAACCGGCGCTTTATTCGAGCCGAAGGGGAAACCGCGCAGGGGCTCGAACACAAGTCCAGGGGCGATGGGAAAACACGCGACCGCGCGCGCGAAGGGACCGGATGAGGAGCTGCGTCCCATCATCAAGTCAGTGTTCGGGCAGGTGAGAGTGTAGAGGGGGTACAGGATAATATTAAGGATGAGTGAGTGCACTCAACAGGTGTGTGTGTGTGTGAAGGCGCGAGGACACGCGCGCGACCAGGGGACGAGAGGAAAGCACGAGCCGCGTTATTATTATTAATAATAATAATAATAGAATTGTTTATAAGTGTTAAAACATAAGTCGGTAAATGTTACTCCGAAGACTAAACACCTTCTGGATAAAGTGTTGTGCATAACCCATCATTTCCAAAATAAAAATAGTTTTAAATTGCCACCTAGAGTGTGAGGTTTAATCCAAGACTGAGTCCTAAATTGTAGAATTGATACTTGTGTGTATTAACATATCTTTTGGCATAAAATTAAAAACAGTGTAAAAAACACAGCTGTTGTTAACTTAAAACTAATATTAATCATACAGTGTAGAATTACCAACTAGTATTATTAATTGGTTAAAGTTAAAATTGTGTTTTATAAACAGTATGTTAATCTTTTAAGGTTGAATTCACACAGTGTCAGGTTTATTGTTACAATGTTAAATTACATCTACAGTACAGTATAGAAATAATACCTAAACATTGGGTAGATTAATGTACCTAATGTAACTCTACACTGAGGGCACACGTGAGGAAAAACAAACTTTTCTTTAGTTTTAGTGTTAATATAACCCCGTTTTTTTAAACACTACAATTGTTATTTTAAGTCTTACACAATACAAACTCAGTAACACAACAGTGTTGAATTAACAGTGTTATACAATGCTGAGTAAGAGTTGCACACAGCATGGTGTTAGATAATGAAACTATTATTGTATTATATCATGCTTTAACTTTATTACAGCTTATTATACTGTACTGCTGTGTTTAGTGCTCTCTTATTGGTTGATAGTTTCTCTGTTATGACATGATGCATGTGTGTTGGATAATATGGAGCGGTATGTGTGTGTATGTGTGTGTGTGTATGTGTGTGTCACTGCACTGCAGTATGAAACAGACACCGCTCCATAACTGTTAACACTCCGAACCTTTCGAAACTTACTCTGATAAGTTTTAGCAGCAGTAATTCATGATAATTATATTTATGTATGCATAAACAGGTATATGTTTTATAATGATGTTATTTTTAAAATAACGTCATTTATTACATGAAGTACTGTACATCACAGCTCTGATATATTGCCAGCTGAATCAGGCATTTCTGTAGATTTTCTTTTTCAGACAAATGCAGTGTAGGTGTGATAATATTTATGTTGAATTTGGCTCCAAATATTTTATGTGATAAAAAGTTTATATATTAAAAAAAGGGATTATGAAAGAATACAGTTTTTGTAATCACAAATATGAAGAGGTGTATAACACAACATAAACCATTGCTAAAAACAACCGTTGAAACAACCCCTACAAATCCTAAGAATCCCTAACAACCCTAAAACAACCCCCAGAACAACAAAACCTGAAGAAAAAAAAACAGACATAAAATGAATTCATTCTATGACGACTGACTTTGCAAATGAGTAAAATCTGATTTGTAACATACAATTTCTTAGAGAGAACTATACAAATACAAATTCATCAAATAACCAAAATTATAAAAGGTATTATATATTATATATTATATTATATATAAATAAAGTGTGAGCAGTACATTTTTATTACATATATTTGCATGTAAAATCTTCTGATAAACATGATGAAAGTTGATGAAATCTTTTTGGCTGTGTGAAAACTGTTGGAATCTGATCAACAGTGTGTCTCTGAGAGAGAGAAAGCATCACAGCTCAGTCTTTTACACTTGTGTTAATGTGGGCTAGAAATAACCCAAAATCCAGGCCAGATCTTCAGTCACACATACATACAAACACACATATACGTGTACACACACACACACACACACACACACACACACAGGAGCGCTGTAGATGGCTATGCTCCTCATGATGGAGGTTAATTACTGTGCTGGTTGCTGGAGGAAGAGTTTTAATGAGAACACTCGTCTGGTGTATGTCTATGATATTAGCGGAATCAGATGTTTTTGAGTGAAGATTTTATGTGTATATATATATATATATATATATATATATATATATATATATATATATATATATATATTAATAAACCTAGTGAGCAAAATATCATTAATGACTCAGTTTAAATGACTTTACTATGACAACTTGAAATCAGTCCTAAAGACGTCTGGGGTGTTAACATTTTTAGGAGTCCTGAAGATGTCCTGATAAATGTAGGAATAAAGGAAAGGAGAAAAAATTTTCCCCAAAGCATTGCAGCACAAACCCCACCATTAATTGGTCATATAAGCATTACATTACAATCTTTACCTGTCAAGAAAATCCTTAACTCACCATGCCTTGTGGAAAGACAGGCAGGTGGACGGGCAGACAGATAGACAGGTGGACACACAGACAGACAGGTGAACAGGCAGACAGACAGGTGGGCGGACAGACAGACAGATGGACAGTCAGAAGAACAGGCAGAGCATCATACCTTTAGACTGACAGTTACTGGTTTGCAAAGTGGTTAGCATTGACAGTATGCGATATTTCAGATCTAATGTAACGTATCTATCTACATCTGTTTATCCAAAATATTTCCTCACCATTTTCTCCAGCATGCTGTATTTTATATTTCTTTATATAACACAAAGACGAGTCTTAAACCCTGCTGATTTGCTCTCCAATGGCCGTGGAGCTAAATTTAGCCACATCGCAGCCAACAGGAAGCAGAGAGCACACAGCGGCCGTCACTTTTTAATAAAAATATTCACACATCCGAGCTCAGTGCAGCTCAGTGTGTTTGAGATTATGTACATCATCATTACAGGTGATGGGCGGATCAGATGAGTGGGGGAGGAAGAGCTGAAGGATACAGCTCTTGTGTTAATGTGCCATAATAGTGAATAGGACAGCATTTTAAATCTCTCATCCTTGAAGAATGACAGGATGGATAAATGAAAAAGAATTTGTTTATTAAACTTTGGTATGTACAGTATGTATCAAGTACGGATTGGTGCTGATTTTATTTTGTAGTTATGAATATACTCATATGGAGTTTTTTTCCGAAAATTCTCGTTGATAGAATAAAGTTGTATGGTAGGAGATGTTTAGTTTTGGACAGAGTCTCCAGTACAGTGCTTTGTAACAGTTTTAACAGTATAAACTTTAAAGCTCTTTTATGCACATTTCTGAACTGTTTATGGAGCATGATGATGAGAATTGGATGAGCATTAGCTATTAAATGGTATGATGGACTTTATATTATTATAATATTATTAATAATGTAAGTCATAATTATATTTTTATTATATTATAATAAGATATTATTTCTGCCTCAAGAAATTTCTGCCTCAAACCATGAGAAAATCAGACAGAACTAACGCAAATTATTAATGAAAACACATTAGTTAGTGCCTATTAGTACCTATTGCACCTCATGATTTGCTAAGAACTGCTATACCTCATCTACAGTTAGGAATTTGGCTGATGCTCTTAACCAGAACGACTTACTGCATATAAGTGCTTTGAAGTTTTTATCATTAAATAGATTCTTACTCTGGTTCGCTATGTTACTAACTACTGTAGACGTGCCATCAGTCATACATTTATGAGAAGTATCATCTTTTCACATCAAACTGGGTACCCGTGTTTTGGATACCTATTACTACAGAAGCTGTAAATCACATATACCTTAAATCCTGAAATTATTATATTGTTGTCTGTGTATATGACACCCCCCCCCCCCCCCCCCCCATGTACATGCAAAGTCCTCTTTGGCCACTGTGTGTCGTAAAGGACTTTTAAAAGCCCTTACACCTCTCTTTTCATCCATACACTTACACACATATATCATTCAAAAACACTGGCTATGGCAAGACATCAGGCTAGTAACCCAGTTTTATCTTCCCTGTGCACTTCTACGAGTGTTGCCTTGGATTCAGTTTGTCTTAGGCAAAGAAATCAATTACATCAATCATATCCATCCATCTTCAACCGCTTATCCGTAATCAGGTCCCAGAGGTGGCAGTTCCAGCAGGGAACCCCAAACTTTCCTTTCCCCAGCCACCTCAGCAAACTTTAAATGGGGGATCCTGAGATGTTCCCAGGCCGGTGTGAAGCTATAATCTCTCCACCTAGTCCTTGGTCTAGTCCAGCTGGACTTGCCAGGAACACCTCCCTAGGGAGGCATCCTGGTGACATCTTTACTGGATGTCCGAAACACCTCAACTGACTTCTTTTTCATGCAAAGGAACAGCGGCTCTACTCTGAGTTTCTCACAGATGACTGAGCTTCTCAATCTATCTCTAAGAGAAAAGCCAGCTACGCTTCTAAGAAAACCCATTGTGGACGCTTGTATTCTATAGGTTGAATGTATTCAATGTGTTGTAGCGCAGTAGGAGACTATGTTAAGTAGTACCTTTGGATAGAGGAAGACACATGCCATTTGGATAACCTTTTGTCAGTTAATAAAAAAAAGTTAGGCCCACCTTTGCATTACTTTTAGCATAGCCCTCATACTATACTGGCTCTCTATCGAATATTCTACCATACCCCTCCCCCAAACAAAGAGGCATCAGCTTATTTAATAAGTCATTGCATTCAAAATGGTTAAAGCTGTTGTCACGATCTGCAAAGAACGTTTTGTATGTTTCTGTAAGACTTTTTTTTCTGGCTCTGACATGGTAAGCGGCATCGTGGCATAATGGTTAGCACTGTGGCCTAGTGCTCTAGGGTCAAGGGTTTGATTTCCGCCTCTGGTCTGTGTCAGTGGAGCCTTTATGTCCTCCCAGTGCTTGGTGGGTTTCCTCCAGTTACTCTGATCCAAAGATATGTATTGTGTGTGCGCCCTGTGATGGATTGGCACCCTACCCCGTGCCCTACCCCATGCCCAAAGACTCCTGCATCTGCCTAGATGCAGACTTAAGGTGGGAATCAAACCCCTTAACCATGGAGGTGAAAGCCCATAATGCTATGCACTACGGCACCATGCCGACCCCTCAACCATACATTTGAACAGATAATACGCACAGGGTACACTGCTATATTTATTTTGACTGTCTATGACATAAGGACTTATCATTCTGATGGCACTGACATATTCATTGATGCAACTATGTACTTTTTAAGGAAGCTACTGTATGAGCAAATTGCAGGCTTTTGCAGTTAATCCGTTGTGTTTTGCTGTTTGGAGAAATAGAATTAGAATTTAGCGATTGTTAAGGTTTCCATTATTCCAAAGCAACCAAGAAACAGTAACATATTAAATGTATTCCTTCATTGCGCTGACATTAATTTCCTCGATATTATCATTTCAAGCTTCAATTATTTATCACATGTTCTGTACCCTACAGCACAGTAAAATGATTTCACCACATATCCCAATAAGGAAGCTGGGGTCAGAGCAGGAAAAGACAGGTTTAGGAGCTCATTTGGCAGTGCTGGGGCTCGAACCCCCGACCTTCCAATCAGCAACGAAGAGCCTTAACAGTTTAAGCTGGCCTATTTCAGAGGCACTGACTGAAACTCTGCTGAGTTTGTTTTCATTGGAATTTTCATATGGGATGACCCTTTGACATTGGAGGACTTAAATATATAATAAATATAAACAGTGCACATGTGCATGAAAGAACAACTTTTACACACACACACACATATAACACATACAAACACAACATAAAAGATGGTTTACACGCACAGGTGGAGCAGGGTAGACCAAACAGGGGAGACGAAAAGCCACAGTTCCGCAGCACACAAGAGAAAAAAACATTGCCTCAGTTGTGATCACGTGACGCTTGACGTTAAAAAAAGAAGAAGATACTGCATGATACTCAGGACTTGTAAACCAAGACTCGTTTTTCAAGTCAAAATGTTAAAAAGAAATGTGCTTGTCTTGCGGAACACTTGCAAACCATGTTACTCGCAATCCAAGGTTCCACTGTAATGGTATATTGTGCACTGCAGCGTTTATTTGTGTACAATACATGTGAGCTTCTTCCGTGATTTGTTCACATCTATAAAGGTTCATAGAACCGCGGTCTGTATTTAAAGTTAATAACATTGCAAAAATACTGAGAGCACTCTGGCTGGCTGATGCAGAAAAAAAAAATGTGTGTGTGTGTGTGTGTGTGTGAGTGGGTCTCGGGGTCAACATGGAGGAGAGTGTCCAATGATAGTGAGCTAACACGTGCGGCGGCTCATGCTCACTAAATGCTTAACAACAACAAATTCATCTTTGAAATTATAATTATAATTACAAACATGTCAGGGATTTTAAACAGGAAGTGAAAGCTCTTAAAAGCTGAAGAGCCGAGCAGGGAGCAGTTCATGAGAGGAACGCTCACTACAGGAGCACAGGAGACTGCAGCAGAAACCTGCCCTGCCTTCACACTCTCACTGTTCGGTAGGCATGAGTGTGCAGCTATAGGGACAGAGAGACAGGGATAGAGTGATGAGGGAGAAAGAAGGAGAAGGGATGGATATAGGGAGCTTCTGGGGGATGGAGGGATTATGTCTCCTTCTTCTTCTGGTCAACTATTCACACTCAGCTAGATAGATAGATAGATAGATAGATAGATAGATAGATAGATAGATAGATAGATAGATAGATAGACAGATAGATAGACAGACAGACAGACAGACATTTTGGCACATCCTAAATTAAACAGGTTTACAAATTAACTTAGGGAGTGTGGGAAACTGGAATTGCGGCTTCAGTGTTTGCAGATATACTGTATGTCCGTGCGCGCGCATGTGTGTGTGTGTGTGTGTGTGTATGTGTGTGTATGATAGTGTCAGTATTTATAACCATATAAGGCTAATCTGGTAATCTTAGCTAAATATGTGGGTATTTATACTGGCTGCAGCCAGTCTGAATGTGTGTGTGTGTGTGTGTGTGTGTGTGTGTGTGTGTGTGTGTGTACGATGAGTTGACGTTATGTGAACAGACGGCTCGGATGCACATGAGAGTTCACAATGAGCCTGCGGTGAAAAAAAATTGTCCAAAGAGAGAATGAGGGAAGATTCTCAAAAGATAGGAAGAGAGAGAGAGAGAACAAGAAAGAGGGACAGAGAGAAAGAGAGGGGAGTGAGGGATGGGAGGATTGGAACAGTAGCAGAGAGAAAGGGAGGATAAGTAGAAAGGTGAAAAGCGTGGCTTAAAGGGTGAAAACAAGATCATGAAGGTCAGAATGGAAGGAAGAAAGAATGAATGAATGAACAAAAGGAGGAATTCGGAAAGTGGAGAATAGAGGAGAAGAAAAAGACAAAAAAAGGAGAACCGGAATGTTGGATGACTGAAGGAAGAAAGGTAATATAAGGAAGTGATGCTGAAGGAGTGAAAAAAAGGATAAGAAGCTGAGAGGAGGCGAAAATCTGAGGACGGCAAAGAGGCAGGGTCAAAGTAATGAAGGAGAGAAAGGAAGGGTATAAATCTAAGAGACAGAGGAATGAGCAGAGGAAAGGAAATGTGGATAAGTGGAGGAGAGAAAGAGAGGTTAAAAACCTGAGTAGATGGGAGGAGGAGCAAAGAAGAGAAAGGAAAGATCAAATCAGAGAAATGGATAATGAGACACAGGGAGGAGAAAAAGCCTGAGAGGAGAAAAAAAGATGACCGGAGGAGAGGAACTGAGAATAAAAAGCTGAGAGGAGGGGAGGATGAGTGGAAGAGGAAAAGGGAGGAGAAGAGGAGAGGAACTGAGAAGGAGCAGAGGCGAGAATGAAGCTGAGAGGAAGGATGAGTGCAGGCAGGAAGTGATGTCGCAGCAGGTGCATTTTGGGTTGAGCCGCCTTTCAGTAGCCTGCACTGGCCTTTAGCCAGCATACTGTGTGTGTGTGTGTGTGTGTGTGTGTGTGTGTGTGTGTGTGTGTGTGTTTCTCCATGCATCTTTTATTGCTGTAAAGAGCACTCAAACGCTTGAAAGTCTGTGTGTGTGTTTGTGTGTGTGTGTGTGTGTGTGTGTGTGTGTGAGAGAAAGAGCGAGAGATATTTTTAGCTTCCCATCCCCGTATCCGTTTGTGTGTAATCGAGTGTACATGCATGTGTGTGTGTTTGGATTAGTGTCACCAGTGTCTTGCTTGGGGGAAGGTAATTTGGTCTCCCCTGAGAACCTGTCTCATTCTATGTGTCTCTCTGTCTATCATTATGTGTCTCTCTCTGTGTCTCTCTCGTCACTCCCTGTCTCTTTCTTTGTCATTTCCTGTCTCTCTCTGTCTCTGTCACTCCCTCTGTCTCTCTTTCTCAGTTTCTCCCTGTCATTCTTTATGTCTCTCTGTGACTCCTCCTGTCTCTGTGTCTTTCTGGCACTCTCTCTGTCTCTCTCTGTGTTCTTCTGATGCACGCTATGTATCTCTCTGTGTCTCTCTAATGCTCTCTCTAACTTCTATGTGTATCTCTGTCTCTCTCCCTCTCTTTAAGTGACTTGCTAATGCCCTCACTGTCTCTCACTGTGTCTCTATCACTGTGTCTCTATCACCCTGTCTCTCGTTGACGCCTTCTGACGTTCTCTCTTTCTCTCTCTAAGTGTCTCTCTGACACTCTCTATGTCTCTCTTTCTCTCTATGTGTCTCTCTGTCACTCTCTCTGACTCCCTCATTGTGTCTCTGTGACTCTCTCTATGTCTCTCTGTGTGTATCTCTCTTACACTCTTTCTGTCTCTCTCTCTCTCTATCTGTATCTGATTCTCTCTGTCTTTCTCTCTATGTGTCTCTGTCACTGTCTCTCTATGTGTCTCTCTGGCACTCAAGCTTTATCATTTTCATGTCTCTTTTTTGCTCTGTTGTCTGCCTCTTTTTGTTTTCTTTCTGTCTCTTGGTCAGTCTTTTTTGTCTCTCTCCCTGCCCAAAACTGCCCAATATCTGTCATTCTGTTTGTCCCTCTTTATTCTCTTAAAAACTGTGTGCACAAATGGAAAGAAAAAAGAGCATCAGAGAGATGGAGAGGTGAAAAGACTGGAAGAATGAGAAAGGAGAAAGAAGGAGATTTTAAGAGATACACAGTGTGTGTGAAAGAAAATATTATATAAATATTAATTGATAGGGCATGATTGAGATTAATAATAAATGATGGACATGAAAACAAGAGAAGAAAGGGCAAAAGGACAAAAATGATGGAGAAAATTAAGGGATATGGACGAGATGAAGAAAAATGAGAGAAAGAGAGATATTAGTAAACAAATCACAGGAGAGAGAAGGAGTAAAAAGATGAGAACACAAGAATAAAGGACGAAGTGAGACTAGTGATAGAAATACAGAAAGTGGGATACAGAACGCTGCAGAAAGAAAGAAAGATGTAAAAATATCGAGTGGGGGGGAGGAGAGCGAAAGAGAAAAAAGAGAGAAAGTAAGAGAGAGATGAGAAAGCTCAGTCTTGCGCTTCTCTCAGTGAGTGCTCACACACGCGTAAGACACGCATGCCTTCTCTTCTTTCCTCTTTCTCTCTCTTCGCTCCAGCATCCAATCCCTCGCTCTACTCACTTATCCTGCTTCAGCCTCTATCCCTCGCTCCCTCTCTCTGTTTCTTCATCTAAGAATCATTTTTACTAGAAAATGCACTTTAAAGTTGCTTAATGCATGCATGGACACACACACAAACACACACACACACTAGCCCTGACTCTTGCACTCTGAGAGGCAGGATGAGCTAAAGCGACTCACTATGGGCAACTGTGTGAAATCTCCGCTTAACCGCCTCAACAAGAAGGTACGTCCGCTGCCAATTTCAGCGTGTGTACGAGCGTGTGCTAGTGTACCATGTGTGTATTTGTATATTAGTGTATTTGTGTGAGAGTGTGTGTGTGTGTGTGTGTGTGTGTTTGTATGTAAATGAGTCTGACTGTGCTTTTTTGGACTCTAGCTGACTAGTCAGGACTGACTCACTCTTCCTTGAAGATTTGTGCATCCTTGTGTGTGTGTGTGTGTGTGTGTGTGTGTGTGTGTGTGTGTGTGTGTAATAGGATTATAGAGCTATGCTCAAAACATTGATCCAACTATATTTAGTAGATTCAGTACATGAGTCATCATTACAGCAATGTCAGGATCTATATTTTTCAGAATTTGCATTTCGTTCTGTAAAAAAGGGAACATAAAGAGGGTTAATAAGCCAGAACCGGGGTTAACGAGGAAATTATTACAAGTAACACGTTACTATTTAGTACAAGGGACTATAGCGCAGGCACGTATGCAGGATAAAGTTTGCCCGAAATTAGCAGGTGTTTCAACATGCTTTGATCTTAATTTGTTGTTGTTTTTGTTATTAAGGTCTTTTGAATTCAAAAACGCTTTGAAGTCTGCATCTGCCCCAAAGATCAATCAGTTAATAAGCATTTATCAGTGGCACTGTAGATCCTTAAAGACAGAAAGACAAGGTGAGGATTTTTTTAGTCGTACATGATGTGTTTACTCATGCTATACATTTTGATCCATCATCCCGTATAATCTGTGTGTGCAACCTCTGTTCACGCTGTACTGCTCATCCAACTAATCGCACACAATATTAAAAAAAAATCCTCCATTTATTGGCGGAATTTCCATTTGAAAAACATATGTAAATTGAACAAACATTCATACTTATATGAGCGGCATCGTGGCGTAGTGGTTAGCACTGTGTTTCCTTGCATGTCAAGGGTCGAGGGTTTGCATCCTGGCTTCGGGGTTGTGTGCATGCATGTTCTCCCAGTGCTTGGTGGGTTTCCTCAGGGTCCTCCGGTTTTCTCTCACAGTCCAAAGACATGCAGATTAGGCTAATTGGCATTTCCAAATTGCCCGTAGTGTCTGAGTGAATGTGTGCCAGGGTGTAACCTGCCTCGTGCCCCGAGTCCCCTGTGATAGGCTTAGGGTCTGTTCCGAATAAGCGCTATAGAGAATGAGAGAGAGAGGTAGTATGTTAATGTTATTCATTGAATAGAATTAAGCACATTTACTTAAATTTATTTTGGTAAAATTGTCATAACATAACGGCAGCACAGCGGCGTAGTGGTTAGCACTGCCACGTTTCACCTCAAGGGTTCGATTCCCACCATGGGGGCTGCGTGCATGGAGTTTACATGTTCTCTCTGTGTTTGGTGGCTTTCCTGTACTCTGTGTACTCTGGAATTCTGCAATAGTCTATAGACATGTAAATTAGGATAACTTGCATTCCCATTTTGCCCGTAGTGTGTGATTGTGTGTGTGCCCTGCGATGGATTGGCACCCTGTCCAGGCACTCTACCTCGTGCCCCAAGTCTCCTGAGATAGGCTTCAGGTCTCCTCGACCCTGTATACAGGATAAAGTGGTATAGATGATGACCACAAGGCGGGAATCGAACCCAGACCCTGGAGGTGCAAAGCGACAGTGCTAACCATTACGCCTGCTACATGAGGCCATTTTTATTCATTTATTTGAGTGCCTGAACTTCTAAACCATTGTGTTCACTGACAATTCTAATAAAATTCTTTGCAAATAACATAAAAAGATACCAAAAAATGGTTGAGAGTGCACAGGAAGTGTAGTCTGTTTGTTTTACAGCGAGAATTGCAGGTCTGTGTGCAGGCTCGTTGAGCCATGTTCACAAAAAATTGTGGAAAATCAGACAGTGGAGCTGCGCACACTACAGGAGCACAGCCGAGCTAAATTTATGACGTGCCAAAACTCCATGCGATCACCCGAGAGCCAGATCACTGGTCGGCCAGGTGATGAATCATGCGCTGGGACCCCGTGCATGCTGCAAGTTAAATGACACCTGATCCGCCCAAAATGTAGTCTAAAATTAGTCAGAGGCGACTGATTTGGGGGTAAAATCATTCCAAGTGTTTGCCTGGCAGAGAAGGATGCATGTTTCATGCCATGAGGATGGACACGACATGACTTTAATCGCTTGTCCTTGGTTGTTTGGTACATACACACTACGTACATCATTCTTTACACACACTATCAAGCTTTCACCTAGAGAAATCTCAGCTGAACCGAGCTACAAATCATAAAAATTGCCAGACAGGTTGGAATCTGCTGCCATTAGGATGCCTGAGCTTCTGGGCCCCGGGCGTGGCATGGGGTCCTCACATCAGATTTTGCAGCATAACTCATACACACATGCTTGAGCGCTTATTTAGGTGAACAACTTTTACATTGGATGTTATATGCGCTATTCAACAGGAAGTCAGTTATTTTGGGTTGTTTGCAAAAGACCCCACTTGATCTTAATACATCGAGGATGCAAAATTGCATTGGGATTTTTGATATCTCAAAAGGGTCAACCAAGACCACACTTTTAACTTATGCCGAAACTAGTTTAATAACTTTCTATATGAACCTTATATTGAGTGACATCATATATTTTTCAAGCATCTGAGGCTTTTTGGAGGGCTAAACATAAAATTCCCCTATTTCTAAAATGTCATAATGGTATTGGTATGTCCCTTTGAAATGCATGTGCCCACTGTCTTTCTGGCAAATGGATCACTTGTTATGGAGACTATATTGAGTAGTACCTTTGTACAGATGAAGAGTTACATACTGCACCAACATGAGCAATTTGAATGAGCAATTTGTCAGCTAATTAAAAAAGTTATGCCTACTTTTGCATTACTTTCGGTACAGCCCTCGTAGAAGTGTTATTACTTCCACACAAATGGATAGATGACAAACTGGATTCAGAAATCCAGATGGTGCTGTGGTAGTGGCAGCAGCTTCTGTCTCGAGAGACGTTACATCTTACCTATATTAGGTTTTCTACTTACACGTGTCCTTGTTTATTTTTTTAAGTTTCCATTAGGACAAATCTTTCTTTCTTTCTTTCTATCTATCTATCTATCTATCTATCTATCTATCTGTTTCTCATATCTGCACTAGTCAACTAGTCTCTGAGGGGTTTGAAAGTGAGAACAAAGTCAAACATGCTTAAAAATATCAAAGAAAAGCAGAGCTAAACTGTGCACTAGGTTTCAGGCAGATTTACTGTATTTATGCATAAGCGTGAGTGCACAAGTAAGCCGCTCATGTTTTGACAGTAAAAGTATTTGCTATGCATTTAAGGTCCTTTAAGACATAAAATGCATAATTAAGGGATTACAATATACAAAGAGAAGAAAGCGAGAGAGAGAGAGCGAGAGAGAGAGAGAGACTGATGGCTTTCCCACTCTCGTTTAAGCTCCTGCCCTGACTTGTGCATTTAAATCAAATTTTATGTTGTTCACTCATAAGCATTTAACCATTTAATATCTTGATGTTTACGACAGTGATGACTCTAATAAAGTGCTAGTTTTTGCACTAAAAGGAAGCACCGGATTACTGTACAATATATCACTGAGGCTACGTACGCATTTCGATCCACATTGTTCAATTCTGTGTATATAGTCAGCTATATTTGTTAAGGTCCAAAAGAAGGAAGAAAGACAAAAATGTTTACACACTACATCTAAGTGTGAGTGTCTCAATCAGTGAAATCACTCTTATAACCTTTACATTTTAAAATTACTGCCTCTTTTATTAAAATAAATTAACTTTGTACTGTTTCTTTTTCTGGTGGCATGGTGGCTAACACTGTCGCCTTGCACCTCCAGGGTCCGGGTTCGAATCCCGCCATGGGTCTGTATGCATTGGGTTTGCATGTTCTCCCTGTGCTTGGTTGGTTTCCTTCTTTAGGTTAATTGGTGTTCCCAAAATTGCCTGTAGTGTGCGATGGATTGGCACACCGTCTATGGTGTACCCTGCCTCGTGCCCTAAATCTACCTGAATAAAGTTTAAAACTCTATAGACAATCAGTGAGTAAGTGTTTAATTAGACACACTTACACATTTTGCTTGAGTAGAAATTCAAATATGTTGATATATAAAAAAAAAAAATTCCAATTCACTCAAACTAAAAATATAAATTTCATTACAGTACATAGCTTAAACTTGTACCGTGATCTTGTAAAAAATACAAAATAAAAATAATAATAATAAATGTAAAAAATAAATAAAATAAATTGTATATATACTGTGTATATGCAGTATTTATATATATATATATATATATATAAATATATAATAGTACTTGTGGAAGCTTGCTAACATTGTTATCATGTATTGAGAGATCTTGGCTGGAGATTCTCTTCACACCACTGCATTTCACTTATCAGTGTGAACTGGTTGGGGGGTGAAAGAGAAGAGCAGGACACACACACACACACACACACACACACACACACACTCTCTCTCACACACACACACAAACGCACACACCCACACAGATGGACCGTGAAGGTCATGCTCACGTAGAGGGCAGATGCTGATTTCACGAACACACACACACACACACACACACACACACACCAACCCATGAGCGGGATTGAGAACTCACAGAATTCTGTTATGCACACTGTGCTTATGTTTATTATGTAATTTTTTGAGGAAACAGAAATTTGAATATTGTTAGTTTGTTGTGTGTGTGCATGTGTGTGTGTGTGTGTGTATGTGTGATCTAGTGATCTATGCCACATATATTATTATATTTTTGCTTTTTTCAAATGTAAAAACACATAAGAGTACAGTCTGAGTCTTCAGATTTACAGAAAGGGAAACCTGTAAATTATTGTTTTAGATACTATTAAAGAAAAAAAAATGTCATTCCATCCTCAATAGATAAGAGCAACACGGATCAGCCATAACACTAACACCACCACAAGGTTAATTGAATAACATTGATTAGAAATGATATACCATTAATCTGGTGACTGGATCTTGAGCACCCAAGGCTCATCTGTGCCTGTGGAGACCAAAGGCCAACCCTGATCCCGCAGAATAGCTAATATAGCACAATTTGCTGGTATAAGTCTGTGCTGGCAATGACAGAAAGGAACCAGAACAGCCCATCGTGCACGGGCCCCAAGAGCCCTTATCCACTGATCTGGTCTCCAAACTCCACAGATCCCAATCCGATTGAGCACCCATGGGATTTTCGAACAAACAAGTCCAACTCATGGACCCACCCTGCAACCCAGAGCACCAAAAGCATCCGCTGCCTTGTGCCAGAAACCACAGCACACCCCAGAAGACCTGTGGAGCCACACCCCTTAGGGGCCCAAGCCACCCTAATAGCACAAGGGGAACCCAAAACCTAAAAGATTTTAATGTTGATAGCCCTACATTTATGGCTGATCAGTGTATATAGACAGGGACTGTCTGTCTCTGATTATTTTTGTGCCTCCTTGCTTGTCACATTCCTCCCCAAAACACTGGCCCACATCAGGACCAGAGGCAGAGCTACAAAGCTGTTGCACGTGACGAAGCCGGCGCCTCCAGCCACACTCTGGCATCTCAGGGCTCCACTTATGTACACAGTGTGCTTGGTCCCGCATGCATCTTTCTACGCAAGGGATTCGCTGAGAGCCGACAGGCTGTACGTAAGTGTGTCCACACAAACAGACAAATCTTAGCAACAAATCTAAAATAATAATAATAATATGTATTCATTTTATATTTAGTACAGTGGATCCAAAATAAGCAGTTAAATTGGGGGGGGAAATAATGAGACTATAAATGAGTTACAGACTAGTGTATCTGTGTAGTGAAGCGGTTATTCTGTAAGACTGTAAGTCTAGATTTGTCTTATAGTTATTATACCGTAGATATTAAACAGTGTTAGTATCGACCGTAAGACATTTTCTTGTGGTATGCGTCAGAAATTTTCTATTTATTTTTCAGCAAAATAAATAATAAGAAACATTTCTCTGGTTAATCATACCCATTACATGCTAGAGTTTTGGTCGGGTTTCTTTCTCGAGCAATGGAGCACATACTTGAACCCGTTTCTTGAGGTTTAGCTTCTCAGTTTTAGCTTTATTTTCAGAATGAATTGAATATTTGTTCTTAATTATTATCTATCATGCATACATTTGTTGTTTTTTAACATTGTGTTTCTTTTTTGCTTTTGAGTTTGATAATAAATAAAAATTATTTTTTTTTCTGTCAGATTTGGTCTATTTTATATCTGATGTCCTTTGAGCTGCCAAAGCAGTATGATAATAGAAAGTAACAGCACTGGGACCTTTAACTATATGTATCACTCCACGTCACAGGTTTTCTTATAAGCGTTAATAACTATCAGTCACAGTATGGGTGAAAATAGGTCTGTACGGTTTGCAGTACTGAGGAGAGAGCAGCTGCCTGACAAAACCCACATTTAAACCTGTCACGGAAGCACTTTCGCCACAAACAAAACAAACAAAAAAAAAACCTGATAACGTTATGCCACCTTAAACAACACTTTGACTCTTAATAATTGCTTTTAAGTCGTTCCAAAGCACATCTGAACCATCTGTGTTCTTTTATTTATGGTTGCAAAGCTAACTTGTTCCTAACCCAAGGCTAAATCCCAAATCGTTCTTCGACCCCTGATCAAGGGCACTACTTGGTGTGTTAAACAAGTGATTGTACTGTACTCCCCAGGGCACTTGCTTTCCGTATAAAGCTATCTGGGATTTTACCTAAGAACCAGGACGTTATCTGAGCTGATATTTTGAATAGGAGTAAGTGAAAATCTAAAGAGAAACTTATGAGATTTACAGGACTGCCCATCTAAGTTTTACTCTCCTCAACCTTTTGGCTACGTAGTACCAGTATAACTTTCACCCCAGTTAATTACACTAACTGTCAGTCGCGGTTAGTTCCACGAGTCACAGAAGGATATGTGACAGCGGAAGAAAATAAACTGTTTAAATACACAAACAAATCGTAATATGTTAATAATAAATGGTGTTTGTGGAATAGCAATATCACACTCATGGTCATGCTGTTGTGCTAAATATCAGCATGGCTGTGATTTCTTCAGTGTTTGGGCTGTGCCGCCAATATTCAGCTCAACAGCATCCTAATTGTTTAATTATCCATCCATTTCTCCATTCCGCTAAAACTATGTAGGGTCGACGGAACATCTCCAGGAGCTTGGGCACCCTGAACCCGATAAAAGTATATTATAGGATAGGAAATGAATTGTTTTGTAATGAGTATAATACAGTATATAGCATAGGATATCCAACAGTGAACTTTAGCTTCATAATCCCACATACTATTCATCTATCCCTTTCTGTAAAAATGTGCTTCCATTCACATTTTTTAAAAACTTAAACAGGGGAAAGTGCTATCTGCCCTGTTCTGCATAGATTTGGTCTTTGAATGGCTTCTGACACTGTGATTGACAGAAAAAGTGTATGGCATGTCCACCTCTCAGAGAGTACGGCCAGTTTTGTTGCTTTAGCTCTCAGCCGTAGATTCCTGTGGAATGGGTAGGATTTTAACTCTTTGAACTTTTTAAGGTCAGAAATCAACATAGATGAACGTCTAGAGAATATTACCACAACTTGTGCATGACAAAAAGATATAACTACATATATATGATCTGATACATATCATATCCACACACAGCATCGTGTGATGTCATGTCAGTAAAAATAAGAACTCTTCAATGCTGATCTTTTTCAAGGTAAATGAAGACTGATAAATTGTACAGAGTAACTGATAGCTCCTTCTTTTATTATGAAAAACTGGTGGATTTTGCATGTTTGTTCATTACTTGTTAATGTTGCCTGTTATTACTCTCACCAGGACAAACATTTAAATTTAAGTGGTACTCACATGCATAAATGAGGGGTTAAAAAGTTAACACTGGTCTTGCAGAGCCACAATGGTCACCTGGTAGCTAAACAACAAACACACTCGGACTAAGAAAAGAAATTTAGCAACACATTTGCAAAGTCAAAATGTCATAAAATTTACTACTTTATGAATACCGTTTAAAATGTTTGTATAGGAAGGTCTTAATACATGGTGAAATTAACACTCCTGACAGTTTTTCAGTCCAGTCCCAGAAAAGGCTTTAAACAAAGGCACTAAAATTATACGGTAAAATATTAAATAAGAATAAACATCTTGAAACTATAGAAAAAAGGAAATGTTTTTTCATGTGCATGATTACTTTTGGAAAATCCTATAGATCTAGTTTTGCATTAATTTGTTTTATTATTGTTAGTATTTAAATTGTGTCATTTAAATTACAAGTAAAAAGGGAAGAGAATACCTGAAGATATTTTCTGTTGCTTTTACAAACTCTTTACTTTTCTTTCAGGACAGACAGCTGAGACCCGAAGAGCTGGATGGTAAGATTTCTAATGCAGTGCTAATAATATCACACGGAATTCATTCAATAAATAAAAGTAAATTGAAACTAGTTACTTTTCTGTAAGCCGACCGTAGTTCATCTTGTCGTTGGAAATAATTCATACGGATTCAGATTCAGTGATTCAAAAACAGTGCTGTTGAAATGTTAATATTACTGTAATGTAATTCTTATTCGTGTCACACATTGTGTTATTCTTCTTCTTTTCTTTTGGCTGCTCCCATTAGGGGTAACCACAGCAGACCATTTGTCTCCATTTAACTCTGTCCACCACATCTTCCCTTCTCACACCAACCTCCTGCATGTCCTTCATTACAAACCTTCTTTTGGACCTTCCTCTTCTCCTCCTGCCTGGCAGCTCCATCTGTAACATCCTCCTCCCAATATACCCCTCATCCCTCCACTGCACATGTCCAAACCATCATAATCTGGCCTCTCTAACCTTGTCCCCAGACCGTCCAACCTGCACTGCCCCTCTAATATACTCATTGTCACTCCCAAAACAAATCGCAGCACCTCCAAGTCTCCTTCCTGTCTTTTCTGTCACAAACGTTGTCAAATATTAAAATGTTAAACAAAAATATCGTCTTTTTTTAATCAACCTGCTGCTGTTGTTGTGGTTGCAGAGCTCCGAGAAGCATTTTCCGAGTTTGACAAGGACAAAGACGGCCTTATTAACTGTAAGGATCTGGGGGCCTGTATGAGGACGATGGGTTACATGCCTACGGAGATGGAGCTGATTGAACTAAGTCAGCAGGTCAACATGAACAGTATGTTCCTCAGAGCAAACAGCGAAACAACACCAGCTATTTTGGCTCCATTGCAAATTGCATTAATCTGTTTAATTTGTAAGTTTCTCCAAATCTCTTTATTTTTGTCCTTGCAGTGGGAGGTCATGTAGACTTTGATGACTTCGTTGAGCTGATGGGTCCAAAGCTGTTAGCAGAAACGGCTGATATGATCGGAGTAAAAGAGCTCAGAGATGCTTTTAAAGAAGTGAGTAAAGAAACACACAGCATGCCGGCACGGTGGTTTGGTGGTTAGCGCTGTCGCCTTGCACCTCCGGGAACCAGGTTTGATTCCCGCTTGGGGGTCTGTGTGCATGGAGTTTGCATGTTCTCCCAATGCTTGGTGGGTTTCCTCTCACATTCTAAAGCCATGCAGATTAGGCCAGTTAGATTTCCCGAATTGCCCATAGTGTGAGAATGTCGATCGGAAATCCTACTGCAGTTGTAAAAATGGGAATAAATTGGCCTTCATCAGTCCCTAGTTAGACCGCAGAGGTTCCTAGATGGATGGTACATGCAAAATTTCACAGGACCTTTATATCATTCCTACAATTTAATCTGCCTTTTTTTTAAAGGATATTTAAGCTTCTGTGAGAAAAGTCATGCAATGTTTTTTTCAGAATTTAAATTAGTTTGTAAATCAGGTTGTTGATGTGTACAGTTTTTCCCATTGCTTTCAGTTTGATGCTAATGGAGACGGTCAAATCAGCACATCTGAACTACAAGAGGCTATGAAGAAACTGCTGGGACAACAGGTTATAGCTTCCTTTTTATCTCATCTTTCTTACTTTTCTATACTGACTTACGGTATACCACATCCTTTAAAAAGGTGAAGCTACAAAGGCTACGTTCACATTACCAGGCTGAAGTGCCTCAAATCCAATTTTATTTTACCCTAATGTGACACAGATCTGATGATTTATGGCAGTTTGAATGCCCAAAGCTGACGTTTTGCAGATCGTATTTGAGTCACTTTTGTATGTGGTACCATGCGACTTGAATGAGAAGAGTCAGATTGGAATTCATGTGACTTTTTGCCAAATACATAGAGTGCTGATGTCTGGAGTTTCAGCAGTGGAGGAGAGTGAAGAAAATCAATGGAGATAAAAGGAAAATCGGTGAATTAGCAGATATTTTAAATACAGCTGACTATCTGGTTTCCGTCCCCCAGAGCAAAATCTCAAGGACATTTTTGTTAAATTATCATTAGTGCCTGAATGAGTGTGAGTGAATGAGTGATTAAACACATATGGCTGATATTAATGCAGATAAAGCGAGTAGCAATATCAGATAAAAGTCATTTGTGATTATTGACTGTGAACCGTCATGACCAACAAATCCGATCTGAATTCAACAATGTGGCTTGTGATGTGAACATAGCCTTTTAGCAAAAACTGCACTAAGAAACAACCAGTGGTAGTGAGAGAGAACTTCATCAGCTCTTATTGGCAGTGAATTTAGTTTGGCATTCGTCTGTTTCTGTATATGGGATAAGTATTTGGTATGTCATTTCCAAATAGTTGCTACGAACAGCAAAGACGTAAACAAACACCAAATCATTCCTGTTGGTGCAGATACAAGGTGGTATCAAAAAGGTTCGAGATTAGCTTGCGACATGTCCACTTTTGTCGTACATCCTCCCTCAGACGCATTAAAACCAGGCAGTAGAATTCACTATTGATACGGTCTGGACCCTGGGGAGGAATTCTTACTGCACAATGCCTTAAATGTCGCAAAAGACGATGCGCATACCTACACACTCAGGTTTTGTTACCAGGAATGATTTTTGACATGAAGGACGGTCATCCACGGCACGCTGACAAGAGCTTTTGGCAGACTGTGACATGATGTTTCTTCTGATCCTGGGTCAGCAGCCTGGAGAAGAACTTGGCAGAAACACGGTGCATGTTCAAATCACACGTGAAGATTTCTGGGACTGTTCTGTATGACACACCGACAATGGCAGTAATGTTGTGGATTGTCCTGCAACAAGCATCATGCACAAGTTGCCGATGGTTTCAACATTTTCGGGTGTTGAGCTCGTCAAAGGTCTTCCTGATCTCTCTTCGTCTTCCAGTGATGCCCCTTCGCTCTTAAATTGTGCGTGCCACTCAAACCACCTCTAACCACAGATTTGCTTAGTTTCATGCAGAATTTCATGTTCTCTTTTTCTTCTAACTCACTGTCCATGATGAAATAGCAGACGTGGAATCGCACATGGTTAGAATAGCACCAGTTGCACAGCTCCCGAAATACAAAGTACGATGTCTGTTGGCAAACTGACATCTGACGGTAGGTGCTCCTTGTGACTTTGTCTGTTACAGAACTAGTCTCAAAACTTTTTGATACCACATCATAGTTCATTTTTGCACTATACCTCTACTTCACTTTGCCGAATAGAAATTCCTCACTTCCCAGCCAATCGTTGAAACAGGCCCATCTTTCTCTCTAGGTGACAGTTTGTGTAGAAGTGACCTTCAATCTTGTACACCACTACATCCACAAACAACGTATTGCAAGAAATTAAATGAATGTAATTTGAGATTGCAGCTTTGTTACAGTGTTCTGTCTTTACTTTATTCACACTGTAGTTTATTTATTTTATCACAGGTTAGACGCAAAGAACTGGAAGACATCGTGAGAGACATTGATCTTAACGGTGATGGACATGTGGACTTTGAAGGTATGTATTTGCATCTACCAGTGTTTGGAATCAATGAAGTGTATATTCCAGTATTCTGTAACTAAGGCTAGATACTGGGGCTGTTCAAGTCAAACTGGGACTTTTATTTCTCTATATAATCCCCTGCACTTATGCCAGTGTTTAACTAGTAGTTGGATACCATCAAAGTAGACAGCTTTCTCAGTATGCAAGAGCCATGATCGGACTGTTTGCTTCATGTCTGAAACACTGGCCTTCCAGGAACTCCTTTAATAGACCAAACATGTGGAAATGACTTGGAGCAAGATCCGTTAACTCCCAGCCTAGTTCCTGTAACATGCATGTGGTGGTAAAGGGAGAGATGTGTCTTTTCTGCAAATTGGCAACAAGGTATATGTTAAGTTTTAAGGATCAAGGATGTGCTTGTCTTTTGTAAATGTCAATCAGTACACCTTCATTTATGAGAAACCTGAAATACTATTCAGTGCATGATATTTGCTATGTTTGTTAAGACTGCTCGAAAGCTTTTCTCCTTTTTTTATTCAGAGTTCGTGCGAATGATGTCACGCTGACTTAGAGGGGCGACACTTTGACACATCGAAAGACACGATGGAGGTAGAGAGGCGCTAGGGAGGAGATTAGAAGGGACATTTGGAATACAACCTCTGACCTCTGACCCTGCAATGAAGCATGAAAGCCCTTTACATCTCCTTTATACAGACTACAGGCTGATCAAACAATGCTGCAAAGAAAACGTTTTATATCCAGCTTTGACGAAAGCACATCTTCCTGATGATAATCAACATATCGCTGCAATACTGTGACTTCAAATGATTATTACGCCAGGAATATCTGAGCAAGACACCTTATGGATAGGATATGCAATAGTACTTCTGTTTTTTTGTTTCTGTGTTTACATGAAGATGTTGATTGCTGTGTGAGACTGAGTGTATGAAGCCCATTTTACATGAGATGTTTGAGCATCCTTAAATGTAGCATTTCATACTCGGACAAGCAGTGCAGCAGGGGTCGCACATGCACTTGGCTTGATTTAGTGTTTGAAAGATTATGAAAATATTTTTTTCTCTAATATAAATATATAATGTAAAAAGTACATGACTTTAAGGTGTGTACTGAAAGTAATGCAAAAGTGGGCTTTTTTTGTAATCAATGTAGGTTAATGTAGAGTTAATTAAAAAATAAAAAGCTATGCCCACTTTTGCATTACTTTCGGTACAGCTCTCATATTAATATGCTTATTTTACAGCCTTTGAGAACAAAAAAACCTTGAAACCTATAAATAATTAAGATCAACTCTGACACAGGAACGTTAGCTTAAATCTAAGAGCACAACACAGTGATAAACTGGGGAAGACTAGTCTGGCCTGGCTGTTCCTCAGGGGAATTTTATTGGTTACATAATAAAATAAAATGCATGAACATGCTTCAGTTAATATAGTTCCTTGTAATAAACTGACAGGACTACTGTAAAATACGCCTCTACACACTTACTCGTGGATGTAATTACGTTTTATAGATAGTTAAGAAATGGTATGGATATGTTTCTTTTATCATTCATGAAACATATATGAGTGTTTTCTACCTTTGAATGCATGTACACCTGTTTTTTCATGCAATTAGCCAATCAGCCAATCAAAACTCATCAGCCATAACATTACAACACAAAACATTATACCCAGTATTGTGTAGGTTCCTCCTTGTGCCACTGGGCAGCTCTGACCCCATGGGACATGCCCTCTGTCTCACACCAGGACATTGGTAGTATACTTTGGGTCATGTGGGTTGTGGGGTGGGTCCTCCTTGGATGGGATGTGTTTGTCCGGTGCATCCCATGGGTGCACGATCGGATTGGGATGCTGGGCCGTGTGCTGGCAGCGGGTGGCAAAGTGGGTGTTCTATCATGGCCAGAATTGACCAGAATTGTACAGGGGATGTAGCAATAACTCCCAGCCATTCTGTGCTTGAATTCTTTTGAAAATGTCATACGCCATTTGCAAGAAAGTGATTTGTGCAGCATTGGCTTTTCTGTGGAAACAGACCAAGAGATTCTAAAGAGATTTAGATTTGTTCTTGGCTAATGAAGTTGACTGAAGCCTGATGCGGTCTTCCGCTGTTGTAGCAAGGTTTTAAAGTTTGTGCATGCTAAGCTGCTTTTTAACCCCCGCAATATTGTAAACTCTAAACATTCTTACGATGTTAATCAGACCTCTTCTTATCTACTCCTATAACTGCCACTTGTTGGATGTTTTCCATTTTTGGGCACCATTCTCTGCAGTGACTGTTGTGTTAAAAATCACATCGATTTCTAAAATACTTAAACCTGGCATCTGACACCAACATCCGTGCCAAGCCTAAATTTTCCCTATATTGATGTTAGATGAGAAACTAAACCATTATCTGACCCTTTAGACCAGTATCTGCCATTACAACGCTGCTACATGATTGGCTGAGAGGTCAGTTGCATGCTAGTGCATGTGTACACATGTTCCTAATAAAGGCTGACGATTGCATGTGAAATATATGAAAAGTCTGGTCGCTATGATCTTATACAATATACAATACCTATATGTTATACCCTACAGCACTCTATGCCATGTGTTCTTTATATACTCTTAAAAATCAAAGTGACACAAGGGATGCAACAGAAGAAATGTTTTTTTCTTTTGGTTGTTGTAAAGCACATATCAAAATGTTGCACTATGTCAAATGTTGAGCCATTTGGGATTCAACTCACAAAAATAGAGGATAGAGGCACGAATATAATATTAAATATGCAACAAAAATCGCTGTACATGTTACTATTATTAGATGGTAGTGTATAAAATAATGGCCCTATTAGTGCAACAGGAAGCCTTACTGGCCTATAATATACAAATCAAACTTGGACGTTTGATTCTATAAGAGTTAAAAACTCTTCCCAGGAACTCCTTTAAGAGCCCAAACATGTAGAAACAGCTTGAAGTGGGTCAAGCTTGTACAGGGGATGTGGCAACAACTCCCAGCCGTACTGTGCTTAAAGTCTTCTGTAGATGTCATAAACCTTTGTTCACCAGAAGGTTCATCATAAGTCCCGGTTTGACTTGAACACCCCTGTTTAGTTACCTCTAAATCAGCAAGTTTCTGGAATACAGCTCCCTATACAAAGTGCACCACACAGGGTATCGATGTAATGAAATAATAAAATTGAATGTATGTATACCCAGTATGCATAAATTTGGGATTCAGTTTTCTAAGGTATTTAATTCATTCTACATACAGAATGAATTAACAGCACATACACTCTAGTTAGAGAACAGCAACCCTATCACCCAGGGAATTTTAAATGGGTTCCACACTGAACATTCGCTTTTGGTTCAGCTCTCAAGTACACTATATTGAGGAATAAATAATACTACTTGCACTTCCTGAAGTTGCGTTATATAAGAAAAGAAAATTTGATGCAATTCTTCTATTAGAAAGAACAAAAGTATTTATTTTTTATGCTGTAAAGACAATAAATGATCACTGTCTTGTCTGTGTTTTATGTCCTGCATGAGTATAATGTTGACCTAGACATGTAGTTGGAGTCATATGTACATTCTGTTCTTTATTGTGAGTGTCAACATCTGTTTAAAATCAAAAAGAGCATCTCAAAAACCTCAACATTTGTGAGAAAGATATAAAGGAGCGTGTGTATTCCGTATGTCCTCTTCCGTATGTCTTCATTTTGTTCGGGTTTCTTTTAACTGTATGATTCTTTGCATGCAGAGTGACAGAGTGTAAATTTTATTAAAGGCTTGTGTGATGAAATGTTTTTCTTTTATGTTTTTGGCATAAATTTTACCAATAGTAACCAAGGGTTGAGGGTTCGATTCCTGCCCTTAGGTCTGAGCTGAGGCGGGTACAGTACTTCTGTTTCCTCTCACAGTCCAAAGACATACAGATAAGGCTAATTGGCGTTCCCAAATGTGAATGAGTGTGTGAGTGTGTGTGCACTGCGATAGATTGGCACCCAGTCCAGACTGTACCCCACCTCATGCCCAAGTCTCCTGGGATAGGCTTCAGGTTTCCCATAGGATACATGGTATATAAAATGACTGAGTGAATTAATAGTACCAAGAGTATCAACCTGTAATAAGCTCTCTATAAAAACTCTCTCTCTCTCGTTCTCTATATTACTTGTGCCTGTCCCAGGGTGCTCAGGACACTAGGTGGACGGGTGCCAATCCATTGCAGGGTGCACAAGCAGACACAGTACCCAGAGTAAACCAAGGCAAAACATGCAAATTCCACGCACACAGACCCGAGGCGGGAAATCCTTGACCCTGGAGGTGCAAAAAAAACAACTATATGGGTAAAAAACTATGGAGGCACCTGACTATAACAAACTCTTTACAAATGCTTCTCCAAAACGTTGGGTATTAATATAATTTATCTCTTAGTGGCTGATATACCAGTAAGGCTTTCCATTTAATTATGAAATATGGCTGTGGAGATTTGTGTTTAGTCAACCACAAGAGCGCTTTAATGGGGTCAGACGCTGATGTCAGGCGAAAAGCCCTGGGGTGCAGCTTCCACTCCAGTTAATCCCAAGAGCATTCAGCGGGGTTGAGGTCAGGTCTCTCTGCAGAACACTAAAGATCTGCCACTCCAGACTTGGCAAACCAAGTCTGTATGGAGCTTGTTTTGTGCGCAGGGACACTGTCATGCTGGAAGAGGCCCTTTAGTTTGAATAAAGAAAAATTGTAATGCTTCAGCAAACAAAGACATCATATATAATTGTGTGCATTCAACTTAGCAACGTTCAGAAGAAGGCTCACATACAGTATGGGTTTGGTTATAGGGTGTCTGTAAAGCTTTTGGCCATATGTTATTGTTATGCTCCCACATTAGGCAAAGACCTAGGGTTAGTACAAGAACAATAGCACTTTAGGAAAGCCTGTTTGGAGGTGGGTGGACACAAACAGCAGGACTGATATAAATTAAGATGAAATCAGGAGGACAGAAGGATTAATAATCACCTAGGAGAGGGAACACGGACAGTGCCAAAATATCATCATTCATTCATTCATTATCAAAAAGCACTTCATCCTAGTCACATTGGATCCTGGGGTTACTGTATATGAGAAACACTGGCTGAGAGGTGGAATTAAAGATGGAAGAAACATCACTTTATTGCAGAGCACCATGTGCCCACACTCGTATACACCTAGAGCAATTTCTCTTAACCTACCTTCCCACTGGTATGTTTTGGTGAGTGGGAGGAAACTGAGAACCCAGAGGAACACATGAACACAAGAAGAACATGCAAAACACAGCACAGCTCAGGATTTAACCTGGAACCCAGAAGCAATGCTATGGGCCGTGCAACTGGTCATAACATTGGCATCTTATATGCAGTGGGCTTGACTGCGAAAAGTCTTCTTCGTCTTTCGGCTGTTCCCTTTCAGGGGTCGCCACAGCGAATCATCTGCTTCCATCTAACCCTATCCTCTGCATCCTCTTCTCTCACACCAACTAACTTCATGTCCTCTCTCACTGCATCCATAAATCTCCTCTTTGGTCTTCCTCTAGACCTCCTGCCTGGCAGTTCCAACCTCAGCATCCTTCTACCGATATATTCACAATCTCTCCTCTGAACATGTCCAAACCACCTCAATCTGGCCTCTCTGACTTTATCTCCAAAACATCTAACGTGGGTTGTCCCTCTGATAAACTCATTCTTAATCCTATCCATCCTTGTCACTCCCAAAGAGAACCTCAACATCTTTAGCTCTGCTACCTCCAACTCTGCCTCCTGTCTTTTCTTCAGTGCCACTGTCTCTAAGCCGTAGAGTGTCGCTGGTCTCACCACTGTCCTGTACACCTTTCCTTTTATTCTCGCTGATACTCTTTTATCGCACAACACACCTGACACTTTTCTCCACCCATTCCAACCTGCCTGTACCCGCCTCTTCACCTCCTTTCCACACTCCCCGTTGCTCTGAACCGTTGACCCCAAGTACTTAAAATCCTGCACCTTCTTTACCTCTGCTCCCTGTAGCCTCACCGATCCTCCTGGGTCACTCTCATTTACACACATGTATTCCGTCTTGCTGCAGCTAACCTTCATTCCTCTGCTTTCCAGAGCATACCTCCACCTCTCCAAATTTTCCTCCACCTGTTCCCTGCTCTCACTACAGAGCACAATGTCATCTGCAAACATCATAGTCCACGGGGACTCCTGTCTTACCTCATCTGTCATCCTGTCCATCACCAGAGCAAACAAAAAGGGGCTTAGAGCCGATCCTTGATGCAGACCCACCTCCACCTTAAACTCTTCTGTCACACCTACAGCACATCTTACCACTGTCTTACAGCTCTCATACATGTCCTGCACCACTCTAACATACTTCTCTGCCACTCCAGACTTCCTCATACAATACCACAGCTCCTCTCTTGGCACCCTGTCATACGCTTTCTCTAAATCTAAAAAGACACAATGCAACTCCCTGTTACCTTCTCTGTACTTCTCCGCCAGCATCCTCAAAGCAAATACTGCATCTGATGTACTCTTTCTAGGCATAAAACCATATTGCTGCTCACAAATGCTCACCTCTGCCCTTAACCTAGCTTCCACTACTCTTTCCCACAGCTTCATTGTCTGGCTCATTAGCTTTATACCTCTATAATTGCCACAGCTTTGCACATCTCCCTTGTTCTTAAAAATTGGCACCAATACACTTCTCCTCCATTCCTCTGGAATCCTCTCACTCTCCAAGATCTTGTTAAACAAACTTGTCAAAAACTCTACTGCCACCTCTCCTAAGCACTTCCATACCTCCACAGGTATGTCATCAGGACCAACAGCCTTTCCACTCTTCATCCTCTTCAACGCCCTTCTCACCTCACTTCTACCAATATTTGCTACTCCCTGTTCTACCTCTACCTTCACCTTACTCTGCATCTCCCTGTACTCCTGTCTACTCTCTTCAGTCCTCTCAGTGTCCCACTTCTTCTTAGCTAGCCTCTTTCCCTGTATACACTCCTGGACTTCCTCATTCCACCACCAAGTCTCCTTGTCCACTTTCCCCTTACCTGATGATACACCAAGTACCCTCCTACCTGTCTCCCTGATCCCATTGGCTGTAGTTGTCCAGTCAACTGAAAGCACCTGTGAGTGCTTCTGCCTCCACTCTTATATGTCACCCTATGTTCCTGCCTCTTCTGGAAGAAAGTATTTACCACTGCCATTTCCATCCTCTTTGCAAAGTCCACCACCATCTGTCCTTCTACATTCCTGTCCTGAAAACCAAACCTGCCCATCACATTTTCATCACCTCTGTTCCCTTCCCCAACATGTCCATTGAAGTCTGCACCAATCACCACTCTCTCCCCTCTGGGGATGCTCTGCATCACTTCATCTAACTCACTCCAGAATTTCTCCTTCTCTTTTAACTCACATCCTACCTGTGGGGCATAACCACTAACAACATTGAACATTATCCCTTCAATTTCCAGCTTCAGACTCATCACCCTATCTGATACTCTCTTCACCTCTAGAACATTCCTTATAAACTCCTCTTTTAGGATAACTCCTACTCCATTTCTTTTCCTATCCACACCATGGTAAAACAATTTGAACCCTGATCCTAAGCTTCTAGCCTTGCTACCTTTCCACCTGGTCTCCTGGACACACAGTATATCCACCTTCCTTCTCTGCATCATATCAACTAACTCTCTTCCCTTCCCTGTCATGGTCCCAACATTCAAAGTCCCTACTATCACTCCTAAACTCTTGCCTTTCCTCTTCTCTCTCTGCTTACGAACACGCCCTCCTCCTCTTCTTCTTCGACCAACAGTAGCCCAATTTCCACCAGCACCCTGTAGGTCAACAGCACCAGTGGCGGTCGTTGTTAACCCGGGCCACGACCGATCCGGTATGGGAATTATATTCTTGATTCGCATCATTGATTTGGCAAATGTTTTACGTCGGATGCCCTTCCTGACACAACCCTCTGCATTTATCCAGACTTGGGACTGGCACAAGAAGACACTGGATTGCGCCCGCCCCCCTCTGGTTGCATTGCTTGACTGCGAAAAGTACATGTTTAATAATAAAAAAGTTCTTACAGTTAAGAATAGACATAGTGCATTATGACTGCGACATTTAAAATACAAGCCATAATCAACAATTTTGTCCATTTAATGAGTGCATACACATCATTAATGGAAATGCATCAAGAAATATGCTCATATTTAATAGAAATATACATTAAGAAAACATGAATTTTCCATGACGTATAACTCTCATGAATGTCAACTTAGTACTGTATTAATAAACTGATATATGGAATAAGCTGCATTTACTTACTCATGTTCAGTTCAGTTGTAAAGCTGGTGAAAACAAAGGTATAAAACATATACCTTATGACAGCTAGAACAACTTCTAGAATCAAGATCATAAAATTGTAACAAAATTATAAAAAATGTAATACCGAATTGGGATATTTTAAAAATCTTAATAGATACAGAATCACAATATTAATCAAATCAGCACCTAGGTATGGTGATAGTATTATATCGGGGAGGTGACTGGTGATTTCCATCTTTACTTTCTACATCTTTAATCCTAATACCTTACTTTTAAACTTTATGAATCCACAAAAGTAGAGCTTAATGAATTCTTTATACATTTAATAACTGGTGTTACTTTTCTTCCAAAATGTATTTAATTAATCAAGATTTATTCAATGAAAAATTTATGCTTTAGATTAAAAGTATATTGTGTGACAAGACAGTTCCTTAAGCTTGGCCTTTAAAAAACTGCAACAATTAAATAATGAACATTAAAAGAAGAAAATGTATTTTACAGTTGGAAGTACATATTATTTTTTTCTAAACATATACAAGTAATGTGTGTGTGTGTTATGTTCATTTATATGATTTGGCATCAGCAAACCTAAGTGACAACATTTCCCACCTTTTATGTAGAATAACCTGTGTGTGGATTATTATTGTATTTGTTCACATAACTACCAACTCTGAGCCTGAAAAAGCCTCTCTATGTTCTAGCATTTGAATAATGTACAATAATTGCCTTGTTAAATTACTTCTAAATGTTGCTAAATTACCATTTTCGTTCTGAATTATATCTGTGCTGCGTGTTCGTGCTATTGAGGCGCACAGCGTGCTGATTGGTCGCGTCGTTGGTGACGTCACACGGAGCTTGTGGGTCGTAAGTAACAATAGTACGTCACTGGCATAAGCATAAAAATAACAGTATTATAAGAGTGTGCCGGGTAGTTTTGACAGAACATGAACAAAACAGCAGTAACAGCAGATTTATTAATGATAATCAGGGATAGGAAAAAGAGAAAGTACAGACTGAGAGGTTAGTCATGATCAGATCATACTGCAGTGGATAAACTCTACCATGCTGGAGGAAGCAGGGATAATATAATAATAACTCTCTCTCTCTCTCTCTCTCTCTCCAATCCGGATTCAATTTTATTTTTACATGAGAGACATAAAGATATTTAAAACAGTATGGTGTTTTAAATTTTTAACCAAATGAACTCTCATGTCTTTAATTTGTCATTTATGTATTTATTATTATTATTTTTTATTTTATCAATCAAATCCTGACATCATTTTATATAAGAAAACTTAAAATAAAGTATTGTAAAAGTCACAAAGTCTCTCTCTCTCTCTCTCTCTCTCTATCGTGTTTGTGTCTGAGCATGTAAAACCCACCAGGGCCAAATTAGGGGTCGGGTACTGAGGTGAACTGCAAGAAGTGTAAGATGGCAAAAGGTGAGAAGTGCACAAGCCACTAGTAAAGCAGCATACTAGATAATATGTCAAAGAAAGAGAGATAGAGAAATGTGTTTATTATAAAGGTAGATATAACTGCCCCAACATACTGATGCTAAAAGAAAGAAAGAAAGAAAGAAAGAAAGAAAGAAAGAAATCCAGGCAAACTTAACTTTTCTTTTATGTATGATTTATTTTGGTTTATTCATATATATTAATATAATATAACAGATTGTACACTGGCCAAATAAATTCACTTTTGGCACTTAAATATGCGAATGAAAAAACTGGAGAAAGAGGACAAAAAAGATAGTATCTGAAGTACCTGGTAAACTAAACTAGTTATGAGGATTTCGAATGAAAGGAGGTCAAGACCAGAAGGTGGCAGTAATGCACATAGTGGATGCCACTATTAACCAAGAAGACCAGACAAGAAAAACAAATAAGCGAATACTTAAAAGCTGCCTGAATTGGATAATTATTATTATTATAGTGATATAATTTTTCAGCTGTCAACCACTCTTTTCATTCTTTTCACTGATACAGTGATTACCTTCCCATTTCTTTGGTGAAGTTACTGGGATTGGGTTGAGAACTGTCCAATGCATCATTAAAACCCAAAAGGCTAACGCTGAACTGTCAACTGCATGAAGGAAATGTGGTTTGGAAGAAAAAGGAAATGAAGGGTTTTAAGTAAGAGCTTTAATAAAGCTTTTAAATTTTAGTTTCTGTGTGTGATAAGTACACACGTGTACAGTAACATAGTAGACAGATGTGGGATTCATAAGATCTGTTTGCATTATACCCCACACTGAAAGATGCCATGGCACAATGTGTTGAATGTTAAGATGCGTTTTGGTAATATCTATCCTAATCACATACGAAAAACATGAACTCCAGTGGTCTAATGAATAAGGTGCCTTCTAAGTCAGGGACTGTGGGTTTAAGTAGCAGCAGGGGTGCAAGTTAAGCAGAGTGTCACAGAGGTAGAGTGTTATGCCAGGCCCATAACCCAGAGGTTGATGGATCAAAACCTTCCTGTGCTAATCTTTTGTTATGTTTTGCTTCAAACCTCAAAATGGTCAAAGTTGTTTAAGGATAGAAATGCCCCTGAAAAAAATTATGACACGTATGCTTTAGCTGATGACGGCAGATTGGTTTGCTTTAGAGCAGGGCCGTCAGACTGGATCCTGAAAGGGCCATGTGGGTGCAGCTTTTCATTCTAAGCCGAAGGCACGCCTCATAGTCTTTTGAAAGCAAAGAACGACTAATTGGTTGGAATGAAAGCCTGCACCCACATGGGCCTTTTTGGATCCAGTTTAACAGCCCTGCTTTAAAGTGTGAACAATAAGGGCTTCACCAAAGCTTTAGATTTAAGGGTGTGCATGTGGTCAGTACAGTGGCGTAGTGGTTTTACAGCCTACTTAGTCTGAAAACACTGAAATTAAAACTTAAGTGACTGTACATAAGCTGCACCACCATGTCGTAATATTAATTAAAAGAGGGAATGAAAGTAGATGATCATATCGGTGCAATCAGGTGGACAGCATTTTGTGTGAGTTATTTGCACTTCAGTTATATTAAAACTTCTGTTGGCTGTTGGTCTTATCAGTGCTTTCCGTTCAAGGCTACTGTCTCTCCAGTCAATCATGTGCTGGTGTGAACGTGTTACATTAGTTCATTTGTAACTGCAGTGTAAGCAAAAATGGATGCACCACCTGTGAATTATACAAAAGAAATCAGCATGCAGCCATTTGTTTTTTTGTGGTCTGAGGGTGTACCTGGTGCTGAAACTATTCACTGAGGAACTTAAACCGAGGCTTTTGGATATCTGCAAACAAACGTCCACTGATACTCTAAGGAAGGTGAAGGTTTCTTAAAGAGAATCATTACTGGTGGACAATCATTACATTGGACATTATGACATTATATATGACATTTGCACACTTTCTGGACATTTCCATTTATTTCCATTTTTATTTTCATTTAACTTTCTATTTTATCTTTTGTACAGATATATATATATATTTTTCTTGATATATTTTTGAACATTTTCATATTTTGTTTTATTTTCTTATAGTTTCAGCTATTTATTTCTCGTTACTTGTTAATTGTTTTTAAATTTTTTAAGGTCACGGGCGGTCGTACAGTATAAGCATTTCACTGCATATTGTACTGTGTATTTTTAAATTTACCATTTTTATTTTTTGAGATATAGATTAATCACCACAAGCTTGTAAGTAAACAGCAGAATATGGAATGAAAACATCCCCAATCACCGACTGAGAAAAAAAGGAAAAAATTCAACCATCAGCTAGAAAATTCATGTTTACAGTTTTCTGGGATTCCTAAGGGCTAGTAATGGAACATTTTTTTATCTGGAAAAAGGTAAAACAATAAAAAATAAAAATAAGCTATCCAGAACATTGTAATCTTGCACAATAGCGCAAAACCTTCATTGTGAGATGTTAAAGCATCCTCCCCTAAAGTCCTAATCTTGCTTTATTATTCATCTTTTACCTGTTTAAGTCCCCTGAAGCCCTAAGAGGATGAAGATTCATTTCTGATGAAGAAGTGAAAACAGTGGTGCATTTGTGGTGCGCAGCTCAGCCTTATTTTAAATAAGGAATTACAAAAGCTTTTTGAAAGACGGACGAAGTGTATTGATAAGCAAGGTTATGTTGATGAAAAAAATGATGACTTTGTCTTTTGTAATAGTTATTAAAATAAATTCTACAGCCAGAATGAGGATAATTTTTGATTCACCCTGGTGGATGAGCCTATATGTAGTGATGTCAGCGAAGAAACTATTTTAAAATCTAAATTAAAACACTTTTAAGAAACTGACGAGACACAAGCAATGAATTTGAACTTTTATTATAACTTATCTTTGCACAGAATCGAGATCTGGACGAAACAATAAAAGTAAAGCGTTTCCGGTATGTTCTCTTCCGGTTTCCGGTTTCTTGTCGCGCTATTGTTGCTGTATTCTCTCTTGCCGGTTTGCTTTAATCTCTGCCTCCGAGGCAAACGCGTTTGCGTGTAAAGTACGGTTTCTAGATATGATATATATATTTAGTAAAAGAGTCGCACTGCTCATATGTTCTTAAACCAGGTGAGTTTGTAAATTCTGGATGTTTCTATAACGATAGTTAAATTAACCAGCTTGATATATTAACCGTTTTTGCGCGAGCTTTTTTTTTATTGCTTTAGCGAACCGTTAACGGTTTAATTGTTAAAATTGTTAAGCAAGTCACACATTTTATTTTAGTTTCAATGTGTTTTATTATGTTTATGGTATTACTTAACTTGTGTGCGGATTTTTCTTTAGAGATTTTTATATAATGTGAGCTCTTAGGTCAGTTATGTATAATTATATACAGATAAAACCGGTTTGTGAGATTTTTATAGTATTTTAGTGGAATATAATTTTAATATAATTTACTTTTCTGTGTCCGTTTTTTCTTAGACAGTTTACAGAAACACATTTAGCACATACAATTTGATATATATCGCCACGCTCACTTCCTATGTGCTTAACGGTGCCAGCAGTGCCAGCCTGCTAAGCCAGTGCGCATGCTCAGTGTAGGTCGTGCGCATGTGCAATATAGATCGGCAAGAGCCCATGGTTGATGCGGTTACAGGGGTTTGCTGATCTAAATATGTTTATTAAATCTATAGGTTTATTGTTTTGTCTTTTTAATATCCCTTGCTTAATGCTTAGACCCAAGTAGTTGCCAACTAGTCTGCCGTATCCTTTTTCCTAGGATGGTCAGATGATTGAGAGAGCATTATAATCCTCATGTATTTACATGTAAACTCCACTCTAAGACACATTAAACATGTATAAATAGAGATGTTTGTTAATTCCCTGGTAATGATTGCTGTATCGGCATAAAAGTTAAACATTTCTCTCTCTTTAGGTAGGGATTAAGTCAAAGAGAAATCGCACTGTTCCAGTATCAGCATGTTGGACACTGAACCGTATGGAATATACTCACTAGAGGGTGAGTTAAACATCATCTGCACTCCAGTTATATTACTTCAGAATGCGAAATCTTGTTGACAAATGGACAAAGTCAACATGATGTATGCTTCTCAAAGACCATATTTATGCATACTGTTGTTAATTCTTTTAAGAAACCAGCTAAACCTTGTGCATATGGCATTTTTGAGATAAGGGCCAATTTACAGTCCTTGTCGACCATGAACCAGCCAGACAAATTAATCCATTTAACTTTAAGATATTTCATCTGCAAATAATTTCCTAGGTGATTTATTTATTCTTCAAAAATGCAGTTGTAGGCCCGGAAAAAAAAATTGAGCTTAAATTTTTACTATTTTGAATTAGATTTTTTTTTCTTCTCGCTCCACAGAAACGTTGAACTGGTGGATGACAAAACCGCTTTGGAGAGCTATGGAATAAAACAAAATCCCAAAAACTAAATGCATAACACTGTAGCTTGTCGTTTGCCTTCTGGCGTCCTCAATAAGCAAAGCTGAGGTTGCAGGTGTGCCCATGAAGTCCTTGTTTCAGCGCAGGCTTCAGAAACTGAGGCTTTGAGGAAACACATTACAGTCTGCAATCCCTACGTGTCTCTTTAGCAATGGAGTCGTATTTTTTCCCCTTTGACGGGCTGATCTGCATGCTCCTGGGTATCTCCTTCACCGTGTGGGTTACACTCCTGCTGGTCTTCATCATCGTGCCTGCGGTGTTTGGGGTGTCCTTTGGTATACGCCGGTTCTACATGAACTCACTGCTGAAAATATTTGAGGTGGGTGTTGGAGTTGCAAAATGTTTAGTTTAATAATTTAATAATTCATAAGGACAGGGTTTTGTTTGGAGAGGGGGAATCGTTAAGTGTAAAAAATAAATAAATAAATACAATCTTATTGTGATTATTTTTTTTGGCACATATTGCGATATTATACTATTAAATGAAAATTTTGCATTTTGATGTTTATTGAGGTTAACAGCTAATAACGATTTCATTAAGAGAATGTTTGTCAATATTTATTTATTTTATACCTCAGAAAAACAACTACTTCAATTAATAAAATAGCATAGCTTTTAGAGTAGTCAATGTGCAGCTTGTATAGCAGTACAGATTTACTCCATTGTCTTAACTAACTGGCAACGAAAATAAGTACACCCTAAGTGAACATGCCCAAAGTTTCAATATTTTGTGTGAGCACCGTAATCTAGCATGGCCTTAATCCTTCTGAGCTTGGAATTCACCAGAGCTGCACATGTTGTTGCTAGGATCCTCTTTCACTTCTCCATAATGATGTCACGGAGCTGCTGGATGTTAGACACACAGCACTTCGCCACCTTCCGCTTGAGGACGCCCCACAGGTGCTCAATAGGGTTCAGGTCTGGAGATGTACTCGGCCACTGAAGTGACTTTGCATGGGTAAAGATGTACAGCCGTTATCACTTGGGGTGTACTTACTTTTGTGAGTACAAAAGTTTTGAGCTGTATCATGGATTATTTCAGTTATGCTGAGACTCTTTATAAACTGCATTTAAAAAATTTACATTTATTTACACATATTTGCATTCATGCTGAAGATGGACCGGTTGATCGGGCAGTAAACAGAACTCAAATTCAAATTTTATTTGTCACATACACAGTCATACACTGTACAATATGCAGTGAAATGCTTATGACTGCCAGTGACCTTAAAAAAGTAAAGCTTATACAAAAGAAATAAATATGAATAAAAGAAATGCATTAGAAAATAAAATTAACTAGTAAAATATACTGTACAAAGTAAAATATACTGTACAAAAAAGGTCAAAATATTAATATAGCAAAATATAGAAGAAGAAAATAGAAATTTGTCAATTTAGAAATTACTGCGGTGTGCAAATATGCATAAAAAGTGACTACTTAAAGTGACTTATTAAAGTGATGTGTGCAGTTGTCCATAAATGAAAATATAAATATGTAGTGCAAGTGTGATAAATGCCCAGTCAGTGTTGGATGTTAAAAAGATGGTATTAGTCCTGTGTTGTGTCGTGGTTGAGAGACCTTATCGCCTGCGGGAAGAAGCTCCTCCTCAGTATCTCTGTGTTGGCCTTCAGGGAGCGGAATCGCTTTCCAGACAGCAACAGAGAGAACAGTCCATTGTTGTTATGGCTGAGGTCCTTCACGATCTTCCTGGCCTTTGTCCAGCCCCGCTATCTGTAGATCAAGTGCAGGTCAGGAAGCACGGTGCGGATGATGCGCTCAGCTGATCGCACCACCCTCTGTAGAGCTTGTCTGTCCTGCATGGTGCTGTTTTCAAACCAGGTCGTGATGTTTCCTGTCCGGATGCTCTCTATGGTGCATAAGTAGAAATTCCTGAGCACCTTGGAGGGCAGTCTGAGGTCTCTCAAGCTGGTTTAAGGTTTAACTGACCATGAACGGAGAGCGGCCAATCGGTTTCGGAGATGAACAAGTCATTTCAACAAGCGATGCAACAGAAATGTATTTTTATGATTGTTACGTTATCAAAAATCATGCATGTTAAATGCCTCCCATTTGCCTTTTTCTCCGAACTCTGAAGTCTGAAACCCTCTCATTATATAAGACATGGGATCAGGTAGTGCCTGGTGGTTACCATCCCTAATGCTTTTAGTGTGCATCCTGCTTTAACTCATTTATCAGGTATTAATGTAATTGTCGGCCAGATCTAATTAAAAATATACGTATATTTAGTGACGCCCTCAAAACTCCATAAAAGGCAATCAATGTTCATATCAGTGGGCCTCTGTATTATGTAAATACAATCTTGTGTAAATAATCCATTTTTTTTAAAAAGAGTATTCCTAATATGCATTTCTTCTACTACTTCAGCAGAACATTCGGCTGTTGTATTCTTATGCTGTTGTTATAACTTTTTTGCTGCTTTTTTTCAGTGGGCCACACTCAGGATGGAGAGAGGAGCGAAAGAGAAGAACCAGCAGCTCTATAAACCATACAGCAATGGTGAGACAATCATCACTGTGACCATCACTGTCACTCTGGACATAGTCATTCTATATTAGAAATAATTTGCACATCTTGCAATGTTTCTTTTGGCAAATCAGAATCCAGAATGTGGTGTAATGTTAATTATATCATGTCATAAATTTTATATGTCATAAATTTTTATTTCCTGTCAAGGCATCATAGCAAAGGAGCCAGCTTCATTGGAGCAGGAAATACAGGAAGTGAGGCGTGTAGGTGGTGCAGAGGCTGAGTTCGACATGTCAGACATCTTGTTTTTCTGCCGGCGCGGGGTCGAAAGCATCGTGGATGACGAGGTGACGAAGCGCTTCACGGCGGAGGAGATAGAGTCCTGGAACCTGCTGACGCGCAGCAACCATAACTACAATTTCCAGAATATCAGCACACGGCTGACGGCGCTCTGGGGGCTTGGCGTGCTCATCCGTTATGGCATCCTGCTGCCTCTCAGGTATGCCACAGGTGGAGATGCAATTAATGCACTGTTTGATTAGGGAGCGTTAGGGAAGTGGTATGTTTTGTGGAGAGACACACCACCCCCGCCACCCTCATACTTCACATACAGATGGTGTCCTTCAGATTAAAAACTTTACCCCTTGATCTCCATACATAGTTCTGAGAATTATGGCCAATCAGTTAACAATTATCCGACCAGAAACCACTTGTCAAGTGTTGGTAACAGTCTGCAAATTACAGTTTTTTTAATGACTTTTTTATGACCGTCTTGGAGTAGGGGCTTCTCTGGTGCACAGCAGTATTTTAGGACATGGCAGTGTAGAACTCTCCTAATCATCCATGTAGGTATTTGATGACTGACGCCTCCAGCTCTTTCACCAGTCCTTTTGTTATTGTCTTGGGGCTCAGTTTAACCTTTTAGATTAATTTTTGTTTATGAGAATAAGTTGATCCGTGCCTCTTTTCTAAGGCTGACTTGTGGACGTTTGCAATTTGTTTCTTGTCTCAATGTTTAAATGTCAAGGTCTTGGCTGTATGTTTAGATCTTCCCCTGGTATCATGAAGAAAAAAGGCACTTGTTCTAAATGTAAGCTTTCATAGCCAAATGTATTCTCCTTATTAATATCCGACGAACTCAATTAACAAATCAAAAGTTTGCTTAAGGCATTACAGTAATTTTTAGAATCTCCTTGAATAAAGGTTAAAGACACAATCCTAACACTAAATTTTGTTGCAAGTTGTTCAGTAGAAAGCCATTTAAGATTCATCTGTACTACACGGGGCGTGATATAATGGCTTGTACATTTTAAATACTCCAAATTCCCCTGCTTGTTCCTAGGAAAACTCTACCTGCTATGGCTTGTTTTATATAGCCGTGGGTTAGGTGGGATGAACGGTGAACTATGTTAGCCTGGGAGGATTAAGGGGATAAATAGTTGGCCTTTGGTAAGGTTTATTTGTTTAGCATTAATAAGTCACAGAATGAAAAGTAAAAAATGTAGGAATGAGAAGTAAAAATTGTTTGTTTGAATGAATGCAGGGTCACTCTGGCTTTTACCGGCGTCGGGCTCCTTGTGGTTCTCACATCCCTCATCGGCCTTCTCCCAAATGGCGCGTAAGTCCATTTTTTGCTTTTGACTGTTTTTCATGAGACTATAGAAGGTAGAATTATTGTTACCATTTTGTGAATTTCAGAAGAATGTACACTTATTGCTAAAAAATGAGTGGTTTTTTTTTTGTTATTAATGCTGATATCGCTGCATGAGACATCAGTATAATGTTGGCTAACTGGTAAAAGAAATATTACGTTTGTCCAAACCCAGATATGTTTAAAATAAAAGACTGCGTTGGTTATTATTAGTTATTATTATTTTAGTGTTGCATAAAAGAGACACAGTCATAAAAGAAAAGTTGACTTGAGAGAGTTTATGAATGTGAACAGTGTGTAATGCTCACAGTGTGTTTGCTGTGTGTAACAGGACAAAGAATTTCCTAAGTGAAAAAGCTCATCTGATGTGCTACAGGATTTGCGTTCGAGCTCTCACTGCCATCATCACGTACCACGACAGGTAAAGTGTGATTTGTATTTCATTTTTGTTTATTTTTCATAATTACTCACCAGCAGGGGTTAGCATACAACCACTATGATAATGTTTATCTGTGTTTGCTCTTTATTGGCCAGAGTTGTTTTAATGCAGTGACCTATAAATACAAGACTGACTTTTTTTTTTTTTTTTACATTTCTTTTCCTCTGTAATACAAGCATTCTCAGTACACTAGTTATGAATGTAGTTTTGTTTTTGTTTTAATGGAATTTGCATTATAAGATCCGGCAGCTATTTTTTTGGAACAAATGTGACTTTAAAATAGGATTAAGTTACATTTCCAGTTCTATACAACATCTGTCGTTTTTTTGGCCGCAGTGAAAACAAACCCAAGAATGGAGGCATTTGTGTGGCTAATCATACGTCACCCATTGATGTCATCATCTTGGCCAGTGACGGCTGCTATGCCATGGTAATGGTTTTGCTGTGTCTTTCTTATGCTCAAGTATTTTTCATGCCTTTTTTTAAATGTTTTTTTTTTTTTTTTAGACTTTTTGTAATATCTTGTGTGTTCGTGTGTGTTAGGTCGGGCAGGTCCATGGTGGCCTTATGGGTGTGATTCAGAGAGCGATGGTTAAAGCTTGCCCACACATCTGGTTTGAGAGATCAGAGGTTAAAGATCGGCATCTAGTGGCCAAACGGTAAAGTTACATCATAAATAGCGTTCAAAACACCTGAGCTAATTGCTTGTAGCCCAATAAGGCACCACACATTCATAGCAGTATAATGCATAATCGCTCCTACATTACTAACTGCATTTTTATGCTTGCAGGCTCAGCGATCATGTTGCAGACAAAACCAAGCTCCCTATTCTCATTTTCCCAGAAGGTAAGAATTAATCAGGTACCACTAAATTATTGCCTGCTGTTTTTTTTTTTTCTTTCTTTTATTTATTTCCAACTGAAATGTATTAATTTTTTTAGGATCAATGTTTTTTTTTTTTTTTTCTTCAGGCACCTGTATTAATAACACCTCAGTAATGATGTTTAAGAAGGGAAGCTTTGAAGTCGGATGCACCGTCTATCCAGTAGCTATAAAGGTAACATTTCTTCTTTATAAATGTCAGAACCAGGCCCCAAAGAATGCAAGAGAGGAGTGAATGAAGCGGAGATTTATAGTCTGGAAGCACCCCTTGTGGACCCCAAAATCCCGTACTTTACACTTTACTTTTTTGCCTTTTAAAGGGTCCTTTGACCACATGTTTTTTTAGAAACCATTGTTTTAAAGTAGGAAATAAATAAGGCACAGGGTGAACGATGGTCAAACAATGGGTTTTCAGAGCTGTCTTATTGTTTGCAGAAGCAGAAGATCGTTTTTTGTTTAGTTTTTTTCCTTGTTTCTTTTTTTTTGTGACAGCAGTTTGCACAGCAAGTCACGTTTAGCCTTTTTTCTTTGCTTAAATGTTTGTGTGCATTTGTGTATATGGATTCTTTCATGTGAATAGTTGTAAGCTCTTGCACCTATAGTGTCCTATGGAGCATACAGAATCCTGCATTACACGTGCTGTAGAATACATCAGTATAACAAGCTTAATGACAAAAATCCCATTATTGAATACATACATGTAGAACGTACTACAGAGTCCCCGAAGCTATTGTTTCTTACCAATATCTTGATATTTATTACTAATATATGGAGGTATGCCCAAGAAGCTTATATAAAAAACCCTTTATTTATAGCAGGCCCGTTCAGCCCAGGTTTTCTGTTTAGATTCTTAACACTTACACTATCTGTCAAAAATCTTCCAGTTGAATTACCAATTTTACCAATTACCAAAATTGTCCAATGGAATTACATTGTCTTCCCTGATTTATATTTCTTTCTACATTGTAAAACAATGCTAAAGGCGTCCAAAATGTGCAATAATCTTTTTTGAACAGTTGATATTAAGATGGTTGTTACTTATGCGCTATAAAGCCTTAATTACGGCTCTAATCTGAGGTTCTGTTAATTGATTTTTGAGGCTGGAAACTCTAAATTAATTTCTCCTCTGCAGCAGAGGTAAGTGTTGGTCTTGCTTTCCTTGGAAGGTTTTCATGAGGGCCAGTTTCATCATGGTGCTTGATTGGTTTTGCAAATGCACTTGACAATACTGTTCTTACAAGACCTGTTCCAGAACAGCTGACATTCATGTCTGCAAATAACTGCATAACTGACTGTTGCCATGTGTTATAGTATAAAAAAACAAGTATTGTTACAGAATGTAGAAAATAAATCGCTAAAAAGAAAAAAAAAAAAAAAAACATTGAATTAGAAGGCGTGTCCAAACTTTTGACTGGTACTGTACAATCATTTAGGAATTTTAAAACCTCTGTGTGTGTGTCCCTGTCTGTGTTTACAGTATGACCCAAGGTTTGGGGAGGCTTTTTGGAACAGCAGTAAGTTTGGGATGGTAAATTATCTCCTCCACATGATGAGCAGCTGGGCCATCGTCTGCAGCGTGTGGTATCTCCCACCCATGAGCCGAGAGGTGAGTCTTAACATCTACGGTACAGGCACAGGTTTTGGATCTTTGTCTTGTGTTATTGTATATTATTGCTGACTCACAAGGCGGTTTGTGTGACACGCTTGATTTCAAGCATTTTTATACTATAGTTATTTTATAGTGTTTTATGAAGAATTCTCTAACCACGTCTATTTTCCGAGATGATTATGGTTATACGTCGGTTTGATGTTGATTTTTGTTTCCTAAGAACATGCATATTTTCACTCTCCAACTTCCCCTCTCTCTGCACTTTAGTAAACTTCTTAAACTGTCTTTATCTCTACTCTGAGTAATGCATTGTGGTACTCACCCTTTTATAAATAAACTTACTTCACATTTTTCTGTATTTATTGACTTGGTTTGATGCTGTGGGTGGGACAAAGTTTGCTTGATCACATTTGCGATCAGTTAAGCCTCCCTGCTGTTAGAGCTAGTTTGCCTTTCTTGTTCGTTGCTGATAAGCCCATGTTGACCCTGCTGTACCGGCACATTATGCACCCCCCAAAGGTTTTGTTTAAGATAATACCTCGTTGTAGTTCTGATTATTAGAATTCAGGAAGATGCTTTGTTTTAGATAAAACGTAAATTTCATATACTTTCTCAGCACACTTTTTTTTTTTGTCCCCCTATAATCCAGCCATTTGGAAATAGATGCATGTTCTTTTTTTATTTTCTAAAACACTGTTTTGATTAGAATTTTTCTTCCCACAGGACTGTTTTTTCAGTGTAAACTTGGCACTGTCACAGCTTTGAATGCTTTTCTGTCTGGAATAGCATGCCTACTGTAAAGCTATGCTTTGCTACAAAATGCCATTACATCAAGTTAAATACAAGTATGTTTGTGAAATTGTAAAAGGTTTAAAGCAAAAATATATTTATTTAAAATTAATATATTGACTTTTGTGCTTATGTAGGAGGGTGAAGACGCTGTGCAGTTTGCTAACCGGGTGAAGGCTGCCATCGCCAGGAAAGGGGGTTTAGCCGATCTGTTATGGTAACACACTCGCACTCATATGAAGCTTGTATTCACACAATAATGCTTTTAGTCAACTGTAGAGTCTTTAAACACACTTTATTGCAAGCAAAAAGCAACCGGAATAGTATTTAAACACTAGTAGATTAGTGCACTTGTCAGTGTATTTCTGTCCCCACTGATGCTGATGACTAATTAATTCTCTGACCTGTTTATCACAGGGATGGAGGACTAAAGCGAGAGAAGGTGAAGGAGGTGTTTAGGGAGGAGCAGCAGAAACTCTACAGTAAAGTGTTAGTGGGAAACGGTGAAGATCGAAGTCGCTCCTGATCACTGACGTTTTGCCTGGTAATTCAGATTTAACTAATCGAGCCCAAAGACAGACAAACACACACACACCTTTCGTCAGAGCCATAGGCCACATTTACACTGCGTGCAAAAGTGACCAGGTGTTTTTTTTTTTTGTTTTTTTTTTTCATTTGTTTTAACAGAAGTTTTTTTTTTGTTTTGTTTTTTTTGCTGTCAATGTGAACAGCAAAACCTGCAAGAGAGCTACCTTATTTAATTCAGATTTTAACCATTTCTATGTGTGGTCCTAAATGTAATACAGTTCTTCATGCCACTTTCACCTCAATCCAGATCAACAATCGAATTGTTTGTGACTCTCTAGTAGCATCAAGCAGAACCATACGGCGGGTTATTTAAACAGGAAGACATTTTTATGAACGTTCTCATTTCCAGAGACATAATTTGGCCAAATATGTTCAGTTTTTTCATATGATACAAATTTTATGACCGCCCTTCATAGACTGCGAAAACTGAACCTTCAAAAATAGACAGATTAATATATAATTATTTATATAAAATAATTATTAAAAACCTATTTGTTTCATATGTTCCGAAACCGTGACGATAGTCAAAAACAGTAGTGTGAAGCAACATCATACGATAAAACACAGATCTTTAGGGCCGACATATCCGCATGTAAAATATCCGAACTGAGAACTCAGTATGATGGCAATCAGATTCCTTTTACATTCATTTACAGACCAGCAGTGTGCGAATGAAGATTTGTTGTTTGAATATACACAGCCATCTAAAATTAAATTGTACGCATTTGGGATGCTGTTACTGTACAAGCAAAGTTATAATCAAGAGGTCTCAATCTAACAACCGAACGGCCATGGGAGAATCTGACTGCATTGCTGAAGTAAAGCTTAAAGTAAATACACGAATTGAAGAAGTTGCAGAAAAACATTCCTTTTTACAGAAACCTTGAACAGATCACATCACTTTTTTTTTTTTTATGTTTTTTGGCATGCAAGTCAGATTAGAAGCATGATCTATTAAGACTAATGTCAGATAAAGGTCACAATAAAAACATAGTACAGACAGCCTAACCTTAACGTTGGATATGGGCCACTTTCTGTAGTGTGAACGCGGCTACAGTGGTACTAATGTGATAGTGATATTAATATTTTATTGATATTATTATTGTTTTTCTTCTTCTTTATTATTATTATTATTATTATTATTAATAGCAGTTTTATCTGTAATTGCAGATTGCAAACAGACCCACTGACTGTGCCCAGAGCGCAGGATCTTTCTGAACCACGGCACAGACCAAACCCGGGCCAAGATGGATGCCTTGCTGAACTTCTGCAAGATTAATGCTGATAAACTGAACGGATCTCATTCAGATAGAACTGAACGGAAATAAAGCAGTTTGGAACTGGCCAGAGTCAAACAGATCTTGAAACAAAGAGTCGGATCAGAATTGACCCGAGATTCTCCCAAAACTGATGAACTGCTCCAAGTAAAATGGAAGATGTGGAATTTGTACTACATGAAATCAAACCAAATTGAACATGGGAGACGGGTCAGAAGAGACCAAATAATCAACAGATCACCTGTGTATCAAGCTAAAAATAATAATAATTATTATTATTAAAAAACTGAATTCATTTAAGCTGATCCAAACTGAAATAAAACAGATCTGGATGAATCAGATCCAGACTGAAGACGGCTTAACTGAAATTAATCAAGTTAATCTAAAACTGATTCAGACAGAAGACCTAAAGGACTCTGAATTTAATTATCCTGTTCCACTTGCATTGAATTAGCTGGATTTAAATGACGACTGAACTGATTTTTAGAAACCGAATTGGATTTGAACGGAAGGAAGACATTGCTTGCTGATGAATATCAGAAATGTTACTTTGCACACTTTTGCACGAGTCCATGAAGTGGCATTGCATTCTTTTTTTTAGGAAGGATTTAGCTAAATTTATTGTTTTTTTTGTTTTTTTTTTAATGAATAATTTTTTTTTTTTTTGTGGAGTCTGTTACTGTAGCGACATATTTGTCGTCTGAATGCATGTGTTCTTCCTCCAGGAAGAAAAAGTCAAGATGTTTGTCTAAAAGTCTGTTTTGTGTTTTTTATATATATTTTTTCTTTTCTTTTAAAAAAAAGAAAAACTGTTTTTGGACTATAAGTTCTTAAGTCGACATCGGACACTCAGGCAACATGTGTGCTTTCTTATTTAGATGTTTCACTTAAATGTTGACAGATACAGATTAAAAAAAACTAAAGAATTGCAAAAGAATTGTGTGTATCATAGTTTGCTAATAATTAAATATACAATATAATATGCTTCTTAAACACGCACAACATAGTGGCCACTTAAGAACATTGTAAGAGATCAAGCCTACACTGTTCAAAAGACACAAGACGTAGGATAATGGTCTCGTGTGGTCTCATCTGGGCAAAAGCAACCCTGTAATTCTGTCTTTAGAATGTTGGTGAAATAATGGGGGGAAATTTGAACATATAAGATGGTGAACAATTTCTGTAATAACATGAATTCTGCTGAACTGTCGAAACTGCTCTGTTACTCATTAAATGAATATGGTGTATTCGCACATCTGTCTGGTGGATGTTTTTATTCAGGCTTCTTATTAAAAAAAAATAATCTTAATTGGTTTAGCACTGCAAACTGTCACAGTGAATGGCTCAGGCTTAATAAGCATCTTAAACAGATTGATTCAGAGTGCGGGATCAGCTGTCATAAGTACTGTAGCAGTTAATCATGTCAAGTGATTATCTTTCTCAAACACCCCTTAGATTGGTATGCATATTTAAGCTTGCTTGCTTCTTATCAGCAGGAGTTAAGAAGACATGTGAAATGTGTACCAGCCAGTGGAATAAACATAATGAGTTTTTGAAAATTCCTTTTGTCAATCACAAATTTCTTCTCAGTGCCTTCGGAGGAAAAATAAATAGATTAAGAAATTGTTGTTTAAAGTACAAGTTACACTAAAGGACAAATAACAACAGAGCTAGACATTTTCTTATTAATAAAACTTATTCTTATTAATAAGAGTTTGAAGGCTCAGCTACAGGGAGCTGTTTGAGTCAAACTGAGACTTGTGATGAAATTTCTCATGAATGAAGACATAAACCTTTAAACAATTGACATTAACAGAAGACATTTCTGTGAATACACAGAAGCTCAATGCAGTAATGAGAGTCTTAGCCACAGTAAATATATTTGAATAATGCCAACATTTTAAAGGTGACAATCCTGGCTGATGTGGCGATCAATCAGTGATTAGCTTGATTCTTGAAAATCAATAGATAACCTGTCATCAGCTTGCGGCAGAGACACATTTGTCTGTGGGAAAATACTTTTGAGGAATGGAGACAGGCTTTTAGACTTTCCTATAGGAGGCAGTACAGACACAGTTTACACACACACCCTAAGCATTTTATTAGGAATGCTTATACAGAGACTAGGTGGAACCCTCCTTTGTTCTAAAAATGCTTAGTTACTCATGGCACAGATTCTACGTAACTGAAAACGCTTAATTAAGATTCTGGTTCATATTGATATGATTGCATTGTACAGTTCCTGCTGAATTTTTAGGTCCACTTTCATACTGAATCTTCTGTTTTACCACATCCCCATTGGAGTTCTATTAGATTTAGATCTGGTGCCTGAGAAAGAAAGCGAGTGAAGAACACTGAACTGATTGCGATGTTCATTAAACCAGTTTGAGATGACTATTTGCCTTGTGACATGATGCACTATCATGCTGGGAGTAGCCATTAGATGACGTATAGAAGATTGTGACCATAAAGGAATAGGGTGCGGCTTTCATTGATTGGTGAGTCTCAGAGAGTCAAAATCAGAGAGATTCCATTTCTTAATCCATTTTGATAATTAGTTTAAACTACCCAAAGCTGATGTCCTTGTATTGTCCTTTACTTCTTTCTGTGTCAGACCTATACGTGTTTAATTACGATAATAATGTGTACAGTCATTGCTTTGGATGGAGGTGTGACTCATTTGTGAATTCAGGTTTGTTTTTGTTTGCTGGCAGATCCGCCCTAATGAGTCGAGTATTTTTAGTGACCTTAAACAATAGCAAATGTCTGTGTTATTTTTGCCCTTTAGTGTTACCTTTTCTGCTCTCCCTTCTCACAATAGCAAGCGATAATACACAACTACTGCAATGCGAGAGAAAAGTTAAGCTCAGTTTAATCCGTAGTCATGACTGCATCTACACTGCTTTTTTTAGTGTAGAGGTGTGAAATGTGTGGGGTTTTGTTTTTTTCTTTAAATAATAAAACTCGGAATCAAATAAGCACAAACTGATTGGTCCTGTATTTTATTATTATTTTTTATTAAAGACATGCTGTTTGCAGAACGGGCAGCACGGTAGCTTAGTGGTTAGCACTGTTGCCTTGCACCTTAAGCATCAGGGTTCAATTCCCACCTCGGTTCTGTGTGCATAATGTTTCCTCCAGGTACTTTGGTCCCCCCCCCCACAGTCCAAATACATGCAGATTAGTCTAATTACCGTTCCCAAATTGCCCGTAGTGTGTGTGTATGTGTGCCCTTCAATGGATTAGCAACCTGTCCAGGGTGTACCCTGCCTCGTACCCTAAATCCCCTGAGATAGACTTTGTAGGCCAATTGTCTTCTTTTACTCATTAGCATTAAACGTGCAGCTCCAGTACTAGACTAATAAGGGAAATTGAAGAGACTTAACATGTTTTGGCTGACTGACATATAAAAAATATTTATTTATTTTATTTACTGAAACGCTCTTTTAATTCCCTGCCCCCCTGTGAGTGAACTGAAAGCTGTCTTTGTTTTACCTTCTACTGAACTTGAACTTTTCACTCATGAGACAGTGTTTATACTCCGAGGGAGCAGGGAAAAGCTAGAAATAAATACTCAAGGACAGAAATTGTGAGGTCTGAGGGACAGTTGTCACAGTTTTAAGCTATCTCTTTCTCTGTCTCTCTTTACCTCGCTCTCTCTGTCAAGCTTCAAAAATTGAAAAGGTGCTTTATTGGCATGACAAATATTTACATTTCTATTGCCAAAGCCCAAAAATAAAAAACAACAAACAAAGAAGAAAAGTATATAAAGAGTAATAATAGATAAATGTATACAAAATAAATGAGTATATATATATTTAGTCAAAGATAAAGTGACTCTGGTGAACATTATTATCTCTCTCTCATGGAGAATATTTTCTGCTGCTTGTTTTTGAGGCGAGAAATGTCACGTGCGCACTCCATGACGCAGCAAACCAGAAACGCTAAAGTGGAACTTGTTCTTATTTGTTAAAATACTGTTTTGTGATAATAATATGTTTATGACCATACTTAAAAATATAACGTTTATAAAAAATAAATAAAAAAACTCAATATTTGCAGTAATAAATGACGAGTTGTCCTAACGTCCTAACGCCGAGCTGTCCAATGGCCGTGCGTCAACACGCCGTTAGCCACGCCCACCAGTAAAAGTTTACTGGAGCGGACGGAGGCTGATCCACACGCTCGGTGCTGTAACTTCCACTTCCCCGTTAATGTTGCTCTGACACTCACGGTGCGGGATCATGTCTCTGAGTGCACAGAGTCTACAGTTTTTCCCGGTGACCGCGCGTGTGTCGGTGCTCCGGGCGCGAGGCCTTCGGATCAAAGGGAAAGACGGCACTAATGACGCGTACGCGGCGCTGCAGGCTGGGCGCGAGGCGTTCCGCACGCCGGTGTCGGAGAAGCGCGCGGAGCCGGTGTGGGGCGGGGATGACGCCGCGTTCATCTTCAATCTTCCGCCAGCGGCGGAGGGAGACGGTGTCCCGCTGCAGGTGCGCGTGCTGCACCGAGTCCCGCTCGGAGCGGACAAACTGCTCGGACTCGCCGTCATCAATGTGCACGAGCTCCGGCAGAACGGCGCGCGCGAGAACCAGCAGTAAGAAGGCTTTTTATGCTTTTGGGTTTGATTCCCACTTCGAGGGTCTGTGGGACCATGGTGGGTTTCCTCCGAGTACACCGGTTTCCTCCCATAGTCCAAAGACATGGGGTGTTCCCAAATTGTCAGTAGCTGTAAATAAGTGTGTGTGTGCTCGCACCCTGTGATGAATTGGATTGGCATCCTGTCTCGTGCAAAGTCTCATGGGATAGGCTCCAGTCCCCCTGCGACCCTGTATACAGGATAAAAGGGTATAGATGTGCTCACTATGTAGGATTTACTGTCAAGTGGTGTCTCAGTGTAATGGTCTCCATTTACAGTTAGGTGGACAGAACGCTGCTTATGCCATCTGACCAGTTCTAAAATTTAAGGTCAAATACTAAATATTCATGATTTTTGCTCATATTAAAGTAAATCAAAACAGGTGAAATGCATGAAATGAAATAAAATAAAATAAAATGTTAAAATAAAATGCGTAATTTTTAGGTGAAATGCGTAAAACTGCTGTTTCACAGCTGGATCCTCCAGCATGTCAGTAAGCACATGCGTAATGAACTAGAAATCAGGGTGTGTTCCTGTACTGTGCCAGGAAATACTCTGGATGCATCATGACCGTAACTGGATTAGAGCAGTTACTCAAGACGAACGATCACGGCACTGTTTTGTTTTTATTAGACTGAATTGTTGCAACAAATCAGGGATGTTAACCGCAACATTTACATATCGCAAAGTGATATTGTTGCTATAGTTACTAGCATTATTCAACCCTTGTCACAGGAGCTGACTGGTTACCTGTCAATGGTCATCTCACTTTCTGTTTAAAAAATAGACATGAAACTCTGGGGCTAAACCATTTGTTGATTAAAAAGATATGAATGAATGTAATACTAATCTGTCATGTTTAATCCATAGTAAGCCTACAGCTTAAAGGTACATATTTTATCTAATCTTTAAGCAACTCTTTCAATCACCAACATCCACAAGGAACATGGAGGTCTGGTACACTAAATAAGAGGACATGCACTGTAACCTGTGTGACACTTGTGTTCTGATGAAATGACATCAGAGATGCTAAAATTATCTCACAATGTGGATTTTTTAAAATAACATAACAATCATAGCAATCATGTGATTAAAAAAGCGATACACTAAGAAGGAGGCTTGCTTAGCAGTTGAACTGAACATTTGTGCCGTTGTGTTTATTTCTTCCTGGCTGGCGTGCCGAAGCAGGGTGATAGTCTCAAACAGATTGCCGTCAATCAAGCATAGTAATTAGAAAATAACGACACACCCTTGTACACTCCCCAGATTTTTTTAAAACTGTTTTCTCGCATTCCTTCTTGTTATGTCATGGAAGCTGCTGAATAGTTAACTAATTCAGCTGTCATTAGAAACCATAGAGTCACATTTTAGTAACAGCAGTAGCTCTTGTTATCTCACTTTATGCAAAACATGGTGTGAGTTTTATCTCATAACCATGAAAAAAGTTGTCTCGGTCAGTCCTAGGAAGTCAGTGCCTGGTTAATTCTCATACAGATGTTTGAGTGCATTTGGTCAGCACGTTATTAAGGTTATTATAATATCTTGTTCTTTAATAAAGACAGCATACATTTGTTTTCAGGTTTATGGAAGGAGTCTCCAGTGTCGGGTTTTCTGCATCTTCAGAACAGAGAAACTTGGCACTTTTATGGTTTTTCAGTAACGTGACAACCCAAAAGGCTGATTATGATTATCAATAATAGTCATAATAATACATTTTATTTATAATGCACTTTATATTTGAAGCAAATCTTAAAGTGCTACAAATTATTTCAACCCAAAAGCTCTGATAAAAAGATAAGTTTTAAGACCAGACTTAAAATCATCAACAGTCTGTGGCATCCACAGGTACTCTGGAAGAGCATTCCATAGTCAAAATGTTTCAGCTAACACACTTTACCATTAGTCAAGGCTAAACGTATAATACCAGTGCTGATCACGTGATCCAAACATGAAGGTTACTATGACAGGAAGAACAGCGCTTTGTAGAAAAAACTGGTTTGTTAAAACTCAACAAAGCAATTTGAAACTCTTGCTCACGTGCATGTACATATAAGACGTATAAAGAGAGTTAATAACCACTTCAATATAAACATATCGTTTGACTTTGGTCGTGACCTGGAATCAGATTTCCTTTGGCTGTCTTTCTGAAACTCGTTATCAATTATTATTTAAATGCCTGGAAAATGAGCCAAAGGAATTTTTCTCAGGTCTTTTTATAGTCTAGTAGGTGACATATTATTTGCGTAGTGTAGAAATGTTTCTGTTCTCTGGCCGTACTGAATAACGTTATTGTAGCTGGTGAATGCTGAAGGAATTTGTTTCAAGGTCTGATCGCATGCCAGCCGACCCATTAGACCTTGATGGCTGTTCAGCCATGTTTTGCCATTGCTTGGACTGTGTTTGCTCTCTCAAAATCCAGACAAATCTCCAGAGAAATAGATGAAGCCATTAGCATGGTATTATATATAATAGCCGTAGACAGGGATGTAGAAAAGCATGGTTTGGTTGCAAAACGTTTTTTGGACAAATTTCTTTATTTTGGTATATTTGACCATCTTAAAGGATGTGCTGTTACTTTATCATGTGTAAGATGAGCTTTTTATTGATTAAGGAATAAAGCCGTTCAAGCAGTAACAATTTCAACCTATCTAGAAGGCAGTGCTGCAACCTGATATGGTTCATTTAGTAAAGGAATATTGACCTCCATTAAACTTGCAACCTTCTGCTGAGCAGCACAAGTAAATTAAAGTGAAATAAAATAAAAAAGACCTACGATACAAATATACTTTTTACGAAAAAACTGAAGTCTGCTGCTTCAGTGTTTTTAGATTATTTTTTTGTCAGTTTACTGAAATATAATTACAAGCGTTTCATAAGTGTCAAAAGCTTGTATTGACAGTTACATTAAGCCTATGCAAAGAGTCAGTATTTGCAGTGTTGATGTTTCTTTTTTTGCAATTCGTCCTGGCATGCTGTCAGTCAGCTTCCGAGCCACATCCTGACTGATGGCAGCCCATTCTTTCATAATCAATGCCTGACGTTTGTCAGAATTTCTACTGCTATTTCTAAGCTACTGGTGATCAGGTTAATGCCAAACACTGATCCACACAAACGTTTAAAAAATGTAAAAACTGTTTTATTAAAATCATTGCTACATAAATTTAGTAGGTGAGTTTAAAAAAGAAATATAAAAAAAAATTGCAAATTCTTGAGTGTATACATTTATATAAGCCATTTCCATTTTGACGTCCAACATCCACAAAACGGTAGGAAATTCCTTTTTTTTTTAGGTCCCCACTTTTAAGAGTTCTTGAAAAGTCCTCAAAAGCTCAAGAATGCTGCCCTTACTAGTGTTGAAGCTTACACAAATAATTCAGGAGCTACATTTAAACCGAAGGAGATTTTTAATAACAAGCTTTTAGAAATGTTCCTGTATTTGCCAGAGGATTTAATGTTTAGAAGGGTTAACAGATAAACTTGGATCTCTGTAACATTGGGTTTTGGACAAGGTGCGTGCAGTGCTGTTAACGGATCACATGTTTAGAGAACAGCGCAGGAATGTTATTTGATTCTTGATAAAGGTCTCAGCTGGATGTCGGCCAACTCCCGTTTCTTAGCTTCAAATGAAAACCGATCTCATTTCTTGCAGGCTGGTTGAAGTTTGATCTTTGGCTGAGTGTGAGTGTTTAGCTGTCAGGCTCAGTTTCCTTTAACTGGATGTCTTGGTAGATGTTTCACCTTTATTTGCCATGTGATGCCATGCTGAAGTCTTCAGTAAATCTGTCATAAACCTTAATGTTGCCATTACTACAAGCACTAAAACAGGGTGGGTCAGGGTATTTTGAGAATGTTTAATATTTAGGAAACTGTTTAGTCTACGTTCACACTGATCGGAGCTGAGTCACTTTTGGATGTAATCCTAGATGGGGTGCATATCTGATTGACAGTCAGGTGACTTGAATGAGAGGGGCAGGGGAATTCATGCAGCTTTTTTCCTACTGCACGTGCATGGGGACGTCAGCAGCGTGGGGATTCCATAGCAGTGTAGCAATCTGCTAAAACAGGTCAAATGAATCGTCGGGCTGTCGTCCTTCTTTTGGAACTCAACAAATTCAGCCGACTGACTGCGAGCCATCCTCCATGGGAAAATTGCAGAAATCGCATCCGTGTGGTCGCACAAACTCATAACACATAATCAAGATAACTTGAGCAAAAACGTATCAATGTGCCGATTCGGAGGATAGGCGCGTCCGTTCAATAACTTTTGATCTCCTGGGATTTTTACACACAACTTTCCTAGAAAAACAAAACAACAAAATGCATTGAGTAAACAACAGTTCTGTTGGCGGTCGCAGAAAAATGGTCAGATTCCAGGAAGAATTATAATAACTAAATGAATCATAGTTTATAACTGTGATGAGGAGAAAAGCATCTCAAGAACTTAAGGTGGATGAGTGGGCTACAACAGCAGTTCATCAACATTGGCCTCCAATCCTATCAATCAAGAACAGGAATCTGAGTCTGTCATCAGTCATCAACATCCATGCCACTTACAGATACTATGTTTTTTTTCCTCCATTTTTATGTTGGATGTGAACATTAACTGAAGCTCTTGACCTACAAGACATTTATCTTCTACACTCTGTGCTGCTGCCACATGATTGGCTGATTAGATAACTGCGTAACTTAGCTTGGTTTATAGTGAGTATATCTAAAATGCTATATAATACATACTGTGTAGTGACTGGATGTTTAAAAAAATAAGTATGATCACAGAAATATTTGCCTTTTTAGTAAAATCTTTTTACTGCTGCACACTCAAAGCTTGAATGCATTATTAGTAGAGGAAACCAGGAGCGGAAGTTCCTTTTTATCATCCCTAACATCTTCCTTTATTTTTTATACAGCAAACCGTGCAAAAAAAGGACAGAAGCAGGAAATTACATTACGTTTAGTATCAGTGCCCGAAGTCAACAGTTGAGATGGAGAAACTTCCCGAATGACCACAGAATTTTTTTCCCACCGCGATGATATTGTACACTCTTCAGACAGACACACGGTGACACCCTGAAACTTTCTGTAATGTAGTACCTAATTTTTAGTTTTTACATACATTTAACACATGCATAGTTCAAGTAAAAGAAAGCATTATTGAAAGAAAGTGAAGTGGTTGATTATTAAACATAACTTTAATGTCTTCCACTGTCTTCCACACCTGACATAAAGCTTAAGATCATCACTAGCAAAAACAAGACGACACAAAACTACTGCAGACTTACAGAAGAAACTTACAGACTGAGAAACTAGAATTCACATACTACACTTCTCCATTCCTCAGAAGCCTCTGACTTACCAATGGTTTGGTAATTCACTCAGAACCCATTAATTTGGTGATCAACTACTGTACTTCACCTGTACCACATGCACCAGAAATACTGCACATTTTATTGTTATTAAAAATACAAGGGCAGATGAACTAAGTGTTGAGGTGCTAGCCATGCACATTTAAATCGCTCATTAAATACAACGCTCTGCTCTAAACTTGCTGCCTCCCGTTTCTTACTGAACAATAACAATAAAACGTCCTGCATTAAAGTCAGACATAACACTCTTTCAGACATAACCAATTAAAGCCAAATTCTTGTAACCAGTCATCAATCATTTTTTACATCTGATTGCTTCTCTAAATGCTAGAATGAGTCCAATGCTCTCAGTTGCACTCAAACGCTTAATTTTGTTGTTGGTGATTTTCACCCTAAATACGTTGTATCTCACATTAAGGCTACTACTCCTACCAGAAAGGGAGGGAAGGAAGACTTTCACGCATTTCCTCAAAACAACATGACGCTAGCCAACTGCATCTTTTCAAACTGCTTACTCACGCGGCGTAACACAATCAGAGAACAGCGCTTTCCGTCTTTTCCGCCTACGTGTTTTCACAGACGCCAATGACTGGCTGTAGAGCCGTGTGATTAAGCTGAAAGAGCTCGGCCAATCAGCTGTCTCCAGGCCCCCGGCTGCAAGAGGCTACAGCATCACCTGGGAATCTAATTAGCAATCTCCTGATGATAGGGCGAGCACTTTACCACAGTGCCACTCGGGGGCCACACTCAAATATTTAAATATTTTTATGATTCAAAAATATAAAAGTCTGCTCTGTTAATCAGTCTTAATCTCAGCTAAACTTTCAGGTCATTGTGTTTGATGCATTACAGCTGGGAGAAATGTGTTAAAATCCAAGCAAAAAAAAAAAAATATATATATATATATATATATATATATATATATATATATATATATATATTTTTTTTTTTTTTTTTTTTTTTTTAATGTAAAATGTGAAATAGTTTGGAACAGAAGAAAGTACAGACAAAAAAGTAAAAAAAAAAAAAACATATATAAGGGATGTATTCCCTTCAGAGAAAAGCTTATACTGTATATGATTAAAGCCTATTAGTGGTTAAGGGTTTGTGTTAATAACTAGTTGTCTGGTATAAATAATTCTCCTAGATTTTTTAGCCTCACGCTTGGTGACTCTTAAACTCAGTTTGTTATCTGATTATTTAAGTTATTCAGTAATTTCAGGGAATCGACCAGGAATATTAAGTCATTTTTAAAGTGGGTGTATGGGTGTGTTGAAGTTTTGCTAAATTTTTCACTCCCAGGTTGCATCATTTGGGCAGAAACGTTCATGAAACCTTGGCATGTCAGGACCTGATACAGGATTACCTGGAATGTTCTGCTTCAGTTTTCTATTTCAGTGTTTTGGGAGTGACTGGAAACATGTTCCTCACAGCATGAGCCAAATAATGATTAGAATATAACAGCTACATGAATCAATGATATTAATTAATGATCCCAGGGCATAAATAAATATGGAGTACAATAATAATAATACAATACAATAATAACAATATAAGGCTGACAAAAAGGTTTGATTGATTGCGAAAACAATAAAATGAATAGCTTAAAATATCCCTACAGTGCTGTGCAGAAGTCTTGAGCCATGCCAGTTTTGTCCACATTTTGTTTCCAAAGAGCCAGACATTCTTGTATGTTTACAGTTGTGTTGAGGAACAGTTCTCCAGGCTTAATGATGGACTTTTTCAACGCCTCTTATTTAAAATCTAGTCCCTGTACCTGTGCAGTTTCAGAGGAATGTTAAGCCACACAGTGACCTATGAATCAAGGTATGAACCAGTGGGAAAACCGGTGCAGATGATGACACATGATCAGGCCAGTGATTAGTATACTGGTGATGCTGAATGCTGAGTTGTTGGAACAGACGAGAGGGGAAATGAGGTCGCTGCTGAGGTTTTGCTGCTGACGATCAATTATTAGATTGTGCTGCAATTTGCAGCCTGTCGCAGTAAAACATTTATTTCATTTTCTTAAATTTAATCAACATAATTTCATTTATTAGGAAGAAATGAGGGGTGGCTTAAGACTTTTGCACAGAACTGTAATTACCTTATTAAGTTCATTAACTGGCATAGTTTCCTTTTTTGTTAGAACTGCGTTGAAGTTCCACAACGGTTTATAGTTTAATCGCACCACGTGCACACGTAGCATTGATTCTAATGACGCATACAGACACCGTGCCAGAAACACGCAGGCAACAGATGTGTATTTAAATCAAGTATAAAGCCACCCTTATGAGTGTACGACACACACACCCATTCCAGTTTGGGCTTCTCCGTCAGTGGCAGATTGTCTGAGATTTTACACAGCGCTATAGTGCTGCACACAGTAGTGATGATAGTGAGAGGTTTAGTGGAAAGGTGATAATGCTGACATCGGTGTAGTGTGTCTTACTATCAGCAGGATGTGGTGTTTCCTGCACTCTTAAGCTCTCTAAAAATGACTCAATGGTACTTTTCTAGCCTTTTACTCACTAAAACTAGTTCATGAGACAGTGTTTGTGTGTCTGACTAAAAATAAGCCCAAAACAACTTGTCATTTATAAAATCTACCACAGGCAGGTTTATGTGCTAACATGATTAGAGATGAAGTTTACTCAAAATTCTTGTGAAGGTCTAGTTTAAAATTTACAGTTAGTTTATTATTTCACATTGGACTGCTTTCTCAGTGAGCGACAAGTCAAGCTGATTTTGCAAAAATAAAGCTCCAGCTTGTTCACTGAACTTCAGCACACTGTGAGGCTAATGTTGCTAACCGTAGCTTTTATTGGCTTTTAAGAGCAATAGACACATTGTGTGTGTGTGTAGGTGTGTGTGTGTGTGTGTGTGTGTGTGTGTGTGTGTGTGTGTGTGTGTTTCACAATGATGTCATTAGTTTCACCTGTTACACGATATAAAATTATAAACAGGAACTAAACATCCGGTCCCACTGTTACTTAAGAACTAGTGCTGCACAGTTAATCTTAAGTTTATTACTTTATCTATTTAAATATTGTTTGGTACTTCATTATTAAGTCACTAAAAACAAATTCTGCTTTTCAAATATTAGTATTCCAGTAAAAAAAAAAGGAAAATTAATTCTACAGAAATATCCGTAGTCCTGTATACAGTGGGACCTTGGATTACGAGCATAATTCGTAAAGGCGAGTGTGTGTGTGTGAAGGGGCACGGTGTCAAATTACGCGCACGCACACATAACAGGCTGAAACAGGAGAGGGAGAAAATGGATCTCTAACCTCTCTAATGAGATTTTTTTTCGCTTTACATGCGCGCGCACACATGTTGTAAGAAACAGTACATGCGCATTTTACATGTTTACAAACACAAAATAAAATATGTTTTACACACACACACGTGGTCACAGTGTTATAGAAAACAGTACACACATGCACGGATGTTGATTATACCAGTGAGAGACAAGCACTGAGACCCAGCAGGGGAGACGATTAACCACAATTCCGCAACGCAAGAAAGAGAAAAAAACCTTGGCTCAGTTGTGATCATGTGACGCTCGGCGTCAAAACAAGAAGCGCATGGGTGATACATGATACTCGGTCCCCGTAAACCTTGCTCGTTTTTCAAGTCAAAATGTATTTAAAATCTTTTCTGCTCTTGCGGAACACTTGAAAACCGTGTTACTCTCAATTCGAGGTTCCACTGTATTTGAATGGAAGTAGTACATTTAATAGTTAAATATCGCAGTTTAAATCAGTCGTACCTCGGCATACCTCATGAACTAAAATTTTGCAAGATATTTGCCTCCGAATTAGCGAATTAACTTGTTTGCATCAAGCGAAAGACAAGCAAAGCAAGTTTACATATTTGTTTGTGGGGTTTTTTTTGCATTTCGTGCAAGATTTAGTGAACACGTTAGAGAACTAGGTTCTCTTTGGGAGTGATAAGGATAGATAAGATCATGAATGAGTTCATCAGAGGGACAACCCATGTTGGATGTTTTGGAGATAAAGTCAGAGAGGCCAGATTGAGGTGGTTTGGACATGTTCAGAGGAGAGATGGTGAATATATCAGTAGAAGGATGCTCAGGTTAGAACTGCCAGGCAGGAGGTCTAGAGGAAGACCAAAGAGGAGATTTATGGATACAGTGAGAGAGGACATAAAGTTAGTTAGTGTGAGAAAAGAGGATGAGGAGGATAGGGTTAGATGGAGGCAGAGGATTCGCTGTGGCGACCCATGAAAGGCAGCAGCCGAAAGACAAAGAAGAAGATGGCACCATGTGTGGTTCGGTAACAAGAACAAAATGTAACCACTTTCAGTTTTGTTTTTAAGGCTGTCGGTGCCAAGAAGAATCATAAATTAAGGTTAAGTGAGGGTTAATGTCTATTTCATATTTTCCTTCATTTACATGTTTTTTCTAAAAGTTTTTATGATTTTTAGATGCAAAAATATGGTTATAGTGTTGTTTTTGGGTGGCTGGAATGTATTATCTGCATTTACATTATTTCTTATGGGAAAATGCGTTTTGCAGAATGAATTTTTACCTCCAGAGCAAATTAAATTCGTATGCTGAGGTTCCACCACATGTATCAAAATAATCATAATATAATAAAATAAAAAAAATATTTATTTATTTATTTGTTTGTTTAAATTTTGTATTTTTATTATTCTTTTTTTCTTTAATTGAAGCATGCAGACCTATTAAGAACTAAAGATGGGTAGGTTAGCCACTAAATGCTAATGGCCAGTTTATGCTCCTTTAACACTGTGGATAGTGTTATGGGTCAAAATGCTTAAATATACACAAAATAAAACGGTTGCTACTGAAAAAATCTTTGTCCCGCATGACGGAATACAAGTTGAAAAACCTGCAAAAAACTGCTGGGAAATGCCTTATAATGTCCAGAAGATACTGTAAGTGGGTTAAAAAGGGTATTTTTCCCAGCTATTGCCAGTTTCTGCATTCTGATTAGCTGGAAGAATGCACGTTACCACCACTATTTTTGGGTGTGTTTTAGAAAGTGGTATAAAATATATACTGTATACAGTACATAATAAATTAGATTTGATTTCTCATGTTTGGCATGTTGACATATCGTGCTCCTGCTTTTCTCCTACAGGTGGTTTAAGCTGTTAAATAAGACAGGAAAGGCTGATAAGGAGCGAGGTGAGGTTCTGCTGGACATTCAGTTCCTGAAGAGCAGCATGAGCGTCAGCATGATCGACCTCTCCGACAAATCCCACTCGCGCCTTGGAAAAATCAAGGACAAAATCCGAGGCAAAAAGAAAGACGGCCTGAGCGACTCGGCTTCTGCCATTTTGCCTTCGGTCACTCAGGTGCTGACGGACAGTGAGGGAGAGATGGACGGAGAGACGGAGGGAGAGCCGACAAAAAAAAAGAAGAACAAACTCAAATCTCTTTTCGTCCCTAAATCCAACATGAAGCGTAACTCTCTGTCTCAGTCCATGTCCTCGTTAGGCACACTTCCTGATAAAAACTCATCTATTAGCTCGAGCACATCCTCTGGCCTCAATGTGGACTCAGAAGGTAAGAAATGTCTGATTATATCATTTATCAGTTTCATTTGTATTTAATCTGTAGAGATATATATTTAAGTAACCTCTCTTGGTGTTTATTTGTTATTTTGTATTAAGGGAAGAAAAAGAAGAAATTTACCTTTTTAACACACAAGCGGAACAGTAGCTCAGACAGCAAGGCATCCAATCAAAGTGACTTCACACTTGGCTCAACCAATCAGAATTCTCCATCACAGGTTGATATTAGTGTAAATGGCAGCTATGTTTACAGAGAAGAACCCCAAAGTGAAAAAGTGCAAGAGTTGGAGGAGGAGGATGAGGAAGAAGAGGAGAGGTGGAGGAGAGAGGAAGAAGAGCAAGAACAACTGGAGGAAGAGAGAAGGCGGGAAGCCGAAGAGGGGAGAAAAAGAAAGGAGAAAGAAGAGCAGATGAGAAAGGAAGAGGAAAAAAAAGAATGGATAAGAAGAGAGAGAGAGAAAGAGGAGCAGATGAAAAGAATGGAAGAGGAAAAAAGGGAAAGGATAAGGGAGGAGAGAGAAATGGAAGAACAAAGAAGAAAGATGGAGGAGGAAAAAGAAAGAATAAGGATGGAAAGAGAAAGAATAAGGATGGAAAGAGAGGAGGAGGAAGAAGAAGAAAGGAGAAGAGTGGAGGAAGATGAAAAAGAAAGAATAAGAATGGAGAGAGAAATCAAAGAACAAAGAAGAAGGATTGAGGAGGAAGAAAAAGAAAGAATAAGGATTGAACAAGAGAAAGAAGAACAACAGAGAAGGATGGAGTTGGAAGAAAATGAGAGGATACGGATGGAGAGAGAGAGGGGAGAACAAAGAAGAATGAGGGAAGAGGAAGAAAAGGAAAGGATGAGGATGCAGAGAGAGAATGAAGAACAACAGAGAAGGATGGAGGAGGAAGAACAAGAGAAAAGGAGGACAGAGAAAGAGGAGCAGAGGAGAAAGTTTGAGGAGGAAGAAAGAATGAGGATAAAGAGAGAGAATGAAGAACAGATAAGAAAGTTGGAAGAGAAAAGAAAAGAAAGGGAGGCAGAAGAACTGAGGTTAAAGATGGAGGAAGAGAGTAATAGAAAGAAGGAGGATGAAGAAAAGAAGAAGAGGACTGCTGAGGAGGAAAGGAAGAAGGAAGAAAAAATAAGAGCGGAAAGAGAGGAGGAAGAGAAACGGAAGAAGATTGAAATGGAGAGAAGGTTGGCAGATGAGAAGAAAGCTAAGGAGGAAGAAGAGAGAAGAATCGCAGAAGGGAAGGAGAAACAACGTAAAGAAGAAGAACGAGTTAGAGCAGAAAAAGAGCAGAAGAGGGAAGAAACGGAGAAAAAGAGAAAAGAAGAAGAGCAGAGAAGGAATAAGGAGGAACAGACAAAGAAAGAAAAACAGATGAGAGAAGAGAAAGAGAGATTGAAAAAAGAGGAAAATCTTTTCGAAGAAAGCGTTATCCCTCAGTCTACTGACTTCACTCGTTCAGCCAGGATCTCCAACGTCAAACCGAGGTTAGTGCCTGTGTTTGTTCACTAAGTCACGCGTACCATAGAGGTCCTTTCAAGATGCAAGGAGCAGAGTGTTATTTAGTACCTCGTTTTCATAATAGGGTGCAACATAATAGGGTTTACTGTAGTATGCACTAGAACTCTGGAGTATTCTATTTTTGTGTGTGTGTGTGTGTGTGTGTGTGTGTGTGAAAACATAATCATCTAATCATAACAGTTCTCACGATTGGTCAAATACAACCTTATAGAAACAACAACATACAACTTTTTCACTGTGTTTTATATTTATTTTACAAAAATGAAGCCAAAAAAGAGTGTGCAATACTAAGTACCCCCTGACTTGTACCTGAGTAGCTTGTACTGTAGATCCACCTTTAGAAGCAATAGCTTCACTTGGCTCATTCTTCCTAACAACATTGCTTCAGTTCATTGAGGGTTTTGGGTGTTGGGTGAATCATCATCCTCTTTACCGCCGTGCTTGACAGTGGGTATAAGGTGGGCCGGTGAAATGTTTTGTTTGGCAAACATGGTGCTGGGCATTAAGGCCAAACAACTACATCTTGGTCTCATTTGTCTATAGGACATTGTTTCAGAAGACTTATGCTTTGTTCATATGTGAAGACGGTTCTACTGTAAACCCCTCCAAGTAAACTGTACTTGTTCAGCCTTGTTCTAATTGTGCTGTCATGGACTTTATCATTTGGCATTCAACGCACAAATCTTTTAAGATCTGAGATGTAGCTCTTCTGTTTTTTCCTGAGCATTATATGGTCTGGCCTTGGAGTGAATGTGCTTGGGCTGTCCACTCCTGGGAAGACTGGCAGTTGTGTAAAATTCTTTCCACTTGTTTTTTAACCCTTTGCAGATCGATGTGCAGCAACAATTGCTTCTCTAGGACAATTGCGTATGTCTTTCCAACTTGGCATTGTGTTAACACATACCTGAATGCTTCAGACCAGCAAACTGCCAAAACTTTAGCTTTTATAAAGGTCTAAATACCTGCTAATGATCAATTAATCAAGGACTGATAATTCCAAGCAGCAGGAAGCAACTTGCCACTTATATCCTGTGGAAAACTGAGTATTGGCAGCATTTTACATTTTTTGGGCTTCATTTTTGTTAAATAAATAATGGCACGGTGAAAATGAATAATGTTTGTCTGAGGTTGTATTTGGTTAACACGAAGACCCGCTACAATCCGATGATTTTTTTTACACAAGACGGGGCACTAACTTTTACACATGTATGACTGTAAGTGTAGTAGTATGCACCAAAACAAATCATTATTTCACACCCTATTAAGTGTAGTAGTACAGTATGCACCCTACTATGTGCTTCAGTCCCTTCAATAGAGTCATTTGGTACATAGCCTTAGGTCAGTTACAATATCTTGCTGATATTAAACTATTCCACTGCAAATAACATCCAGTATACTGTAAATGGAGTACTAGCTATTTAACTAGTTCACTTTTCATTTGTTCCGTATACTGTTTCCATCCCCCTTTGTCACACACTCTTTTTCCACCCGTAAGAATGTATTGTTGCTTCGTAACCAAATTAATAATTAATCTTAAACATGGGTGGATGAAAACACTGTGTACAGGTACTTCAGGCAAAAATGCTCGTAAGCTTATTATACCCAATTACCTTCTAACAGCTTCGCATTGCATGCGCAATTCTATAACACTGCTGTATAACACGCTTCAAGTGCTTTGACATGTATGGCACTGTTCAGTCCTATAAATCAACTGTGGTACATCTGGTTAAAGCCGGGGTGTTTGGGTAGGTGTGATCACAGAAGTGGTGAACTACACCAGCTCCCTGACGCTGCCTGTGAAAAGGGGGCGGTACGAACTCTATCTGCAAGAAGTGACCGACATAAAAGTTTTCCAGTCCTGTCCCTTTCTCACACACCCTCCATCCGGTGTTTGTCCTGTCAGCTTTAATTTGTGCCACGTGAAACCAAGGAGAAAATGAACTGAAGGCTAACATTTTTGATTTTGGAAAAAAAAAGTTAATGTAAAGTCAACACACTTTGTGGCTCTAGTTCACTTCCCCTGAGATAAATCCTTCTTGTTCCCTCAGCTTGAGTAAGGTTCATATTAAGTGTATGTTAGGACATGGGGGTGCATTAAGTATATCAAGCAGGTCTGGTTAAACTATGAATACTGTCAAATTGGACACGATGCGTTTTTCTCATTGGAAAATTCAGAATTAAAAGCTTTTGGTTCTGATAAATAGAGTAGTTGTTAGCTCAGTGTTTTAAGCCTCTGAAGTGCTTATGCAAAGGTCAGTGATTTGAGGCCCAGCTCTACTTGACCAAGGCCCTTAACCCTGTGTGCTCCAGGGGCACCGTATAAGGGATGTTCCGACCCTCGCTTCCTAACAAAAGAAAACTGGGTTAAGCAAAAAGTGGAGTAGTATTAAGTAGGCTAGTTGTGGGTAAGGCAGTTGAAGGGTCTGGATTGCTGATCAGAGGGTCGGGTGTTCAAGCCAGGTTTACCACTCTTGGGGTCTTAAGCAAGACCTTTAGCCCTACGCCATATACAATCTGGCCAGTGTTAGAAAATGGAAGGAATGCAACATGCAGGTCATCGGTGTAAAGCCTATGCCAGATCTTACAGCTCAAATGATCCGATGTAGCAACGACCCTAGGATAAAATAGACACAACACAAAAAAAAAACACGAACACAAGCAAATGGGTCAGAGAATGTAAAATATTTGTAAATTTGTCAAACCTTTTTTAAAATGATGGATTTAAAACTGTATATACAGGAATGATAGTTACTATATAATCCAATACAAGTCATCGGAAAAGGAACTTCAAGCTTTTGATCCTGTGTCTTATATCGGTTTGCTTGAAGTGTCCTAATTTGGGGTTTTTGAATTTTGGCATGATAAAGCTGTGTTCCTGCATTCTTCTAGTTAGTTAGTCGCTCATGCAAAGGTTTCCTGGAAAACTGAACCAGATCCAGAAACAGGCTTTGCCCTCGGAAACACAGCGCCATCGAATCTGTTTAGCTGTGATACATAACACCAACCTGCCATGCGCAGCTCATTAAAGTCGTAAGAAGATCGCCGTGTCCCAAGACGATATTTAGCACCTTAGTGAAATATTCAGTAGGTCTTTTCTTCAGTGGGTTCAGTAGAGCGTGTGGATGTGTATGGGAGTGTAAAAGTGTGTTTCTGCATGCTTCAGGTGAGTTATTAAAAACTCTGGTTTAAATAGTGATTCATTAAATTGTGGCTTAGTGCTAAAAATATGATTATAACACACACTAACAAAATACAACCTCAAATCAAAATAAATACTTTTAACCCTCCTTTCTATGGTCTGTCTTGTTTTTTTTTCACCCATGCTGTGTTTAAATGCTGACTGCTGATACATTAGGTCTTGCTAGTCTTCATCAACACTTCTTGTTGTGTTTTAGTCAGGGAATGATTTACAGCCGAGGTCTGCCCACAGGAAATCTGCCTCCCCTAAAAAGCTGATCTGGCCATTCTAATGCTCTGGGTCATGTTTCTAAAAGCCAGAAAGGCACATCAGATACTGACTCCAGGAAGGAGGGCGCAGTATGCTAGGGAGGAGGGTGATGACTTCGTTGTTGTTCACTTTTTTCAGACATTTACAGTACTGAGAGAGTCTCGAGCCACCACTCATTTCTTCATATTAAAATAAGTGATGTAGATTAAATGAACGAAACAGGAACAAATGTTTTTACAGAGACAGGCTGCAAAGTTATTAAGGTAAAATTTAAAAATGAGTTGTTTATGTAAGAACCTCAGCAGCAACCTCATTTCCCCGCTCGTCTGTTCCAACCACTCAGCATTCAGCATCACCAGTATACTAATCACCGGCCTGATCATCTGCACCGGTTTTCTCACTGGTTCATGCTTTAATTTAGATGTTATTTTATTCTTGAATGATTCATGGGGAATTGTGGTGCTTAACAAAAAAATAACATTTCTCTGAAACTGGTCAAGTACAGGGACTGGACTGAAAATGAAAGCCAAAAACGTAAACAAAACGAAAACGCCTTCAGAACTATTCAACAAGATTACATTAAACATACAAGAAGCTCTATCTCTTCTAAAGCATAATTTGAAGAAATAAGGTGTGGCTTAAAAGCTGTGTAAACAGTACTATATATCAGTGTTTTAAAATGAAACTGGCCTTACTCGGATATGCCAGTGTGTGAATATGTGCTTAAAAAGAAAATAGATCCAAATACATTTTGAATAAACCTCTGGTTTATATTATTCATGCAAAAGCTCAAATGTTGAAAACTACTGTTTACATGGTGCTTTATTTGACTTATTGTAATGTATAAGGTAAATCTGGCGGAATGTCACTTTGTAAAGGAAGTATTTTAAAGTAAAATTTAAAACTGGAACTATAATATAGTCATGAAAGCAGATCCAATCTGTTACACATAGCTTAAGAGACCTTAGTTTGGTTCCTTATCTTTGAAAATGTAGCACTTTTCATGACGGTATCCAAAAAGCTGTAGCTGGAGCGTCAACATATTCACACACTGACTTTATAGGCATTTCATTAATGCATCTGCCAGAAAAAACAAAGGCCGTTTACCCTGATTAAAGCTGAGAGATTCTGTAAACAGCTCTCCGGCTAAATCCAAGTGATGTAATTTGTCTTGAACCCATCGAAATCATGTTGTAAGATACCATTAAAGGGATAGTTTTCTTACTGGGTTAAAAGAACACAACATCCCTTTAGCTAAATTCAAATTATTTACTGCAACTCTACATTTTAAATATCTGTATAAATGAAAACATTAGGGGTGAAGGTTGTAGCCCTGTATCAGTAAAGTAAAGAAAGTGGAAATGACTTCACAGGTTCCAGTTTTGCTGATCTGAGCATCTCTGTTGGCCATGAGACAGATCATTTTAAACATTTAAAAGAAACAAATGCAGTCAAAAGTAACTGAGCTAATATACATATCGACATCATAACACACAATCGCGTTTAGTTGAAGAAGCAAGATCTGAGACCTTCTAGTGTGACCTAGGCATAAAGCTTTCAGACTGTGTGAATCAAAATGTCAAACATTCAAATCCAAACCTTCATATACAGTACCAGTCAAAAGTTTGGACACATATTTGCACTCATTTTCTACATTTTAGAACAATCCAATTTTTTTTTCAAAACTATAAAATACCACACATGGCATTTAGTAATTAAGTAACAACAGCAGTCAGTTGTTACGTTAAGACATGAAGGTCAACCGTTCTGGTAAAGTTCTCGCAAGAACAGTATTGTGTAAGTATAAAGTGCATTTGCAAAACCCATCAAGCACCATGATGAAACTGGCTCTCATGAAGACCATCCCAGGAAAGCAAGACCAAAACGTACCTCTGCTGCAGAGAAGAAATTCATTTAGAGTTACCAGCCTCAGAAATCACCAATTAACAATCAGTACCTTAATTTAAAGCCGTTATGTAGGCTATTTTAAACACCTTCAACATTGTCTTACTGTGTAGAAAGAAATTAAAATCAGGGAAGACCATGGAGTTAGAAAGTGTGTCCAAACTTTTGACTGGTAGTGTACTTGCTAGCTTAATTTTCTCAATCTGTGCAGGTATTATACTATACTCACTTTTTCTTCACTCACGTCCTGCTCCCTCAGCATGACCGTTTCTGCAACAGTTTCTTCACCGACTACGGCGAACACCAATCCCTTTTTGGATGACAATTGGGATGTTGGCATTTCAGAAAACCTCCTCAGTGTTGAAGAGACAACTGTAAAAAAAGGACGTGCACCGTTACCTCCACAGTTGATGGGGACAGGCGTTTCCTCCAAAGATGTTCCAAAGCAGCATTCCTATTTAAAAGAAGTATCAAAACGTCCAGCACCTCAACCACCAGATATAGTGAAGATGACCAGAGAAGTGACAGTTAAGGAAAACACAGATCAAGCAGGCCTTGGTCAAGGAGCAAAGAAAACTCCCGAGAGACATCATGAAAGCAAAGTTTTGTCAGTCTCTCAAGATGACCCACAAGTTGATACAAATCCTTTCAGATGTGATGAGCCACAGGCTGTAAAACCCAACAAAAGACCAGCACCAAAACCAAGAAGTGGGATTTCTGTACCTGAGGATAAGCCAACTAATGTTGGTAAGAAACTAACAGAAGATAACATTCATCTTGAAGAAAAAGCAAGTGCTTCTAATAGTAAAGGTAGTCCACCAAAGAGGAAACTGTTGAGAGCACCGAATGATATTGCAGATTTAGATGTCATAGCTGATCTTGCTGATGATCTGTCAAGAAAAGAACAAAATCTGGAGAACATATTTCAACCAGGCTCTAACAAACTTAATTCTTCTTCATGTGTCAAATGGGATTTAGGTCCCGAACCTCTGATTAGCAGGACTGATGGACTGCCAAGCATGGAAAGTTCCCAGAAGAAGTCTAATGCTGCACCTCTTCCTCCAACTAAACCCAAACGAACTGGAGATCCAAGCGCACCACTCCAGCAGCCATCTCTTCCAAACAAGACTAACCTTGGGCAAGCCAAAGAGAACCATAGTAATAAGAGAGGCCAAAATAATGCATCGGTTTCCAGTGTTGAAATTCCTGCAGTCAGGACTCCTTCACCTTCCACAGATTTATTTTCAATATTCAATCCACTTGCTGAGAAATCTCAGGTCATAAAACCAGTGGAGACTGGTTCTGGGTCTAAGACTTTGCCATGGGCTAAAGTGGTACCCAGTGATGCAGGTGAAGTAAGGGAACGAGTTGCTCCTACTTCAGTAAGCAGGTGAGATTCCTCCATATAGTCATAATGAGTGATGGTGATGTACACTAATCTTGATCATGTACGGTAATCTTGTAAACTATGGCTGTGTAACTATACTGGTAACTTTGTAAGCCTGTTTAGTGCTGTGGGAAGAATGGTATAAGTCTGGGAAAGCACCTCTTTAAATGGCATTTGCATTTAAACAGTTTAAACATCCTGTTTTTCTCAACATGCACAGTTTCTCTGAATTTTTGGTTTTGGTCAATCATCTATATATATAACTTTGTGACACCTTTTGTGGATTGGATACCTGACTGTGTTGCAGTTATTAGAGATATAGAACTTTGATCCAAACACCCTAAACAACTCCTATAATTCTGAATCCTTTTCTATTGTAAGTTAACTTGCAACAAGTTAGCCAAATATTTTTTTTTTTTTCTTTCCTTTTTTTGTACGTCATCTCAGTAGATGTCATCATTGTTCACCGGTCACTTCTTGTCGTCAAAGAACTTCTTCTTATGTACTTCCTAGTGCTGATTTCATAGTCCAGATAGATGAAAAAAAAAAACAATAGATGTTACCCAAGCTTCCTAGCCTCATTGTATTTACACAACTTTGAACTGGAACTTGTTTGTCAGTCTTCACACGATTTCTCTCGAGTGCCGTTCAAACTCTTCTCTGGGGAACCGTATGGTGAGATTGCTTTCTTTAGGAATAACCCTCTGTTCTAACAATGTGCTATTCATCTTGAAGATTGCAGTATATTTTATAATTTGGTGGCTTATCTCTGCTGTGTTATATGAATAAATGCTCTTCACTGAAAGACTGTTAAAGTTATCTTTTTGTCCATGTACAGGCAACATGCTGTGAAACCCCTGAGCGCTGCAGAGAATATGTCGGAAACGTTCGATTTTCGAGTAACTGAGAACACACAGCCCAAAACAAAGGTACAGCGAGTGAGTGAGTGAGTGAATGAATGAATGAACGCTGTTGTTGTCATGTCTTTATTAGGTCTTAAATGTGGGAAAATCTTACCAAATGAATATATAGTGTTAATGTAGTAAAGCTACTGAATGCTGAAAAACCAATGTAAAAACCAATGTCTGTTTTTGGATAGATTGCAAACGTTAGGATTTATATATTTGTTTAAATAGTACAAGATTACAATCCATTGAACTCTCTAGAACAATGGAAAAGTAAAACAAAAATAACAGCATAACAATTGTGTTTAACAGTTATCTTGTTATCAGGTTACTGGTACAGTTAAGCCTTGATTGCGACCACAATTCGTCCACACACACGTGGTCACAATGTTGTAGTAAACAGTACATGCGCTGACGGATGTGCACTGACACCGAGCATTGGAGACGATTACCCACAATCTCGCAGCACAAGAGAGAGGAGAACCATCGGCTCAGTTATGATCACCTGACGCTCGGCAGACACGTATATCAAGACGTCGCTCGTTTATTAAGTTTAAGTCTTGCGCTCGCAGACCAGGTTACTCGTCTTACCCAAGGTTTTACTGTATAAAATTTATAATCAATGGTTTTTAAGTCACCTTGCGGTGATGTTAGTGTTGTGGCTGATTGGTGTATAAAAACTAAAGGTTTCCTTTTAGTTTCTGAAGGTTAAAAATTAGGTTAAGGTGTAGACTTGCAGAATGTCAGCTGTGTGTGTGTGTATGTGTGTGTGTTTCAGACTGCAGAAGCAGCGCCGAAAGGGCCATATTCCCAGTTGACACACACCGAGCTGGTCTCGATGGCTTTGCGGCAGCAGGAACAGATTTCACATCGTGATGCCAGGATCCAGGAGCTGGAACAATACATCGATAACCTGCTGGTGCGTGTGATGGAGGAAAAACCAAGCATTCTGATGTCCATGAACACAATGAAGAAATTTATCTGAGCACTAACAGCAGCAGGGGGTGGCGATGAAAACATTCAGAGAGTGAATTAGTGCTTAAATACTGACTTTCAGGAAGGTGAACCCTGACAATGCTGAGCCAGACGTTTAGTATCGCACTCCGTGCAGTGCAAAGTCTGAGTGTTAAAGTCTTTATAACGGAAATAAACACATAAACGGGGGGTTCATCCCCCCCTCACTTTTATCAACCTCTGCTCTTACTACATATCACGGGACAGAATTAAATGTGTGTAACATTGTCTTCTCTGCTGTTTCCTGTTTTTTCAAAGCTCAGGCTTTGTTCACTGATGGACAGGGAAAAAAATGACTTTTATATACCTACTGTGTTTAATAGTTCCCTTTTTTGCGAAACGAAGAAAAGGTCACACCTAAAACACAAAGTATATTGCCTTATTCAAGATATTGTGTAATTTGCTGTATTGCAATATGAGTGCAATACTGTAAGTGTCCCTAAAGCACTTTAATCAGATACATTTTCTCCTTTTGAAAATCTGTAAATATAAATGATTATTTGTACTTGAACAGTTGGTGTTTATCTTCTATTCTGAAATTAAATCACTTTGCAATACAATCATCTATTTAACCATCTTTTTATTAATGCAAGTGTTTTGCTATTTAAGTTCACATTTCAATTAAATTAAGTACATTTTATTTATATAGAGATTTTAATGATAGTCATTTCAGCAAAGCAGCTTTACAGAATGAAAAAAAAAATAGAAATAAGTTTGAAATGTATAAGAAAATATGCTTAAATTATAAAGGCAACGGTGGAAAGGAAAAACTCCCTGAGATGACAACAGGAAGAAACCTTGTGAGGAACCAAACGCAACAGGGAACCCATCCTCATTTGGGTGATACCGGATAGATATAGCAGGGATTGATCTCCAGTCATGCTGTGTGTTTAGGAAGTTCAGTATAACAGGAAAAGTGTTTAAGTAAATTTGAAGTCCAGGTCCATTGTTGGAGACTCTGGAGACCACACGCATCCCAAGCAGACCTCTCGGGGCCTCCATGCGACAAGATCTCCAGTCGGAAGTGAGGCACCAGGATGAATCAGACAGGCCCTGAGGGAAGAAGGGGTCTGGATCACTTTCAGTGCAGGAGCAGCATGTAGAGGGAGAGAGAGAGAGTGACATAATGTACTGTAAAGTGAATACGTACCTAGTGTGGCGTCACGGTGGCTCAGTGGTTAGTACTGGCCCTGCACCTCCAGGGTCAGAGTTCCATTTCTTCCTCTGGTCTGTGTTTATGTAATTTGCAGGTCCTCCCTGTGCTGAATGGGTTTCCTCTGGGTTCACTGGTTTTTTCCCACAGTGCAAAGACATGCAGATTAGGTTAACAGGTGTTCTCAGATTGTATGTAGTGTGTGAATGACATAGAAACAATGGATATACAGTATCCCCTGGGTGATGTATCCGTATATCTGATAATTAAATAAGATGTGTTGGGAGCAGGGGAATGTTTTAGGACCATAAAATGTGCACATATAGATCAAGGCTAAGAATCTTTGTGAGGTTTTCTACATCTTAAAACCCTTCATACAGATGAGAATCCATTAGTAGCTTTGCACTGGTTTGATTTGTGACACAATGACTCAATTGGCTAATATTGCCATTCTGGAGCCTATTTCAGGAGATTTATAGCACAAACCACCGCAGGGCACACACACACACACACACACACACTCATTCACGCTCTACAGGCAGTATGGGAACACCAATTAACCTAATCTGCATTTCTTTGAACTGTGGGAGGAAACCGGAGTACCCAGGGGAAACCCAACAAGCACAGGGACAACATGCAAGCTCCATGCACACAGACCTGAGGAGGGGGTCGAACTCGGACCCTGGAATGCAATGCCAAAGTGCTAACCAGTATACCACCATCCTCAGGTGAACACAAAGACACCAAAATGTGTGTTCTTTTTTTAAGCAAAAATACTCTTTATATTGTTAAGTAAAACTACCAAGAATACAGTATTATTGTAAAAAGCTTCACATCAAAATTCTCAAATTTTTAACATAAAGAACACTACCCTGTCTCATGATTGTCACTGAACATTAATACATAGCATACTGTGTCGCCCTCTAGTGGCATTTTAATTAAATGCAGTAGTCAATCGGTGTTTGGTCGAAACATGCTTCCTACTAAAATGTGCTACCGACCTGTTCCGCGCATGCGTAGAATAGTTTGCAACTTTCAGTATTTCCGTATTTGCATGTATACGTTAGTTTTTGCTGCATAACACTAATGTTTGTTGCATGTTTTACTTTAAACGTAACGCTACTGGCTCGCGCTACGGTAGCATGTTTCGATAAGGCAGTACATGTCGTCAGAACACCGGAAGTGGCGTATCGGCGCGGATATACCCGGATATAAACAAACGCGTGCATGGCGTTGCTGTGTGGCAGTGGAGTTGTTCGTGCTGTGACTTTTCCCTGTAACGTTCAGTAACCGGTGAGTCGGTTTCAGTGTCTAGAGTTTGAAGCTCGTTTGTGCTCCGTTAATGCAATTTTAAATTATTTTACTGCTTATTTTGCTACTTCAGCCTTTACTGTTCTGCTCCTCATTTTTTATTCATAGTTAACAGAAGGAAGTTTAATAAAAAAAATTAAATAAAAACACACACACACACAGTTTAGGACTGCAGTGACTGATCTCTGGCCTAACCTCACTAGTCACATGTTTCACACCTCAACTCACATCCACTGGCAAGATTTTGGGAAAAGTGGTGTTTTCATAGCTCTTATCTCTTATTAAAATGTAGTTTAATTTTTTAAAATATTTTTTAATAAGTTTTAGAGCAAAGTCCGTCTGTCTGTCTACAGGCTGTCTGTCTGTCTAAAAAGTTCATATAGAATTAATCGTTTTCGTTTTCACCCAAATAAGGATGGCTTCCCTGTTGAGTCTGGTTCCTCTCCTGCTGAGTTTTTCCTTGCCACTGTCACCGTCGTCATTGGCTCGCTCATCAGGGACAGTCTTATCATTTTGATTTAAGTTTGTATGAGATTCATACAATTCACATCTCATACAAACTTAAGTAATTCTTTTGATTGTGTAAATCTGCTTTGCGACAATGTCAATTGTTAAAAGTGCTATATGAATAAAATAAAATTGAATCTTAATCTTCTATTTTTTGTTTTTCAAGTGCTCCATGGTCTCGCTCCTCAAGGCTTCAATGCAAAAAAAAAAATTCAGATTTTTAATAAGTTGTCTGTTCAGCTTTTATTTTTTATTTCTACTGTTTATCAACTTTTAATTAAGTTTAAGTCTTGTCTAATGTTTCTTATTGTAATCGTCAGTACTCTGTGTCAACTTCTAATGTTTCGAATGTGCTATACAATTAAAATGACTTGATGATCTTTGCATTAACATCGTCATTATATTATACCTTATATTATATTATATTATACACGTTGCTAATACTGGCTGCATAAACAGTGAGCATGCTCATAACGTCTTTCGGGGACTGCACAGTATATTGTGGGTGAATCGCCATCACACCGCAACTGAGATCTCTAACCGTCTGTTTTTCTGTAGGTCAGGTGTTTAGTGTGTAACGATGACGCCTCCATGCTCAGAGTGTGGCTCGAATAACGTCGTGGAGGATGAACTGTATAGCCAGACGCAGTGGGTGTGTCAGGACTGTGGGTCTGTCGTCGCAGAGGGGACCTTTACCACTACACTTAGTGAAGAACAATACTCTACAGGTCAGATACCACACGTCTGTCTGTATACTTTGTGTGCAAGTATCTTTCTGGCCACAGTTTCTGCGTCTAGCAGGCTACTGTCTGTCGTCTGTTTGTCTGTCTAAAAAATTATAATGCAGTCACTAAGTAATGCTTTCTATGTTTAATGTTATTTAGTTGCTCTTAAATTTTTTTAGTTTTGATTCAATTGACCTGTTTAATGAACTTGTGGCCAGAAATGAATATAAATTGTTGATAATATAACAAGAATAAGAGAGAGTCTGTGGTGTTAATCACCCGTCTGTTCATTCCTCCCCAGCCGTGCCCTATTACATCACTACAGAGGTGACCAAGAAGCCATGTCCCAACATGCTCAAAGGTAACTTCTCACCTTCTGACTTACTCGAATAAGGTTTTCCACTAATTTATATGAGAGTAAGCCCCTAATAACCTATTCATCATGTAGGGATGCATCAACACCACTTTTTTTAGACTGACAAAAAGGTCTTCCTTAAGACTACTAAACTTGAAACTCGCTAGCCACGAGTTTTCTGAGTAAAAGTAGAAACTCCGTAGGGAAAATATTACTCAATGTAAATAGAAGTCCTCCATTTATTTGTGTACTTGAGTAAAATTACACTGTCCCTCTCTGCTTCCCGGTAGTGAACGTGTGCTTTCTTTTGTTTCTCTTCTGATTTTAAGCGTGCGTTACGTTATTAATACAGGGTAAGTCACACAAGTATGCATGACCGCCAGCAGATGGCAAAATTCCAGCTTTACATATTACACCACAGTAATTAGGTAACGCAGAACTGTGTAGAAATGTAGGTAAATAAAAGCCCTACAAGCACAATCGCATTACATTAATACAGTAGTTTTCCCAATATTGGCTAGCCATCTTCACTAGTTCTTCTGTTTCAGAGAGACTGTGCTGGAGAAAATCCATACAATAGTGGTTTACTGTAGCTACCCTCTACCTGTCTGTTTGCCCTCTTAATGTACAGCTCTGTATAAATAATGATCTGCGTGCAGGTCTGGGTCGCGTGCGCTCCCTGTGCCGCATCCTCAGGCTATCCAGAGACATGGAGTCGGAGGTGACGAGCTTATACGAGCGCGCCTATCAGCACCCCCTCTTCCTGAAAGGGCATCTAATGAAGAAGGAGATGTTGGGGGGCTCCTGCGTGCTATCTGTTTGCAGGCAGAACAACTGGCCTGTCGCCATAGGAACCATCAGCATGCTGTTAGACGCAGATCCGGCATCCATGGGCACCGTTTATAACGAGCTGAATAAAGCCTTGAACATCCAAAATAAAACCCCATGCAGCTTCACTGAGCTCCTGGAGAGCCACTGTCACGAGTGAGTGCGTAGAAAAAACTTCAAGGATATAAATCATGATATGTTACAGTGGCATGTAAAGCACAGGTTCAGTATAAAAACACTAATTGACGTAAAGTGTGTGTGTCCGTGTGTCAGGTATAAGCTGGGCCCCAGTGATGTGCCCGATTTCTGTGTGGAGTCTGTAGACCGGTTGGTGCAGAGAAGTACTGCGTTGTTGGAGCTGGCTTCTGATGTGTGGTTGGTGACTGGACGCCAACCGCTTCCCCTCATCACCGCGTGTGTGTATGTAGCCTGGCAGTCTCTCAAACCCATGGTAAGTTTTTAAATACCCATACACAAAAGCTTCTGAGACATCACTCACTCATTCATTGTGTATACCGCTTTATCCTGTGTTCAGGGTCGTGGGGGTACTGGAGCCTATCCCAGGAGACTTGGGGCACAGGGCGGGGTACACCATGGACAGGGTGGCAATCCATCGCAGGACACACACTCACACACACTCACTCTCACTCATTCACACATGGGCAATTTGGGAACGCCAGTTAGCCTAATTTGCATGTCTTTGGAGGAAACCGGAGTACCTGGAGGAAACTCACCAAGCACGGGGAGAACATCGAACCTGGTCGGGAATCAAACCCGGATCCTGGAGGTACAAGGTGACAGTGCTAACCACTTACCCACCGTGCCTAAAAAAATGTTCAGATGACATTTATCTATATGTCACGTAAAACACTTCCTTCTAGAAACTCTCCATCTAATTAAATCTTATTGCCAGTAATTGAAGTTTAGAAGTAATGCCATATGGCAGGGATCTTCCAGGGCCAGTGTCCAGCATAATTTGTATTTCACCAACACTGAACCTGGTAATTAACAAATGAGCTCAAACTTCTGCTCAAACATCACCATACTGTGTTGGACGCTGGCCCACCTTGACTGGAGTATTTTCTTTTTTTTTACCACAACTGACCAGATTTATCAAGCTCTAGATGAATAGGCTTACAATTTCATCTCGGAAAGATATGTGGAAAAATCTTATAATGGCAGTATGGTGGCTTAGTGGTAAGCAACCTCACCACACGGAGGACGTGTTCCGTCGTGTGCCCTAATCTCCATGGGACAGGCTCGAGGCTCCAAGTGATCCTACACAGGATAAAGCAGTACAGACACAGAATGGATGTGTATATGATGAGGTATGATAAAATAAACCTTCATACGTGTAGACTTCTGTTGAATGCGCCTTAAAATTCTGTTTGTGTGTGTTACAGGCCCGTATGAAGTACACACTGAATAAGTTCTGTTCCATAGCGAACTTGTCAAAGTCGAAGCAGTCGGGTGTGACGCGGCGGGACACAGCGGTGCGGCGTGTCGGTGAGCTCAGGGAGGCGCTCTGTAAGCTGGGCCGGGCCCTGCCCTGGCTCAGAGGAGGCACCGTAGAGCCGGGCTCCGTCTGCTCTCTGGTCGACGATATCCTCACTTACCGCAAAACTCTGATGATGCAGGCAATGGAAAGCTCTGAGGTCGGAGCAGATGCTGAGGAACAGAGCGCAGACCCTCCTCAAGAAGCGCACTGGAGCAAAAGGCATCTCTTTCTGCCCCCTTCAGCACGGAATGCAAAGCGTCCGAGACTGGACCCGCCCGAGCCGAACGTCACCGGAGACGAGAACATTTCAGACACGGAGATAGAATCATACATCCGCTCACCGGAGGAGGTGAAGTGCTATCTGGAGGTGCAGAAGAAACTGACCCAGGAAACTGAAGAAGTGAAGGATTCGACTTAATGAAGCCAACAGTTTTGGGTGTTGAGCACCTTGTTGAACAATATGCACTTTAAACTAGCTGTAATAAATTTTCCTTTCTTGTTTTGTCGTTCACACACAAGTTTTGTTTTTGTACTAAAGCCTTTCCTGCACACTTGTGCTTTTCTTTATTCAATAAAAATTGGTCCACTGTACTAGTAGGTGTTTGTTTTTGTGTTATTGTAATTTAAAATGTTTTTTTATTTCACCTGTTAATTTGATGTTTTTGTTTCTATTAAATATAAAACAGTGTATCCAATTTCTTAGCAAAGAGGCTTTTGCTTCATGTTTAAAGGAGTTTAAATACTGTAAAGATATGCAATGAATGTAATCTGTTTTATACATTTTGCGAATTACTGGAGGTTGGATTTATTAGAATATTTTTATCAGAAGAAGTAGAATGAAATTCCTTGTCAAGATCAGAGCTCAAGGTCAGCTATGATACGCCACCTCGAAACAGAGGGTTGTTGTTATTTGTCATTTCCACATTACACAGTAATGTATACAGAAAATCACATTGTAGGATTTTTTAAAGAATTTATTTGCAAATTATGGTGGAAAATTAGTATTTGGTCACCAACAAACAACCACGATTTCAGGCAGAAAATGGAAGACATACTGATAATCTCCCTCGATCTGGGGCTCCATGCAAGATTTCACCCCGTGGGGTCAAAATGATCACAAGAACTGTAAGCAAAAATCCCAGAACCACACGGGGGGACCTAAGGAACGACCTGCAGAGAGCTGGGACCAGAGTAACAAAGGCTACCATCAGTAACACCCTGCGCCGCCAGGGACTCAAACTTTGTGTTTGGATGAGAAAGAATGCTGAGTTGCACTCAAAGAACACCATACCTACTGTGAAGCATGGGGGTGGAAACATCATGCTTTGGGGCTGTTTTTCTGCAAAGGGACCAGGACGACTGTATGAATGAATGGGGCCATGTATCGTGAGATTTTAAGTGAAAACCTTCTTCAATCAGCAAGAGCATTGAAGATGAAATGTGTCTGGGTCTTTCAGCATGACAATGATCCCAAACACACCGCCTGGGCAACGAAGGAGTGGCTTCATAAGAAGCATTTCAAGGTCCTGGAGTGGCCTAGCCAGTCTCCAGATCTCAACCCCATAGAAAATCTTTGGAGGAAGTTGAAAGTCTGTGTTGCCCAGCGACAGCCCCAAAACATCACTGCTCTAGGAGAGATCTGCCTGGAGGAATGGGCCAAAATACCAGCAACAGTGTGTGAAAACATTTACATTTGGGCATTTGGCAGACGCTCTTATCCAGAGCGACTTAAATTTATTGATTTTTTTTATCTCATTACACATCTGAGCAGTTGAGGGTTAAGGGCCTTGCTCAAGGGCCCAACAGTGGCAACTTGGTGGTTGTGGTGTTTGAACCTGGGATCTTCTGAACCGTAGTCCAATGTCTTAACCACTGAGCTACCCCTGGCAAAACCTTGTGAAGAATTACAAAAGCTTTAACCTCCGTCACTGCCGACAAAGGGTATATAACAAAGTATTGAGATGAAATTTTGTTATCGATCGAATACTTATTTTCCACCATAATTTGCTAATAAATTCTTTAAAAATCCTACAATGTGATTTTCTGGAAAAACAAAAATCTTATTTTGTCTCTCATAGTTGAGGTATACCTACAGTATGATGGAAATTACAGGCCTCTCTTATCTTTTTAACTTGCACAATTGGCGGCTGACTAAATACCTTTTTGCCCTACTGTGTGTATGTGTGTGTATATATATATATATATATATATATATATACACTTTACACAATCAAAAGAATTATTTAAGTTTGTATGGAATGTGAGTGTGTATGAATCAACATGGTCAGTTTGTCCCTGGTGAGCAAGCCGAGGGCGACAGTGGCAAGAAAAACTCCCTGAGATGGTAATAGGAAGAAACCTTGAGAGGAACCAGACTCAACAGGGAACCCATCCTCATCTGGGTTAAACAGAAAACAGGAAATGTCAAAACTATTGACATTTTCACAAAGCAGCTTTAAAAATACATATTTAAGTTTGTATAAAATGTGAATGTGTGTAAATCAAAATGTCCCTGATAAGCAAGCCGAGGACGACGACGACAGTGGCAAGGAGAAACTCCCTGAGATGCAGTAGAAAAAAACCTTTAGGGCAACCAGACTGATCTGCAGGCATACTGTGTGTCAGGAGTCTGGAAGTTCAGAATAACAGGAGATGGTGTTGAAGTGAATATGGAGTCCAGTTCATTGTAGGAGGCTCAGGTAGACTGTAGGAAATAAAAGACTCAATGAGCCCAGCTTAATTATAATAATGTGCCAATCAGTTTCAGGAATGTTGTTACAGTAGGTTGTCAATAGAAAGATATTTTAGAAAATTCCTAAGTATCCTGAAAAAAATCCGAGTTTTTCAAAAGTTTTCCAGTCGTGGAAACACCTGGAAATTGTTGAAAATGACCTAATAGACTTGAAATGGTCCTTTACTCAGATCAGCTACATAACCTTGAAATTTAGCTCCCTGTTGTAGGATAAACAGTGGGAAGTGACAGGTATTCCTGCTCCTGGCATGCAATGTATCCACCTAGTGATGGAATTATTTTTAAACCCTGTGGAAATTTGGAGGCCGGCTACAAGCTGGGGAAGGGTATCTTCTTACATGAGGTCACATTTTGGGGAAACTTTTACAAGCTCCAGGCATTACAAAATGTTTAAAAATAGTAACAAAAGCATTTTCTCACATTTTTTGTACACTTTTTTATACACTAGAGACACATCTGTATGTCTAAAAAGAGAATTTTGTAAAACAAAAGAATGCTCCCCTCTATGTATCAAGGCAATAGAAAATGTAGAACATATTGTACAATATATACTGTAAGGGTAAATTCAGATTTAATTACAGAAGTAAGTGATGCAGGGCAGAATATCAATTAGTTGTAAGTTTAAGGAGCAAGGCAAGGGCACTTTCTAAGTTCAGGGACTGGATGGGCCGTGTGGCAGGTGATGTACACCAGGCATACTGCAAGACATGCAAGAAAATGTTTGATGTAGACAACAATGGAATATATCTGCTGTTAAAAGGGATGCCACATGACAGGGACACAAGAAGGTCACGTCACGTCAAGGCAATGGGCTACGAATGACCGCTTTCATCAATCAAGAAGCTGGCAGGCAGGCAGCAGTGGCAGAGATTAACAGAAGGAAAACGATCTGATCAATTTCTGAGAGTAAAACTCCAGCACATGTTGTACTGAAAGTTGAAAGTAATTTCTCAAGTGAGGTTTAAGACATAGAGATAGGCTGGGTGATAAAAATGTAATAATCCTTTTAACTTATGTTCAGACTTGCCTATGGTGTTTGGTGATTCCAAACAGATATCCATGGACAGCCCAAGTGCAAATGTGCTGCAAAGTTTTAAACCTACTTAGCTGTTATCTACATACTGTACCTGGGTGTTTTCAACAGGGTGACAATGAGACTGGTTGGAAGACGAAAAGAGTTCAAGAACTTTTAAATGGCTTTTTCATGATACACCAGCCAGGCAAGATGACATCATTGGAATCACCAAATGTCACAACTTTCGCTTAAATTCTTGTCTCACATGTACATGACTTTATAATACACTTAGCAGTGCTGAATGTAGTTGTTACCTCTAATGATCCTTAGGCATTTCATCATGGGCACTGCATCATTAAAGAGAGAGGAATAAAACTCAGGTAAAATCCGTCAATACTACATTAGGTAAACCAACAAATTATAGGACTGCTTGTGACCAAGTATATGAGAACAGGTAATTATTATAATACCCACAAAATACTCACTCACTCATCTTCTATACCGCTTTATCTTGTATTTAGGGTGGTGGGGACCTGGAGCCGATCCCAGGAGGCTTAGGGCACAAGACAGGGTACACACACATACACACTATGGGCAATTTGGGAAGGTCAAATTAACATTTAGTTATTTGTCAGATGCTCTTATCCAGAGCCACTTACATTTTTGTCTCATTACACATCTGAGCAGTTGAGGGTTAAGGGCCTTGCTCAAGGGCCCAACAGTGGCAATTTGGTGGTTGTGGGGTTTGAACCTGGGATATTCCGAACCGTAGTCCAATGCCTTAACCACTGAGCTACCCCTGACATTAACCTTACCTCCATGTCCATGCATGTACACCACCACAGGGAGAACATGCAAACTCCATGCACACAGAGACGGGAATCGAACCCGGACCCTGGAGGTGCAGACGACAGTGCTAACCACAAAATAGCCCATAATTAATCATATTTCTTAAACTAACACAAAGGGTTTACCAAAAGACACTTAATAACAACACTGAAGAGGTTCTAGGCTTTAGATTGTATAGACTAAAGATGGTGTAAGCTGTATTTGGTGGTGTAAGCTGTATGCAAACTACTGTTGGAGAAGAAGCTTGGTATTACTTAATAATAATAATAATAATAATAAGCATGTCTTCATTTATTTGGGGTAATGTTCTTGTCATGGTATATGTAATGCACTGCATTATGGTACTTTGGACTTTGGATGTTTTATAAATTTCAGTCCTATCTTTATTGTAAATTGGATAAAAACTTACAAGCTGCTGATATGCATCCGGGGACTCGAGAGACATCAGACAGTTCTGTTATTAAACACTGAGGATAAAACTCTGTTATCATGAAAGGATTTAGCTGCTCGAGGACACAATGAGAGGACTTAATACTCTTAATCTGACCTGAGGTGGTGCATCAGGTAATACAAATAAGCCTTTAATCCAGGCTAACGTATATATGCATATACGTCAGATGGAGAGGCATTTTTCTTATATGTATTTTTTGTTAATATATGCACACACACACACACACACACACACACACTATCTATATCTGTCCTATTCTTGGATGCATAATGTAGGCATATGGCAGGAGATTAGGAGCTACCTCAAGTGTATGTTCTGTGTCTCAGAGAGAGCGAGAGAAGTGTGTTCAAAGCTCTCCCATGTGACACAGGAAGATCAACAGCAAGCACGATCACACACACTCTCCACTCGAATGTGCACTGTTCAGTCTGGAAGGGATTGTACTGCGCTGATGCTATGTGGAAAGCAAGTTGAAAATGGTGAGTGGTTCTTTGGGGATCTGTAACTCGCCAAACAGAGGAGAGAATGTATCTCGCTTTTTTGCTGGATGTTTTTCAGCACATCCAGCATTCCTTCTCCTGTGGTCTCTGGAGGCGACAGCACTAGCTGACTTCAGCCAGTCTGAGGTGGCACTGATGGTCAGCTCCAGAATTACTGGCATCCTTTAGAAGAATGAGCAAAGAGAAGATAAGAAGTACATTGAGTTAAATTGTCTATTAAAGCATTAGGAGAGACTACTTGTATTTATTAATAATAATAATAATAATAATAATAATAATAATACCTATTTAATGAAATTTTTTATTTAGACTTGATTTCAAATTTATATATATATATATATATATATATATATATATATATATATATTATAAATTACTAAATAATACAAAAATATTTTTACCAAATAAAAAGATAAAGAAAAACTTGAGTTGCACACAAGAAAAATAACTCATACTCATTGATGTTTTGGAGTCGTAACCATGGCAATACCATGGAATTATAGCCTCCCCAAAGGTTTAGACTCATAGTATCAATTATTTAAAGTGTTATTTGTTTATATAAAAAGTAAAAAAGAAAAAAAAAGTGTGATTAAAAACTTTATAAAAGAATTTTAAAATAATTATTTACATTTACAATGTAAATAATTAACAAACTGTGTCAATCATTTTAGTAATAGAAGTGTGTATAGACAGCAGTGAGCTGAATCTTTTCTATGGTGTTAAATCAAAATAACTCTTAAATTTACTAAAAAAAAAAAAAAAGTGTGTTAGAATTTACTCTATCCTTTAATATGGTAAAGGAGATGTAGATGGAATGTCTGAGAAGAATTGCCCTGTGTGTGTCTGGTAGGGGAGGCAGTGGAGATGCATTCACTCAGGTTTTTTTGAAGGTGGAATGGCTGGCTGCTTAATGTCCCAGGGCGCCCTCATGTCTGTGTTCCTTCTGGATCTTCTTTTTAATTTTGCTGTCATAGCTAGTCCTGCCGGTGTCCCTGCTTTTACTCTGCACAAAATGTACATTGACCTTATCCATTATGGTACTGGGAGCATAACTATGTGCATTCTCTCTCTCTCTCTCTCTCTCTCTGTCTCTTTTCACTTCTGAGATGCCAATCATCCTGACCCCTTCTTCTCTCCAGACTTGCCTGATATAAAGTCCATTTTCCTGATGTTCCCACCTGTTCACTGTTGGAGACTTGGGTACAAACTGCTTAATGGCAATTTCAGTCCTAAAACCAAAACAATTAAAGCAAATGGAATTATAATCCATCATAGCAAAACTATTTTTATTCAGTCCAAAGACATCTTTATGGTTTCTATGTTGAAGAGTCCTCAGTAGTCTTGTGTGTCTTTAAGCAGACCATATGGGGTCGTCATAAGCAGCAATCAGTGGAGATGAGGATATAAACCGGTATTAGGCCATCAGGATGGATCGGGCAGATCTGGAGAACAAAAGGGGCCAGTGCTGGAGTGATGGGGTGCCATATGTAGCTTGACAGAAACAGAGAAAGAGGGAGAGAGAGAGAGAGGTGTACTGTATGCTCACTATCACATAATGGATAAGGTCAATGAGCATTTTATGCAAGCAGAGACTCCAGCAGGACTAGCTATGACAGCATAAGAAAGAAACTCAGACATGAGGTCTCCCTGGGACATGAAGCAGCAATCCACTCCACCATTAACAATCTGATTTAACACATGACAGTGGGAAATAGAGTTACATTTCCCTAAAGAATGTTCAAAACCAAAAGTTAAATATAGGATGTATTAAAAAGTTTACTCAATACATTCTGGAAATTTAATTTAAAGTAACAAACAAATTTATTAAAATCAATGCACATGTCTGTCCTGCCATGGAAAGATTGATAAAAGAGTGGAACATGGCCAGAATGATTTTTTTGACAAAGTTATTTAATTGCTAAAGCATTTAATGAGTACATGGTGGACCTTAATTTAGCAAGGTGAGTCACTGTTAAAGGTGAGTCACCTATATTTAGAATTTCTAAAAAGTTTTATATATATATAAAACCATTTTTTTGAAAACCAAAAAAACATTTTTAACCAGTATTTATGGAGGTTAGCAGAGCAGCATGTGGGAAAATTTCATTTTATTTATACATTTATATAATTGTATATAAATGTATGTTTCTAAGTAAGTATGTTTCCTTCCTACATGGTATGTACTGTATGTCCAGCCCACAGTACTGTATCTCGTTCTCACACTTTAGTAAGTCATGGTCATAACATGGTACAATATCTTATTCCCACCACTTAATAAAGTCATAGCACAGTATCATATATATATATATATATATATATATATATATATATACGGCATTTAATTAATTAATTAATTTATCATGATATTAATCTGAGTAACTTTTTATCTGAATACGGAAAATAAATATATCAACCAACAACACCTCAGTAGCAGCAGCACTAATGACGTCACAAATACCTCAGCATAAATACAGTATACATTTAATCTGTGTAAGGGTTGAGTTTTTGTTTTAAGATTTTGACTGAACAAAACTTTTGGTTTGTCTGTGTACTTATTTTATTACTATGAGTATTTAATTTTTGAGAAGCAACGACAGTTATTTATTCGGTACTTATTCAACAAACCCCGCTGTTAAAATGACATTAGCAGGATCTCTAGCCGGTCTGAGCGCCGCTCTGCGTCATCACCTGTATCTCTCGGTTCACGCGCACGGGTAATCCCCGCCTACCAAACGCGATTGGCTGCTGGTGAGAACAGCTGTTACTGCTGCATCGTGATTGGTCGAGCCTCGCTAAGCCATGACGTTATGCTCTGTGCTGAGAGAGGGAGAGAGAAAGACTAAAAGAGAGAGAGAGAGAAGACGTAATGGAGTAATTCCGCTGCAATGCTCGTCATTTGTATTAGATTTCACCAATTCTGCAGCGTGGAGATGCAATGAAGGTACGGTACATCATAATTGGTCATTTTGTCTTTTTTCAGAGTAAGGATGCTTTATTTTAGAGTGATAATCATGATGATAACGATGATGATGGAAATGTCAGCAAGACTAATATCTAATATTAAGTGAGATAAAATCGTGCTTTGATCTGCTCAGTTTTGCAGCGCTGAGACAGTCAGTGGTCACACAGCCAGATGTCTACCAATATCGACGAGATCAATGCAAAACCATTGATAAGAATAATAGTCACGATTGTGAATGATTATATACTAAATAAGAGTGATGAGTGACTAGACAGTGGTGGGAATATTAGAGTCACTGTTTGTTCTGCATGCTGATAACTGTTTAGGAATTTGATTTAGTGTTAGGACAAATCAACTGCTTAGTAAAAAATAATGTATAATAATATAATAAAAGGAAAATCTAATAATATGTATAATATGCTTAATAATATTTTACAATTATAGCAGTGTAAATAATATATATAATATATGCAGATGTTTGAATTGTGGGAATATCCACACACACATGCACACACACACACACATGGACAAATACATATGCATCCATTATAAACATCTGCATGCATTTATGTGTGTGTGTGCGTATATATATATATATATATATATATATATATATATATATATATATATATATATATTTATATATTTATTTTACCATCCATCCATCTAGGAACATCTGTATTCCAACTAGGGACCGTAGAGGCCAATGGTGATTAGCATTGTATTTATTCTCATTTTTCGGCCCTGGTAGGACCTTTAGTCAACATTCATCTGGACATTCAGAAATATGGGCAATATGGGAACGCTGATTACCTAATGTAGGTCTTTGAACTGAGGGAGGAAACTGGAGTATCCTGGGGGAAACCCACCAAAAGCACTGGGAGTATATGCAAACTCCATGCACACAGACCCTGAGGCAGGAATCGAACTGACACTGGAGGTTTAAGGCAACAGTGCTAACCACTAAGCCCCCAAGCCAACATTAAATTAAATAGTGTAGATTACTGTAAATGAAAGAAATTGGAAGTAAAAAGTTTTTACCATCAAATTGACTAAAGATACAACTGTAAAATTGTTTGTGTAAATAAAAACCTCAGCAGCAACCTCATTTCCCCTCTCGTCTTTTCTACTCACTCAGCCTTCAGCGTTACCGGTATACTGATCACCAGCCTGATCATCTGTCGTCATCTGCACCTATATGTTTTGACATATATGTTTTTTATTATGCTTGAATAATTAATTGGTCACTGCGAAACTGGTCAGGTACAGGGACTGGCCTAAAAATGATAGAAAAAACTAACAAGGAAGTCTGTCAGGAAGCCTGGAGAACTTTTCCTGAAGTTTTTTTTTGGAAGCAGAATATGTGGGGGGTGAGGGTGGCTTAAAACTTTTGCATATATATATATATATATATATATATATATATATATATATATATATATATATAAAATGTGTGTGTGTGATATTTAGAGACAGAGAGCGAGAGAGAGAGTCCACAGTGTATATGCGAATGTGCTTCCGTCATCAGGTTTTTTGCAATGTGATCAGTCACAACCTGTTTTTATTTTACCTGTTTTAAAACTTAGAAATATGCCATTTTCTTTTCGAAAAGTTCCATTTATTCATTTAAAGGTCAATTTGTGTACCATTTACATCCACAGTCTATAGATCAAGATATAGATTCCCCTTCATTCCCACAGGAATAAAAATCAGTTTGGAGATGCAGCAGTTGCATCTGGTTTCTTTAATAAAGCAGCTTTTCAGACCTAACAACACATGCATCTGTATGCGCCTTACCCAGAATGCAGTGCGGGATGTAAACAGGAAGCTTATTGTTTCAGTGCTAATTTGCCTTATAATCAGGCTGTGGTAAGCCATTATAGCTATAATTTCCTAGAATTTTACACATAGACATGGCTATATAAGTGTTTGCATGCGTATAGGAGAGGAAATTACATCCCAGTACATTTCAGAGCACCATGGACAAATAGATTTGCATACTTATGCACACCTTGGGGTCGTTTAGTATAGTCGATGCAGTGGGAGGAAACTGTGGAACTTGTATGAATAAGAATATGATAAGCTTCACACACATTGTAGCCTGAACTCAAGATCGGATCTGTGAGGTGGCATTGCAGCCTCCCTCACTGTACAGTATGTATGATATTATAATAATGTAATATTAAGTAGTACTTAATTCCTAATATGATCCATTAGGGTTTTAGCTCTCAACATGAAACCTAACTAAACTACATAAAGCCATCTACACTCCATGTTTTAGTGTAGTCATTTTCGCTAATACACTATGTTTAGCATTTTGGTTTCTGCCGAGACCACTGCACTATGTGTGTGGTATGAAATAATGGTTTCTACATCCTGTGTATATCACTAAGAGGCTTCAGTTTTTGGTTTATCTCCCTACTCTTTCTGTTGGTGCTTTTGGAATAAATCAATAGTATCTCCACCCTGTGTAATGCACTATATGTCCAACAGGGAGCTATTTGGGATTCACCTCTCTACTCTTTATAAAAGTGCATTTTATATGGTATGAAATAATGGCAATGATGGTACATCGTGTGTCCAACAGATCGATTCAGGACTCTGATTACTATACAGCTGCACGTCAAACTTGATCTTGTTGTTTCTCTCTGTGTCTGTTTCTCTCTCTCTCTCACTCTCTTCCTGTCCATTTCCTTTCAATCCTGTCCTATTCTCTCTTAGGCCTCTATGTGGGCTTCGTGTTGTGGTTTATTGAACGATTTGATTGGTTCGGGGGCAGTTCGGAGCCATCAGGCTGGGTTCGGGGGTGGAGCCGGGCCATTCAGGTTTGCCCCTGGTGCTGGATACTCCGCCTACCCTTCAACGAGCACCTCTCAATCACCGTCTAGCCCTGCTCCTTCAAATGGAACAGTGTGCAAAGCCTGTGGTCTCGCCTTCTCCGTCTTCAGAAGAAAAGTGGGTTTCTAGTTGTATACTTTAACTGTTATGTATCTTAATGTGCATAAATAATTCAATCTAGCCCTGTTGCAGAAGTCTAATTTTGGCATTGTGTATATGTTCAGCATGTGTGTTCAGACTGTGGGCGGAGCTTCTGTGCACTCTGTAGCGTGCTGCAGGAGAACCTGCGGCGCTGCTGTGTGTGCCACGCCTTGTGGGCGACTGCTTTCGAACGGGCACGCCTCATGCGTTTGCGAGTGCGCGACCTGCGCCGTTACCTTACACTGCGTGACATTAGTACGGATGCGTGCACTGAGAAGGAGGAACTCGTCGAGCTCGTACTGCAGCACATGGGGGTGGATCTTCAGGAGGAGGAAGAGGAGGAGGAGGAGGATTTGGAGAGTGAGGAGGCAAACATTGAAGCTGCACCCTCTGCTTTAGCCCTGCCTGTTGATGCTGCACCCACCACCCCCCAGCAGCCTGCATTGTCTGTCTCAGCCCCTCAGGAAGAAACACACCGCACTAACAACAGCTCAGGAACCAGCCAGGTACACATGCAAACATCCACACTCACACTCATTTGTGCCAAGGAAACAACACATAACTTAGGTTTGATGGCAGCATTGATCATAATGATGTGTGTGTGTGTGTGTGTGTAAAGGATGGTGGGGACGTTGCCTCTGTGTCTCTCCTCCCCCTGGAGAACAATGAACGTTTACTAGAGGTGAGTTATCATTCCTACTGGTTTTAACTACAGTGCTTCCGAATCTAAAAACAGAGTCAGTTGTATGATGATATAACAAATCAGAAAGACTTAGATATCTTAATTATTACCATAACTACATAACTAAATCACCATTACCATAACTACAATCTCATGTAGAATACTAATATATAGTGGGTGCTTTATAAGGTATAAGGATCCCTTATATCCCTACTCATTCATGCCTTTGGCAGCACGGTGGTGTAGTGGTTAGCAATGTCGCCTAGCACCATAAAGTCCTGGGTTTGAGTCCTGCGTCATGTCTGTGTGCACAGAATTTGCATGTTCTTCCCATGCTTGGAGGGTTAATTAGGCGAATTACCGTTCCAAGAGGACATGAGGTCCTTCCACAGTTGTACAAGATGAGAATAAATACAATGGTCACCATTGGCCTCAAATGGGTTCCATTGGTGTTCACTGTCCCTAGTTGGACCACAGAAGTTCCTACATGCATGGAGATGGATTCATGCATTTATCCAGTGCAGTGTATAAATCCATCCAGGTACAGGACCATAGCTTCATTTAACATTCGCATTAAACATCAGAATCAGTCTGCAAAGACTGAACAATTAATTCTCAGCTGTCTTCAGCTGTCCAAATTTGTTGAAACTGTTGCCTCAGACTAGTAGTAGTAGTACTGTAGGTTTTGCCCAACAGGAGTAGAACCTGATGTGTCTTCTGTACTTGTAGCCCATCTGCCTTTCTGTGTTGTACATTCTGAGATATTTTTCTGCACACCATGGTTGTAAAGAATGGCTATTTAAGTTACTACAATCGCCTTCCTGCTTTCCTCTGCCAACTCTCATTTCCGTCCACAGAAGCGCCCCTCACACATATCACACCCGCCTTGCACCCCCAGGGTCCGGTTTCGATTCCTGCCTTGAGTTTGTGTGCATGGAGTTGGCATGTTCACCTAACCCCATGATTAGTGAGTTTACTCTGGAGTCCAAAGACATGCAGGTTAGGCTAATTGGCATTCACAAATTGACTGTATGACAATCTGGCATCATGCTGGCAATCCAAACCCTTAAGTAACTGCTAAAAAAACTATGGTCGCCCCATCCACCAGATGGCACGTGGATGGACCAAAACACCACCATGTGACATCATATAAGGAGATACCTTCCCCCAGCTTGTTGCTATTGTGTGGGGGCGTGGTTTAGAAGTAGCTCATTCACATAAAAAGTAAACCAGGTCCTGAATCTGAGCGAGTTTGAGGTGTAGTGGTAACAAAAAAACTTTACGGGAGCCCTGAGACCTGTGTGACCTTGGTGAAGAAATAGTAAAATATAGATGATATAATATCTGTGTTTATTAGCAGGCTATACTGTCTCTTTAACTGGGTTAATCAGTCTCTCTGATCTGGAATGCAACTGCGTATCTGATTGTTTAATGTCTTTAATGTGTTATCACCACATTCAGTTAAGAATGACTAAGCATCTTCTTGTCACTCTTCTCACTTGGCTCTGTCTGTGTTTGTGTATGCGCGCGTGTGTGTGTCTGTGTCGATGCATAAACAGTCCAGCCCAGTGACTCAGAGGAGGGCTCGAGCCTCTATCTCTGATCTCGCCAGCGAGGATGACATCGAGTTGTTAACCGTTCGGCAGCTGAAGGAAATTCTTGCCAGGAACTTCGTGAATTTTTCCGGCTGCTGTGAGAAATGGGAGCTGGTGGAGCGTGTGCAGCGTTTATACAGGGAGCACCAACTCAACCGCACTTCCTGTGAGTCCTGTCTTCGGTCTATGCGCAATTAAACCAGAAAGGAATCTGTAAACACCTAATCATGCACCTGACATGCAGGGCAAAGTGTTTCCTGATGTGGGAAGGAAAATAAAATATATAATATGTAATGCAATTTCAACATAAATTTGTACAGCATACATAAATGTAACTTAGATCAGGTGTACGCATATAACACAGGAGGAGGTACAGGAGGCACAGTACTAGAAACAGTTTTAGGGCAATATGCAGGTCTAGTACTGGGTTACCGGAATCAGATTTTCATTCGGGTATGTAAAACAGATTTAATTTTATGTTGGGAAATTGCTTCAGGAAAACCAATTTTACCTGCGTGACTTGCACTTAATAAAAAATCCTGTAGGAATAGCTGAGCAGCTTTGGATAGGTAAAGCCTCAGATTTCAAAAGAGAGGACATATGTCCATGCACAAATATACTACATGGCAAGATATTTTTGGACACCTGAGAATCACGCCCAAACTGTTACCACAAGCTGGGAAATCACACACTTGACTAAAATGTCTTTGTATGCTGTAACACCACAGTTTCTCAGTACTGGAGGCCCAAACCAGTGCAGAGTTGTTAGCACTGTGGCCGTGCACCTCCTTGGTCAGGGGTTTAAATCTGACCTTCGGGTGAGTGTGTGTGAAGTTTGTATGTTCTCTGGCCGGTTTCCTCCAGTTTCCTCCTACAGTCCACAGACATATAGATTAAGCCTTTCCAAATTCCTGTAGTGTGCCTGCTTGTGTATTGCATCAGACTGCCACTGCAGTACTGGCCTCAACTGACCTCAGTTCCACCTTTGAGATGAACTGAATATGTTTTATATTTTTGATTCTTCAAAGGAACCACCTTTTGCTTTGATGACAGCTTTGCACACACTTGGTCTTCCCAGTTAGCCTCAAGTGGTTGTCACCTGGAATGGTTTTCCAACAATCTTAAAGGACTTCCCAGAGGTGTTAAGTACTTGCTGCTTTCCCTTCACTCTCCGGTCCAGCTCAGTTGGTGATTGTGGAGGCCAGGTCATCTGATGCAGCACTCCATTGCTCTCCTTCTTGGATAAATAGCTCTTACATACCCAAGAGGTGTGTTCGGGGTCACTATCTTGTTAAAAACTAAATGATGGTCCCACTAAATGCAAACCAGATGAGATGGCAGGTTGCTGCAAAATCCTGTGGTAGCCAATCTGGTGTAGTGTGCCTTCAATTTTGACTAAGTCACCAACAGTGTCACCAGCAAAGCCCCTCCTCACCATCACTACTCCTCCTCCGTGCTTCACAGTGCAAACCACACATTCAGGATCCATTAACTTTCTCTACATCTAACAAAGACAGCCTGACTCATGGATGTTGTAATACAGTATGTCCGCTGCTTGAACTTTGAGAAGCATTTATCTGTCCTTTAATCTTAAGTGCCGTAAATTGGCGTTTTCTGAGGCTGGTCATTCTAATTAACTCTTGGTCTTTTTTTCCTGGGATAGTACTCATGAAAACCAGTTTCGCTGATCTTTTCTCTTTGCCTTAAACAGGGCTAATGACTCTGTATTCACCTTTCCTCTGCACGAGACAACTGATGGTCTAAAGTACATTAAGAAGGCAAGAAATGTCACAAATGAAGTGTTGACAAGGCACATGTGTGAATTAAAAACCATTCCTGGTGACTACCTCATGAATCTGATGAGAGAATGGAATAGATGGGCCAAGTTTTCATTAAAGATAAATGATAACTATAAAAACTTTTTCAGACCGTCTGAAATATAAAACCTATTCTGGGTTGTTTCACAACAATGTGTCCAAACGTTTGACTAGTAGTGTATATAATGGATATTGGCATAAGAGGAACCTCATCACAGTGGTGGTAGCATATTTATGCTTTTGGTTTGCTTTGATGGGCATCGTAAGTTCATCAAAGTTTCAGGAAGCTTTAGCACAATAATCATTTGCCTCGGTTGTATGAAACTTATCTAGAACAAGGAGCATAATGCTCAGTAATAAGTTTTCTTGGAGGCCATGTTGATTCCTAAAACCAGAACACCCTGTTCTTCAAATGTACAGTACAGATGGTAATTGCAGATGTTGGAGAACATTGTGTTCCTACTTTCGTGCTACATTTAGCTAACTCATTTTACTGAATTTCATCATCTCATCATGCGCAATGTGATAGGTCATTGGTGAGCTATAAAAACAAGTTTTTCAGAATGCTATGATTTCCACACGAACCTGACTCCTCTCTTTCTGTTTTCTTTGCAGTGGAAAACATGAGCAACAGCATCACCGCAGGTGAGGATTTCTTTTATGTGCATAAATGCGTAATTAAAATCAAAACAATAACTTAGTGCCTTATCCAGGTCACGCTCTGTACATTAGAGGCTTATGCTTAAAGCATCATGCATTAAGAAAATGCCTATATTCACAGACACTGACAAATATAATGCATCCTCATGCTCATTGACTAGGACAAAGACTGAGAATTATTATAGGAAGAAAAAAAACCCTCTTGAGGATGGTTAGTACAGCATTAAGAAAAAGTGCAAGGCTTGATTCTTTTTTTTAAATAGAAGTGCTTGGTGAAGAGTTTGAGGATTGCAGTGACTCAGTTGTTCAGACAGCCAGGGAAAGTTAATTTCACCATCTGTTGGGACAAAAACACATTTAAGACATATCTATCTTGTACATTTGGTTATTTTTTTAATCCTGTTCTGCTCCCATACTCATCATGCAGTCGTGGCATATCCTCCTTCTATATGTGATGGAGATGTTGGAGGTAAGAACATCAGCGTAAATGAATGAAACACAATGCATGCTATTTCTACGTACACCTGTTTAAGTCTGTGTTTGTGTTTGTAAGTGGGCTATGTGAACAAATACACCGATAGGGCTTGTTGAAGATTGTTTTAGATTTAAGAATCCTTTGAGGTTAAAATAAGCTCCAGTCCCCTGTGAAGACTTTCCAGTACATTTTGGAGTGTGGCTGTGGGGACTTGTGATCACTGAGGTCCTGAGGTTATGTGAGACGCCCTGGAGTGCATTTGGCCTTGTAGTTCATCCCAGACGTGGTTAGTGAGGTTGAGGTCTGTGCAGGACACTCGAGATCTTCCACACCAAAGCAAAACCATGTCTTCATGGAGTTTGCTTTGTGCACAGGGGCATTGTCATGCTGGAACAGGTTTGTATTTATAATAGCATTGAATATTTTTAATATTAGTCTGTAAATGTGTTCATTGAATAAATAAATAATTCCCACAGTGAACAGAATTATGGGATTGCCTTAACCAGTACCTAATTTTCAGAAATACAGACACATACAGTAGAAAAACTTAAGTGTTTCTTATTTCCTTTTTTCTACTTGTCTGTCTTGACTTTTTGTAAAGTGACACCAGGTTCTGTGCAATGCACAAAAGATAAATTTATAAATACTATGCTTTATCTTAGAGGCATGAATGCTCCTGGAAAATAAAATGAAATTTTCGAAAGTCTATAATAACGGTATTATGCATGTAGAATGCTGTTATGGCAGACAAGAAGAAAAATGGCTGATCATTAGTGTGATTGTTTTGTGTGTGTGTATGTGTATGTGTGTGTGTGTGTCAGTACGAGCCTACCACTGTAGAGGTTTACTCGTTCTGGCCAAAAGCCAAATGGTCCCCGCTGAGTCAAAATGGATGTAATTGCACCGTGCTTTCATCCAATATCCTAAGTGCCTTTCTGCTGAAGCAGCAGCAATGTGTGTGTGTGTGTGAGGGGGGGAGTGAGAGTTTGTGTGTGTTGTACACTGCTGATGCCTGCAGCTTTAGGTGATTCTATTTGAGTAGAACAATTAATAAGGACTAATGGACACAGGCGCAGGCTCACAGTTCCTCAAATAAATAGACTCTAAACACACATAGATAGATAGATAGATAGATAGATAGATAGATAGGCATTTCATGCAGTTAAATTTAAAAGTCTCTATACCACATTATTGTTAAGTTCTCAAATCTTATTGGTCAGAAAGTAACCACTTCGTAAATTTAGAAGTAAAGCTGAAACTTTAAATCTTCAGGATAGACAGTTTGAATTACTTGATAAAACGACAAGCAGAATTTTTTCCTAGTAACTTTGACAAAGCCAGTGGGGTGATGATGGTGGTGAAGAAATGTCTGTTTATAGCTGCTATGAGATAACTAATAACAGAAACCAAGAAGTATACATCAATTTGTATACACAGTATTTTTATTGACTATTTTTGTATGTACTTTACACAGTATACAGACATAAAAAGGTGTCATTGTATAATATTAAAAAAAGATTTATTGATCAAGTGCTGTGGCATATGAGGAATGAAATATAACTGAGTATTATTAATCGCTGAGTATTATTCTTAGTCGCATGCTGTGTGTTTGCGTGCAGGTGTAGCTCCTCTCAGTACCCTGGATGAAAACGTGTGCCGTATCTGCATGGACGCTGTGATCGACTGTGTCCTGCTCGAGTGTGGTCACATGATCACCTGCACCCGCTGTGGCAAGAAAATGAACGAGTGTCCCATCTGCAGGCAGTACGTGGTGCGAGCTGTCCATGTCTTTAAGTCCTAAACACACAAACACAAACATGCACACTAACAGCCTTCATCTTCCTGACTGAATCAGGTTCTGAAACGATTGAAGGTTACATCATGGCTACATCCCAAATTCCTCCACAAGGAGACGAGTGTCAGGCTGGTCAGAGTCTGAAGAGGCTCTGTTTAATTCGTGTTTTTGAATGCGCTCTTGTTGCCTTCTCCTAGGGACACAGAGGTCATATGAGTGTGCACTCACAGCACAGTTGAGGGAGATTGTTAATGGGGCACATTATAGCTATCTTGTTTATTACCTAGTGCGGTATATACTGTAACTAGCACCAAAGTAGCAATTCCATCAGCTGTCATGTACAGATAGAGAGACAATCTAATGTTTGAGGTGTGAACTGTTAAGCCCCTATTTACACTTATAATCAGCTTTATCTATTTACCATTTGGAAAAGGCAACTGCGACGAAATTCATCAGTGCCTTCTGGATAAAACTTACTGACACTGACTTGACCCCACATCTTTTGCCGACTTATTGGCCGTCGAAGATTCCTCTAACCAACCTACTGTAACTCGGGCTGCAAAATGAATCAAAGTAAGCATTACTAGGGGACATGGGGAGGAGGAGTGGACAAGGGCGCATTAAAAACAGTATTGGAATGCAGCACGCTTAGTCTTTCTGTGTGTACCGTGTGTGTTAAGTGTGTGTAGGCATGTGTAGAAGGTATAAGATGAAAAAAAGAAGTGTGAAGGTCCTCCTTGCTGTAGCAGAACTAAAGCCAGCAGTGAAAAGAGGTGCCAAATGTACTCAGCATTACCAGTTGAATTGGTGTAGTTTAATACAGTTTTTATTGATAATAAGTTCCTATAGAATCATAAATATTAGCATATCAACTACATCAATGAATTTCTAAAATACAACACCAGACACTGACTGGAAAATAACCAAAAACATCTTTGCTGAATTACATAATTGCTGAATTAATTATAAGTTTTAAATTCATATTTTGACAGAATACTTGGCATCCTCTTCTCAAATGGCCATTAAGGTTCAAACTTGCTAATATTTAAGTTTGTGTAAAACATAAAATGCTAATTTATAAGTTATTGTTTTGTACCCTATTTTATTTAATATTTTTATTATTAATATTTTGTCATAGCTTTCTTTATTAATTGATACTTAGCTACTATTTCTAACATCTCCACTAACACTCCTTGTGGTAACACTATTTTGTTGTGGTAGCAGCTAGTTACTTGTTCTGCTAACATCCTGCACTTCCCTGACAACCTCTCATTGTTAAAGTGAAGCAGCTAGCTCTAGCTCGCTAATAGTTAACTTATCTTTCTGAGTTACCATAGCTAGCTAACTTTTTCTGGATAGCTAACCTAGTCCAACCTACCAATGACAACCTTTGTTGTAACGCTCACCAGCCTGATAGATTTAATATTTTTAAAGTAATTTTAAAACTATTTTTAGAAGATATTAAACCAGCTAGCTATTTTGATAATTATTTAGCTGTTTATGTTTAGCTACTTTACTGAAATTCCTGTGTTGTAGCTAGCTAGCCTTTCCTGTTTAATCCCAACTGAATATTGTTTCTTTTTTGATCTTGCACTATGAATTTGAGGATTATTTAATTCACACAGTATTTTGTTTTTATGTGAATCTTACATGTAACTGCATTTATACAGTAGCTGTGTATCTGCTCAAAGTAATTGTATCTGTGTTTAATGCCTCCTTATTTTATTTATTACTATCATAATTGTAGTTTGTTTGTATAATTTTCTTTAATAATTGGTAGTTAGCTGCTATGTTCAGTTATTCCACAGAACAAGTTCTTTGTGTAACATTTTTTTTTTTTTTTTTTAGGTATTAGTTAACTGCCTGTTTTGCTAACAAACTTAATTTGCAACTATTAGCTAGCTAGCTATGTTTCTGTTTAGCCAACATTCCTGATGGTTTAAGGCTTGCTAGACCTTTCTGTTTGATCCCTATAACCTAATAGTCTTTTCATTAATCTTTGACAATGATTTTTTTCTTTGCCACTGGTATTTTGTTTTTAAATGAATATAACGTATAGATAGTTAGAGCAGATCTGTGTATCTTCACACACAGTATAGAATTATATACATTTTCCAGGTGGAAAACTGCTATTCCATAAACAGTAACTGAAATAGAGATGTGTGCATCACTATAGGCTACACTAAATCTATGCCCTATTTTCTACTCTGTACTCTTTATTTCCTAGTCCCTATTCCCTACCCACTATTTCCTCTTCTCTATTCCCTACCTGCTATTATCAACTGTATATTCTGTACTCTATATTCCTTACTCTCTTTCCTACTCATTATTCCCTACTCAGTGATTCCTATTATTTCTTATCTACAATTGATTTCTCCCCATTTACTTTTGAGTATTCTCTGCTCAGTGTTTCCTACTCATTATTTCCTATTCCTTATTCGCCCAACTCGCTAGTCTCTGACTATATACTACTCATCCAGATGGACTTAGACTTATCTCATTAAACATCTGAGCAGTTGATGGTTAAGGGCCTTGCTGAGAGGCCCAACAGTGGCAGCTTGGTGGTACTGCGGTTTGAACTTGTGACTTCCAGCCAGTAGTCCAACGTCATGACCACTGACTTGCCCCTGCTCTACTCCCTAGTCATGACTCCCTATTTACTCTTAACTTATTCATATTATTTATTCCCGTTTGCTTTTCACTTCTCCCCACTGACTTTTCACTACTTTATACTCATTATTCTGTTTCTTATTTCATACTCTCTACACCTTGTCCCTTACTATTCCCTACTCGTTCCTACTCCCTGTTCTCCATCCCCTACTCACACTTTTCTACTGCCTATTCCCTACAAACTATTTCCATTTTTACTTTCTATTCCTGATTTCCTATTCCCTATCCAGGGTTTCCTCTTTCTACCTTTCCCCATTTACTTTTCCCTTGCTATTCCATACCCTTTCTTACTCCTTATTTGCTATCACCTACTTACACATTTCTAGTAACTCTTCCATACTCTCTTCTCACTATTCTCCACTTCCTACAAGTGGCAAAGTGCATTATAGGCATTCTGTACCAGGGATTAATTGACAGTGTTGATTTTTCTTTTTCTGTCTGTTTTTCCCGCCACCAATTGAGTCCATATAAGCAGGGTCAAGAAAAAAATCCAGATGATAACTCATTTAATAATTTAACCTTCATGTGAATTTTGAAAGAAATTACAGGTTGCATGGTGTGTTATTTTTCTGCATCTATAATAATTTACACATTCTGCCACGAATACATGGATTGAAAATTTTGTATAAAAAAAGAAAGATTTTACTTCGAACCTGTGAGACTGTAACACACTTTATTACTATATATATATATATATATATATATATATATATATATATATATATACACACACACACACACACACACACACTGTTGCCTGTACAATAGATGATTTTTAGATAAACATATGAAAAATAAGATTACAGTTTGAATTATTTGTGAGGACCTGATATAAATCATGTCTTTTATTGTGTGTGGGTTTAATGTGCAATTTCTAAAAGGTGTCACTTGTAGGAGCAGAGCAGATGACACACACTATAGATATACTCTATGTAAGAAATGAAACACTTTTGAGGGTTGCTATATTTTGAAACTTTTTATTTTGTTAATATTAAAGATGATTTAATGAATTTAATAAAATATGGAACCATAAATTAATGCAAAAGGGCTTTCTAATTTCATTATATTTGACTGTGGGTTGTAATTATTTACATTACATACTTTAAGAGTGGACAGTGGTAGGCCAGTGTGTTAAGGATTTGAGATACTGACCAGAAGGTGTGTGGTTTAAGCCACAGGTTTACCAAGTTGCTGATAGGCTCCTTGAACAAGGCTCGTATCCCTGTCTGCATGAGGGGCGCTGTGTAATGGCTGATCCTGTACTTTGACCTCAGTTTCATAATAAAGCTGGGATATGCAAAGGACGAAGGATTTTATTCTGCAGTAACATATATGTCAAATTAAAATAGCATTTTTCACATACACAACCATACACAGTGTGTGCAGTAAAATGCTAATATGATGAATAAAGGCTAAACCTTAATTAGTTAATCCAAAATAGTTTCATTTAAGCTAATTATTAATTATAAATGTTTTAATGCTTTAATGGCTGCTCAGAAAGCTTTAATTTACTTAATAATGTTTTGGCTAAAGCATATTTTATAAATTGGGGGACATTAGGTTTGAGATGTTTACTTAAAGCATATAATCTATATACACAACATTAAAACCATTAATATTAAAGATTTATGTTCCCCTTGTGCCACTGGGGCGGCTTTGGGGTGTGCTTTGGTGCCTGACAGCAGGACATTAGCAACTGATCCTGTGGATGCTTTGGGTTGTGAGGTGCAGCCTCCGTGGATAGGATTTGTTTGACGTATCCCATGGGTGTTGATCAGATGACGGGGTGAGGGGGGTTTGGAGGGCACATCAGTGGCCTTGGGCTGTTTGCCTGCTGGGCCCAGTGCATGGAAGGCTGTGGTATACTGTGTCAGCTATCCTAGTTAGCACTGACTTTTCTTTTCAGCGATTTGTACTGCCCAGGCATTTCTGAAGGCTGATGAAACTGTGAAGCAGCAGGTAATGGTGTTATGCAGGCGTCAGGATCTACAACCTCTAGGTAACCTTTTGTTTAGTATAAAATATAACATTTAAAAAGAAATTAGGAGAAACCAAGTAGTTCAAAAAGAAAAAACATCCTTTATTTTTTTGTCAAATTATCTGTTTTTCATACATTTGTGTAATAAATAGTCAGGGATTGATGCAGCATTTTCATCCTCCCTCCATCACACACGGCAAACTGCTTTCATAGAATTTACAAACTGAAAAAATAATAAAAAATAAAGCTTGACACAAGCTGAAATCCTGCACGCGCTCTCTGTGTGGTGCCAAGCGAGCCCTCACCTCCAAAATATATATATATATTTATCTATATATATACTTATTTATTTATATATTCACAGTCTGAGTATTTACACTGAAGGAAAGCGGCAGAAAAAAGACGTTTCTACAAGAAACAATCTTTAAAGGGAGAACACGACACATTGGCTCTCCCAAAAATATCTCGTCATCTCAGATTAGTTCCGCTGGTAAAAAAAAAAAAAAGAAAAAAAAAGATGCACCGATACTCGATATCTCACTGTATCACGATACAATGTCCCCGATCCTTCGTACAAACGGTCCGTCTGTACAATATTGACAAACGCGGAGGGAGAGAGAGAGAGACACGCCCACCCGAATGGGAGCATAAAAGGAAGGAGATGGAAGAGAATAAAGTACTAGTGTTACAAACAGAACACACACACACACACACTCACACACACATATATAGATATATTCGTACAGAGATAACACAGCAGGGTGGAGAACAGCTTGCGCTGCTTAGAATGTACCCAAGGAAGAAAAATTGGCACCAATTTTAAAAAGCTTCCTGTCCTTAGCATTTAGCTCATTAGCACAATGCTACGTTGCATCACTTACAGAAAGGAAGCATAATACAGCTCAAAAGACAATACTATACAGGTGACGATTGTGCAGTGTGTGAAATCAAGCATCGACGTGGTGGCAAATTAGCACTAGAGGTAAGATCAGCATGAAAAAAACGCTTGTAGCTGTTATGTGTGTGATTAATACATTGTGTGTGTTTTAATACTTAATTAGCCATTAAGCATTCAGCTTGAACGGATGTAATGGAAGCAGCTCTGTGGGTACAGAATAAACGAGGAGATGCAATCAACAGAAATACCAGCTTTTGTTCTGTAGTAGGTCCACTAACTGATAATCAGTTGGACGATAAATCAACGATATGTTTAACACGGTTAAAATGGCAGACACTTCATCCTTCTTTGTCTTATAAGATCTAATATTTTGGTGTTCCTCATAAGCTCTTTATCTTCCAACTGCAATGTGCTATTGTGATAATATATTAAATTGCTATTAATGCCATATTATCACAATAGATTACAGTTAGATACGCAATACGCAGACTGAACAAAAATGCTGGTCTATTGAACCGTCTCGGTCTTTCTCTCTCTCTCTCTCTCTGTCAATCCATATTGTTTTACCAATAAAAAAATTTAGCTGTAATTCTGAAGGCTGATAATTACAGTAGACAGCCAGCAGGGGGCAGCACACATACACAAACATACAAAACACACAGCATTATGACTTGAAAGAGCATTAAATAAGCATGTGTTGGAAAGAAAAAAATAATAATAATAAGGAATAAGAATAAAACACTGTTGAAGTATTGAAGAAGAATTTGTGAGCGAGCCTGAAGTTTTGAGTAGTGTGTTTAAATCTGTGTGCGTGTAGCGGCTAGTCGGCCTGTGCCTGTGTGGATCCTTCTGAGCGTACAGTATAGAAATAAAGTCCGTAAAGACAGGAAAAAAGCAAGTGGATTGGCGAAGACCCGGCTACTACACAACAGCTTGTGCGTAGAGGCTGGAACAGGAAGGGTGACTGGGGTGGCCGTCCTTCTCTCTCGGTGGAAGAGTGGTAGAAAATTCATGTCGTGGTCTAAAGAGCACCGGTGTGTAAATCGTAAACAATCATTGGATGGATTTATTCGTATAAAAAGCCCTACACACGTAGCTGCTCTTACTGCAGAGTTTAGGGTGGAGGGTGAGTGTGTGTGTTTGTGTGTGTTACCCCCGAACACCCTCTCTGCTTCTTGTCGCTCTGTAACGTTAATTGAGCGTCCCCCTGCAGTTCTCGGCTCCGCACAGACAAGGGATCTTCTCGTCCTCGATGGGGAACTTGTAGTCGTAGGTGATCTCCTCGTTGACGTTGATCGGTTGGCGAGAGTAGATTACAATCTTCTTCTGAGACTCCACCGTGATCACCTTGGCGTAGCAGTTCGGCTGTGGAGCGAAGCGTTAACAGAGTGTCAGTGAGCTCGGCTAACTGGTCCAACATGTTACACCATTCAGGACACACAAAGCTAAACAACTGTATACGACCGTACGACCGAGGAGTTTGGTAATACTATGTGGCACAATAAAACAGCGATAAACTGATTGTAAGTTTAAATCTAAACAACGCCACATCCGTCCATGGCCGGACCCAGAGCTGAAATAGGCGCACAAACTTTTGGCCATATGATGAATAGCCCCTCACTAAACACAACACACAAACTAATACCACATCTTAGTCCCAGAAATTAATTTAACATACGTCAATCAGCCATAAAATTTAAGCCTTCAAACATTAAGTCTGATATTATGTAGGTGTCCTTTAAGCCACCAAAACAGCTCTGACCCCTCGTGGCATGACTCTGCAATACCCCGGACGGTGTGTGGTGGTATCTGTCACCAACAATATATAACTGATAATTAATGTTATCTGGTCTTAATGCTATGGCTGATTGATGTACAACATTATGTATTACTTTATTTGAGCTATATAACAGTATATAAGCTAAAACAGAGACTAATTACTAAACAAAAATATTTAAAAGACATTTTGAATGATATAAGGTTGTACACGTTGAAAATATTTGCAAAAGAATATTTGGGGGAGGGGGACGCAAAATGAGTAATAGACCACATCAAGATGTTTTTTTGGAATTTTTGTCAGTCTGATTGTCTTTGTGCATACATCAAATAGAAACTACTGAACAAATTAATGGAGTTTCACGAGGTAACATAGAGGCTTTGTTTCATCACAATCGGCCCACCAGAAGAGAAGATATGCTACTTTAAAATTTCAATGAAAATCCCCTTATTTAAAAAAACACCGCCACAGATGGCACTAGACGTATTCTAAACTTGCTAATAATTGACAGAATGAGAAATCATAAAAATAAATAAATAAATAAATATACAAATAAATAAAATAAAATAAAATAGCAACCTTAAAAAAAAAAATCATTTGTTCCTCTCAAAATTTAACAAATGGCGCTGTCCATTTTTTAAAGCGTGTGTACGAGTTCCACGCGAACGAAGCCATTAGCACATCTAGTACTCTAAACTTTCTCAAATCGAAACTTTAAAAACTCCCATATTTGATTATTTCTTTAACATATTACCACAGGTCTCAGAGCATCAGCCGAAACGCCCTTCCATTTCACTCCTTCTCCAAACCCGCTGTTTCTGTGTCTATGTTAATAAGCTACTGCTGAGCCACCACTCCTTCCTCCAAATAAATAAGTACATAATACATGAAATAAATAATACAAAAAGAAAAAAGAGATCCAAGGGTAAGTAAAAGGAAAAGATTTAATAGTTAATACTAGAGTCTTATCTAATGGTCTAAAATCTAATTGGCGTGTTTAAACCCTGCTCAGTACCAAAATGGATAAAAATGATAAAAGGCAGGGAATGTTCTCAGCACATCTGCTTTTCAAATAGTGTTTGCCATTACAGGTAAAAAACTATAAGGGCAACTTAACAGGCAGACTGGATAGCATGGCATTTTACAGTAAACGTTTCACCTTGTGGAACCCAAACTTTTGTCGCCCCTAGAGTACAGTACTACAGTAATAACATTATAAACTTGTAATCTTCGAAATGTTTTAAGGAGACTCTAAAACTGGTGCAACTGAACACACACAATAATCAACAGGTACGTTATTATCAGCTGCTCCACACACAGACACACACAGCAGAGATAGTCACCACCGGTTACCATAGTTACCAAGGGTTAGAGAGTCTGTGGTTAAAATAAAGCGCGTGAATGGGAAATAAAAAAAATTCTTTGAAGAATCTATTATGTGGAAGATACAACGTTCCAAAGGAAACCCACAGTGAGTGTGTGCATGTGTGTGTGTTTGTGTATATTAGACTCACATTGCAGCTATGGTTGATAAAGCGAGCGAAGTTTCCACACTTTGTAGCATCAATGATGGTGTCGTGATCAACACGGAACATGTAGCTGCTGCCAATGCCTTCCTCTTCGTAACGCTTCTCCCTCATGTCCGCGATCACCTACGAACACACACACACACAAATGTTTGTATGCACACCTACTACAGACACTTTCTTTAATTCCTCTAATTTATCTGAACCCTGAAACTGCAATCCATTGACTTTAGCAATAAAATAAATAAATTAATTAATTAAATTGTATAATTGTTACAATCACACTTTATGGCTTTTACCTGTCTGATGTTCTGTCCGACGTACTCGATAACCATCTCGTCAGCAGCGATGGGTTCCATGGCAAACAGACCCCAGTCGTGGATGTGACTCTTACAGAATCGGATCTTCTTCTTACGGAACTAAGGGGGAAATTTGGGGAAGGTAAAAAATTTTTTTTAAACTTACATATGTGACTAAAGTGTGTGTGTGTGTGTGTGTGTGTGTGTGGTGGACGAGTGAACCCACCTTAAGCTGATTGAATTTGAGCAGGTCACTGTCGCAACTGAATGATGACAGCAGACGGCGCTGTTCAGAGCGTCTCTCTGAACCTGCTCGGGTCGAGGCGTGGGGCTGAGCTGGGATCATCCGGCCCTGAGGAACGGGTCAGCGGATGTTTAAAAGAAATGAATCGGTCAGCAAATGATGCAGTGACTATCATGATTACTAGAGATGGCAGATTTAGTTACATATTACAGTTCTTGTATGTAACAATTCATGTATCGCCACACTGACTTTAAATTAGATTATGTAAACCATCCTGTGTGGTAGGAGCAAATTATTTGCTAAGTATGTATTTTAAAAAAGTTTAATATCGAATCGGGTTATTCAAAAAAAATTGTGAGACTGTCAGAATTGCAACACCAATTAAATCGGCACCTAAATATTGTGATAAAACCGTAATGATTACAATTAACGAAAGCCGTTTTACTCACCTGCATGTCTTTATCGGGCTCGTCTGACTGTAACCGAGTGCTGTTCAAGTATTTCATTTTGTCCTTTTTGTCAATCTTGTAGTAGCCCTCGCTACGTCCGCAGCCAGTCACATGATCGCGCATACCGTCCTCTCGTCGCTTTTTCTTGCTCAAAGGCAGACTACCACTGCTGGTAGGTGCAGGAAATGCAGTTAAGGAAACAACCACAGATACAGGCAGTATGTGCAATAATTCTAAAATGCATTTCTGTATGTGATGGAAAGAAAGCTTTCAAATAAAATAATGACAGACAGCTGTGGGAGTTAAACTCTACACTACAGATTGTTAGCATGTTAACGCGTTTAAAAGGATATGAGGGTGAGGAACCCAGAGTGTGTCGTTCAGCCAGTCGTGGCCGTTATCCTGCTGCAACATTTTTTCGTAGGTGATTTTGAGATAGCGTACATCCTCCTCGTCAATGCCTTCGTTCCAGATGTCATACAGGATGGTCATCTCCTCGAAATCGGACCGTAGCTTGAAGCTGGGCCTCGGTGGCAACTTTACAGGTGGCTTCATGGTGAGGAGGATCTCTTCCCAGCTCCGCCTCTGACCTCGCGTTTTCTGTAGCGGCTCTTCAAAGAGAACTGTCTGCTCCTCCATGATTTCCCTCTTGATTTCCTCTTGTTTCACTTCCACCATTTCCTCCTTCGGCTTCAGAGCCGATGCTGTGGAGGCATCTGACCCTCGGAGCACTCCTGGTAATACTTCACATTCAGGTAACAGGTCCTTTACAGGGAGGTCTGGAGAAAGCAACAAGGTGGCCTCAGGAGCTTCTGGGGCATCCTCAGGTTCAACAACGGCGGGCTTTCTGGGTCGGCCCGGTTTCTTCTTCGCGGCAGTAGGATCTTCGGGCACGGAAAGTTCTATGAGTGGAACGTGCTGATTGGTTGGCACGGTAGCAGCATCTAAACAGGAGGCTGGAACGACAGGAAACGGGGAGGAGGAACAGGAAGTGGCACTGCCAGGTTCTTTGAAAAGTGGTTTTTCAGATGAGGACTTCCTTTGAAGAGTAAGGGAGGCAGGGGAGTCTGGGAAAACTGGGGTAAAGTTTAGATCCCGACCGGGCGTGGGAGGTATGCCTGCGCTAAGCAGCGGGTAAGGGAACGGGCTACTGAGTGACAAGCTACTTCCTGTGGGCGGGGCTTCACCGGGTGTGTTGGGTGTGGCGGGTATGGTAGGTGTCGCAGGTGCCGTTTCACTGCTCTGCGATTTGCTTAATCGGTGAGGGAGGTCACGGCCCGGTGTGCGGGGAATGTCCTCGTCACTCGAAAGGCGAGGGGGTGGGAGGACAGAATGAGCAGGAGGCAAGGGCAGATGAATGGTGGGTGTCTCTGCCTCTGAAGGGGTAGGGACATCACGACCTGGAGTTCGAGGCACTTCCTCTTCCTCTGTACGCGGTGGGGTCGGAGGCCTCTGCGTCCTCACGCCCTCCAGATGGCCTTCTGTCTTTCTTACCTCCAGATCACCGTCTGACTCTTCTGCTGGAAATATGAAGAAGTTTGGATTTAATATGTGGAGGTTTGTGGAAAATAAATGCAAAACACTAAAGAGAAGTGAATGTACCTTTGATTTCTTTAGGTGACAGCTGTCGCAGATCGTCCTGAGCGGCAGTGACGCCACCCACCGCCTCCTCCAACTCGGGCAGTGCCACCGCACTCTCCTCTTCCACAGGAGCTCCAGGTGTGCTGGGAGCCTTCTCCATCTCCTCCTCTTCCTCAGAGGATGACGACTGTGAGGATGATAAAGACGACGATGATACTATTTCCTTATCTTCATCTTCTGTGTCCATGGTGACCTCGTGTGCTTTTTTCCCCTCCTCCTTCTCCTCCTCTTCCTCATCTGAGCTGGAATCGTAGTCAGACGAACTGTCACTCTCAGAAGAGTCCGAGTCGGACTGGGACGACGAGCTGGAGGGTTCTGACCGGGGATGCAAGATTAAAATTAATTTGGTTTGCATGGTGCTTTTCAGCTGTATATGAACTAGCACAAAACAAAATGCTCCTCAGCGTTATCGGTAATGTAGAAACCTACAAAAACGCTGATTATCAGGAATTACCTTTGAAATATTTTGTGTTCTGACATTTGGGAGAAATTGGACATTTTCAGGTAAAGATGACTATGAATACCTTAAGAACTTCAAAGCAATTAACTTTTCCATAACTCCCTCTAACTCGCTTTGTACCTTCATCAGACGAGTCCGAAGAACTGCTCTCACTCTCGGACTCGCTCCTGTCTTCATCGTCTTCCTTTTCTGTCTCCTGCAAAATGCCAATAAGCAGATCAGACGCTGAGAGGAGACACAGGCATGAGTAGTGTCCCAATCCACATGGTACAGTACTAAATATCATGAGACATGCAGTTTGATACGCAGTAAAAGGTTTTCTTGCAGCTCCTAAATATATTATACAGATAAAAATATTAATTATACGCTCCTCTCCAGAAGAAAACAAAATATCACTGAAACCCCAATCGATTGTCTCATCTTTAACCAGAATGTCTTCACGATAATAACTGGCCTTGTTGTTTTAGTACTTTTTAAAGACATTGTATGTGGCAGAATGTGGTTTGCGATAAATAACTCTCACCTTGCTAGAGGGCAGTCTCTCCGAGACCTCTACATTAGCCTCATCCTCTCGCTCGGACACGGACGACTCCTCCCTGCCAGTCTCCTCCTCTTCTTCGTCCTCTTCCTCATCCTCTTCCTCCTCACCTTCACTGTCCAGCTCCACTGGACGGGCGTGCCTCCGCTTGGTGGACGATGTATCGTCTACCCGGGTGCCGTCTGACGGGGCGTCTGCTCTTTCTGACTCTAAAAACATACGCTAGGTCAGCACATACTGAACGATACTGTTATTATTACCAGGCAAACTTTCTACTGTGTTGTGTTTCAGCTAAGCCTGTGTCAAGTGTTTCTGCCCTAGACTTGTTCCTTAGATGCCTTAGATATTACTCAAGCTGCCAGACCCCTTTTTAAACACTAGCTGTGGTTTAAGCATCACTTAAACTGAACTAATTGAAATGATCTGTGCTAGAGAATGAGGTCACTCTTACCTTCATCCTCCAGCTCGTCGTCTACAGGCGTGGATGGCCGAGCTCTCTTACTCTCTCCTGTAGAGACCGGGTCTGGAGGCTCTTTCCTCTTCACCTGGAAGACACACAATGTTCTTCATTACTGTAAACTACCAAGTCTGACACTATGTCTTCTATTTTTTTCTGTTGAAGAAGACATGTGCATGTATCACGCACACGCACACACAGAATGATCCATACCTTGAAGGACGGAAGGCGGATCGCACCTCGCAAGCCGATTCCCAGACCCATGCTCTCAAACCCAAGTCCATCGCCTTTACCCCACGTCTCCAGAAGACTGGCTGACAGCGTCTCTTTCGGTTTCACTCGCTCCTTATCGTCCTCTTTACCCTCACCTGTCTTCACTGGGGTAGATGTTGCCTAAAATAACATGATAACAATGATAAGCAGTCATTCTTTACCTTTATCTCTCCCGTTCTATCTTTACACACACACACACACCGCTTATCCGTGTAAGGAAAGTGTAAACTCCTACACTTTCTCACAGGAGTGTCTCTCCCGTGTCCTAAAGGCTTCTCCGAAACTTTGTCCTTCAAACTTTGTTTGCTTTTTCTTTTTTTGGGATAAAACTAAATATTGAAAAAAGACATCAAACACTAAAGCTGTGAATCATACTTCATCAACTTAATTCAGATTTTTGTGAATTGTGATTTTCATGTCGATTTGACTTAATAGCAAATGTTTTCTGCTAGATTTATTTTAAGAAGCTACAATGCTTTGCAAAAGTCTTATAGGCGCCTTTTTTTCCACTAATTTTGTTGTACATGTTTTTTTTAATGCTTGGATAAATATTTACAAAAACATTTAATATTTGCAATCATAACCAAAAAATTTATAAACAAATAACATTACAGATGAATATTCAAATACATGTAAAGAAAGCAACATGTTATAAGAAAGACCATCTATCAGTAAATGACCAGTTACCCTAATGCGGGCTGCTGGTTTTCGTATTAAATAGTAAATAATTGTATAAACTCATTCTCCAGCACGCTCAGTAAAAGGGATCTTTTCTTATGGTATTTTTTACATTTTGTATGTGCCTGAGACTTCTGCACAGCGCTGTAAGTAAAACAACCTGAACCTTGTTCCTTAGTATTTTCATGCAAAACCCAGGAGCGTAAGTTTTTTTTTTTCCTTCTGAAAACTGGTCTGTCATGTAATATGTTGCTTTCTTTACAGGCATGCATATATTCTGTTGTAATGTTATTTATTTTTAAAGGTATGTTCGGAAATAGTGGTTTTGTACATAATAATGCATACATGTATAAGAAGCTTTGGGCTAAAGATAATATGGTGACTAAAAGTATCTAATAAGCGTAAAAATGTTATGTAGTTTGTGTTCTTAATTGTTTAAACCTCACATCTCAAACAAAGCGATAATCGTTTTTACTCGCTGATTTCCTGCTCCACACTTCATTCCAGCAGGTGGCAGTATTGCACCAATCACCCATGAACTTAAAAGAAGAAGATTCGGTACTCTCGCAAAATACAAGTATTTGTCGAAAATGCAAGCGTTTTGTATTTTCTGAAAAAGCTGTGGCATATTTTTAAGGATTTTGTCAACTTTACATACATTTAATATTGGTACGTTTATTGAATAATGTAAAAATGTGTGAATCGATTCTGAATCGAAAACTGACCCGATTCAATTAATCGCCTCAACCAATAATAACTCAATTAAATAAATCACACGGCTCTATTAAAACACTAGAATATAAGCACCACATTTCTTATTTCTGTAAGATGTTAATCTCATACGGAGGGAGTCTCTAATATCGGCGCTTTGCAAAAATCTTTTATCAGTACTATCTTTCTTTCTTTAACAATTTATAATGTTAAATAACTCATTTCAATGACTTCATTCCACTAATGAACATATCTGTAAATATATATATTTTTTGGTTGCCGAGTGTTTCTTCCTCTTTTACTACAGAATAAGTCAAATATTTATTTAACGATACGTGACAGTACGCTCACCTTGGCAGAGCGCTCCTTCCTCTCCCACCATTCATCGAAAGCCCTGAAAGCCACTACTTCCACCATCTTGCGGTTGAGGTCTCTCTTCATGATGGCCTTCAGCTCTTTGACGATAACCGTTAGCACACCGTCCACCGTGGCTTTGTGCGGGTCTTCTTTCTTTGGCTCGTAACCCGGTGGTGGCACTGACGGGTTAAACTTGGGTATGCTGGGTAAAGGCCAGGGCTGCCCGTGTCCACCCCCGGGAGTGCTTACCATGGACAAGGGTGGGTAGGAACCAGCAAATTGCATGGCACCTGCGCTTGCTGCTGTCGTTCCACCTAGAAACTGCTGGTAAGTGAAGGTACGCTGGTTTTGGGCCATGCGGCTCAGCATCTGCGTCTGCATTTGGAATGACATGTGCCCCATGCCCCACTGCGGCAAACAGCTCATCAGGTCCACGGGCATCATGGTCATCATGCCCGGTGGGTACGGGTGCATTGGGGGCAACATTGGTGGTGGGGCAGCGAGATGGTGGGGCAAGTGAGCAGGGTGCATGGGGTACGCAGGCTGGGGAGGAGGTAGAGGGGGGAAGCCAGGCGGTGGGAGCGGCATAGACTGAGGGGTTATCGGAGACACGGCCGAGTTCACTACAATGGCCTTAGTGCAGTCGCTGGAGAGGGGCGTGCCTGGCATCTCATCATCAGAGATTTCCATATCCTCCCCTGACGATTGGTTACCCTAAGGATGGAGAGGGAAAGAAAGATAAGTTGTCTGCAAGTTTATTTAGAACTTTTATTGGTATATTTAAAATAAAAAACTTTGGGTTATTTAGTCAAAGTTCATAATTTTAAATGTGAATCAATTCAAAACTGATTCAATAAATCATTTAATATCAAACAACAAAAGTTCAATTAAATGGCATAACTGATTAAATATAGCACATTTTTAATAAATACACAGTATACGATACGCGTGAAGTATATTTATGAGCCATATTGTGTTGTATGATGTCATTCTCTTCACAACCAGAGCTAAAGCTTATGTTAATGAGATTTTAATGTGGCCGCAGGCTGAACTCAGACAGCATGCCTAACGACTCAACAGTTACAGAGTTCCTCCTGAATTAAATTATTTTTCATTTTGTGCCTGTTTATGGACAATTTTTACAAAATTAGTGTTTGGTCTTAAAAAGAGTGCGTTCTTCCCCATCTGAGAGAACATATATACATTCAGGAGAACTGTTATGACAGAGCTTGACAGAACGGTTTAAGGTTTTCAGCATTAGCGAAGCCAGGACAAGTCTTAAATGTCTTAATGATGAAAATTCAAGGCAATGTATTAGTAGACTGGTTTCAGGTTCAACACAACGACCACTAATGCTTAAAAAAATATATATATATATAATATATAAAGAAATACAAATAAAGAAATTGTACTTCTTTATAGCAGTGGTCCTGGGAGCCTCAGCAGACTGTGAAGAATAAAAAATTTTCTTGTGGTCTAGATAATGTCTGGATAAGACATTGGACTTTTGACCAGATCATTATGGGTTCAATCCCCAGGCCCTGCTAAACGAATACTGCTGGGCCCTTGAGCCAAGTCCCATAACTGCTCAGTCGTATGAAATTATTTTTTAATTCATGTACACTACCATCAAAAGTTTGAACACAACTCCATGGATGTTTCTGATTTTTATTTCTTTCTACACTGTAAAATGATGCGGAAGGCGTCCAAAATATGCAATAATCTCCTTTAAACATTTATTAGAGATGTTGAGATGTGTCTGCTACTTATGCGTTGTAAAGGCTTTATAATGGCTCTAATTTGAGGTACCGATTGCTAATTGGTGATTTTTGAGGCTGGTAACTTCTCCTCTGCAGCAGCAGCAGAGGTAAGTTTTAGTCCTGCTTTCATGGAGCTTGATCGGTTTTTGAAGAACTTGTAGAACTATTCCATAACAGCTAAGCTCTGTGTCCTAAAATAGGTACTGACTGATGCTGGGGCTATTGTTAATCAACTACTTAATGCCATATGTGTTGTTTCATAGTTTTTAATAAATAAAAAAAATCCAGTATTGTTGAAGAAAGTAGAAAATAAATCCAAACTTGTGTCCTGGTTTAACTGGTACTGTATCTCGTGTAGATTTTATTATTAATGCGTTATCAGTGGTATTGGCCAGTTCAACTATTCATTTAAATTACACAGGTGTGTGTAATTTATTTTAGAATTAAATAGGTCTATAAAAAGTCTCACAGTCCACAGCTTAATTAAAAAAAAAAAAAAAAACCACTGAATGAATTAAAAAACAAGTAGAGCATGTTTGTTGAGAGTACACACTTTGGGGGCTCGGATACTACAATGAACAGCATGTAGGGGAGGCAGAAATGCAGCCGCTCCAGCTCTACAGGAAGTGTAGCACTAAACGGCCGAGCATTGTCTTCCCTCCAGCAACACCCTGATGTGGTAGAGAGGAACCGAAAGTGCCCTGCTCAACTCTGCTCACAAACATGAAGTGAGTGTGAAGTGTAAACGCTCATTTATACCCACAAGCACCTTTAGTTATACATAGCACTCAGCGATTAAAATGTACCATGTCTGAATTTAGCCACATACTCATACATCAGAATAAACATAGTTGTGCCATAGCTTATAGGATACTGTCCTTATATCGATCATCTTCTGGAAGATTTTTTCTTTTTTTTTAATTTCTAAGGTTTTATCATTTTGTTTTCATACAGAGACACCAAAAGGCAAAAGTACAGCAACCAGAGCTTGAGCTATAAGCTGCGACAAGACTGATACAGCACAGTTATAATGACAGATCTCCTTAGTCACATGTGATTTCTTGGTGAAAGAAAATCTGTATCATTTTTTTCATCAGATAAAAAATTTCTCTCTTAATTAGCTCACATCTGATTTGCTGCCAAATTTATGTTTATAACCTCATACTCATGTACGTCTTATATTATTCACAAAGAATGCTGGAGCAGCACATGTCTGTGATCTTATCTTCAGTTCTGTACAGCGCTGCTTTTCAGGCAGATTTCACAACTTCCTACACCAACTGCTGCGTTTCCGCCAGGTCCTAAAGCCCTCCTTATTTAAACACACACACACACACACACACACACGCCGCGATCTGTCACACTCGCCATTCATGACCTGCCTCAAGCTACATGTAATTAGAGATGCACTCATTGCAATTTTCTTGTTCAGTACCGATTTGATTTTTTTTTACATCTTATAACTGACCACACAGACTTAAAACAACTTTAACTAAATATAGTATATATTTATAACCAAACAGACTATTAAATATATTTTACACTTTCTCCTGAACTGCATAAGGTTACAAGACTTTTATGGTAAAGGACATGACATGCTAGACACTAGTGTACACAGGAAACAGAATGCTCCTCGGAGTCTTCAAGTCCCGAGTTGTTCGTTGCTTGGTCACGTGACTCCCATAGACGTTATGCGGTGCAATAGATTTAAAATAACGAACGACTCAGACTGGAAGATATGAGAGGTGAGCTACTCATTCTGTTTATTATTATATGTCCTTAGCTGCATTGTAATATTTTCATTATTGGAACCTTAGCCAAAATTTGTGTATGTGGACGTATTGGGGTCTTTTTATTGAAAAATGCAACATTCTATTTTATTTCTGATCAAAAGAACGAAATGAACTAAATGACTCAACAAAAAAAAAAGATTCGTTCAATTTGATGAACGAGATTCAAAGAACCGAGTCACTAAAATGATTCACATCCCCATCACTACTAGACAAAATCATTTTGAATCATTTTGAACTGCTTATATATATATATATATATATATATATATATATAATATATATAATATAGCATATATATATTCTAATTTAGCATTAGAAGTGGAAGCAACTATAGTAAAATTTTTCAAGAATCAGGATACATTTTTATAAAATACTAAAAAGTAGTGCTATGCAATACTCAAGTAACCATAAACAGATGTTTCTAAAAGTGCTAAAATTTTATTTTATTTCTGAGATTCAGACCTACACGATAACATTTTTTTTTTGCAATTTAGCAGCAGGGAAAGCTAAAGGTGCCCGCCGATGACATCAAATCTTTTGGTCTTGAAATGTATCGTACTTCAAAAAAAAAAAAAGTACAATTCTGTCACATATTTAAAAAAGAAAAAAGACTTATAACCTAACTGCTCCATAGCACAGAGAGACACCCATGATAAAAACATGTGCTTTGATGGATATAAATTAGATGATAAATAATAATAATAAATCTGAATGCCATATATTTAAAAATCCTCGAGATCTAACATGGAACTCATGCCTTACCGTATCCACTTTGTCAGTTGGGGTATGTGGCCCACCCACATTGTGCGTATTTGATGGCGAGGCGCTCTGTGGTTGGAGCACGGCGGAAGCAGTTCCTGGGATGGGCTCGTCATCGTCGGAGTCGGGCAGTGGGGTGGGGCTGATATCCTCGAGGCCAGTGCTTGGTGGACGGGGTGTGCGTACAGCGGCAGAGGAAGGTGGGATAGGAGATAGCTGAGAGGAGGAGGAGGAGATGGGACTGCCCTCCATGCGCACCTCTCCATCCGAGTCTCCGCCTTCACTCAGGAAAGGCAACTTTGTACGTTTTTCCTTCAACAACATCTCAATACGCGAGTCCAGACTGTGCCGCTCTGCCTCCAGGGTGGGTGTGCCCGGGGAAGGGGAAGGGCATGTTGGCGTGGCAGGTCGTGCTTCCTCGGGCATAGGAGGCGGTTCCGGGTGAAATTCAGGTGTAGTTGGGGGCGGGGCTTGAGGTGGGGGGTGTCTGTAATCCGAGGGGTGAAACTGTGGCTCGGCAGAGGGGTAAACAGGTGGCATGGGCGGCTGGTATGGGGAGAATGCGGGCTTAAAATTGGGTGTGACAGGTGGAGGTGGTGCTTCAGGCGGCGGGTTTGGCTTTTCTGCATTGCCACGGTAACCCCCATGGACATAATGTCTCTCCGGACGGCGGTTGTATGCGTCTTGGAATTTAGTCTCGTGCCTACGGGAGCGCTGGAAGGTGGGCGTAGCCTGCCTGCCAGAGTAGGCCGAGTCCTGAGAGAAGGGTGTGCCAGATGGGCGGGGCGTGATGGGAGTCGTCTGGGATTGGGGCGTAGCGTCCTGTCGAAGACTTGAATACGCAGTGTCTATGGAGAGCGGGGTGCTTGTGCTAGTGGACCCGCTTTCAGAGAGACGGCGTAGCGGCTCACAGGACTATACACACAAACAAAGCACACACAGAATGTAATTAGCACCAAAGTAAAATAAAAACTACAAAGTGAAAGCTACAAATGTGCTTGTTACTTTGCTGCTTTTTAATGCATAGCACCTTAGAATCGAATTAAATTAAATTCAGGGTATTTTTGATTTTCGTGATGCACACCAAGAAATCATAAACAAACTGAAAAAGGTTAAAATATGTATACATGAGCTGTGGTTCAAATGGATTACTCCGTGTATTTTTTACTGCATGTACTGTGTTTATAACACTGAGATGTGCACAATTAATACCCAAATAACGTAATAAAACCATATAAACAAAAATGAAACACGGACCACTGGTCACTTTTCGTACCGAGCAGATGCGGAACCACCAGAGGGTGCTGCTATGTAAATTTCACTGTAAGGCTGAGGCATGGCGTAAGAAGCCTGTTATGCAGTGGATGCAAATAAGAAACGAAAAATTTAAAGCGGACTTAAAATGTAAAACTGCTGAAAGCTGGTTCTTGCTGGTTCAAAGTTATGAGTTACAGCTGTGCATATTTCTACTGGTAGCATAAATCTGGTGTCGTCAAAGCTGAAACTCTATTAGCTAAACTGAATCCCATGAACACCGGAGAATTATTGTTGTTTAATAATTTAAGTTATAATCTACATAAAACCCATTATTTCTCCTGATAACAGATTAACTTGTTTACTCTGCCTCCACTTTTACAAAGAAAGTAAACACTGAAACAGTAACCAAACACATGCTGGACAATCCTATATTCATATAAGCAGCATTTTATCCTTACAGTGAAACCTCGGATTGCGAGTAACATGGTTTGCGAGTGTTCCGCAAGACGAGCAGAAATTTTGACTTGGAAAACGAACGAGTATAAAGTATCATGTATCACGCATGAGCTTCTTGTTTTGACGCCGAGCGTCAGGCGAACATAATTCTTGCGCTGCGGAATCTGCTGGGTCTTAATGCTCGTATGTCACTGATATAATTAACATCCATGCACGCATGTACTGTTTACTATAACACTGTGACCATGTGTGTGTGTGAAAAATATATCTTATTTTTTGTCTGTATGCGTGTGTGTACAGCACGCGTAAACTGTTTATTATAACACACGTGTGTGCACATAAAGCAAAAGAAAGTCTTATTGGAGAGGTTAAAGATCCATCGCCTTTACAGATACACACATTCTTCGTCGTGATTCTTTTCAAAGCTAAAGTGCAGGTTAATTTGTTTTATTTTTACCTTACAGCAGTGATTTCAGGAGTGTAACTCAATTGTGTTTCATTAGAGAGATCTCTTGTTTATTTTTCTAAAAAAATCAGTGTTTACGTTGTGTGAATCTGTGTGTGTGAAATGAGTGGAGGGTAACTGTGTAAAACGAGAAGGGGGAGAGGGGAGGGGCTCCTTACTTTAGCTTCACACACACACAGCGTCTGCGCGCACAAACGGAAACACTTATCTTTCGGGATTTAATTTAACTTTTTTAAAAGGTAAAGTACAGGATAATTTGTTTTATTTTTACTTTATATTTTATGCTAATTATTTTTATGTATTTTTTTTTTGGCTGTGGAACGAACCATTGTTTCTTATAGGGAAATTCGAAAACTTTGATTTATGAGTATTTTAAAACACAAGCCCACTTCCGGAATGAATTATGCTCGTAATCCAAGGTTCTACTGTACTATACTTTTAGAGTAATAAAAGTTAACAGATGTTTACCAGAAGCGCTTCGGCCAGGCTGCGTGGTGAAACTTCACACGGCTCCTCATCTCCTACTGGCACTGTCAGGGGTGTGAAGGTCCCGTTTATCAGTCGCTGGACATAGCGTAGCCGATTCTCACCTGGGCAGGTAAGAGCAGAGATCAGACACACACACAGGCAGGACACACCATTTTTAAATGTCTGATGTTTGCGGATATAGTTCATCTTAAATTACTTCTGCAAAGCTAAAACACTTCGAAACAAAAGGAAAAGCATTCAAAATTACTCAAAAAGCAGGAGGATGGTAAAAACATTTTAAAATCTCCTTTAAAACCATGTTGGTTCTCTGCAGTACACCTTTCAGGTCACATCAGTTCTTTTTTTAGTACACGCATTTTGTAACAGGAATAAGGACTCCATCAAAATTTGTCTCAGTTTTATGGAAATCTCTAGTAGTGGAAATTAGTTTGTTTTATTAAATACAGCTGGGAAAGATAAAACATGCAACATTGCATGGTAATAATATAATAATTTAACTTATTGCTTTTAGTATATTGCTGCTGTTGTTACAGCTATGGCATTTTGCATTATATTTGTTTGCATTAGATTTACAATACTTTGTGCGGGGAAAAATAATTTTAGGTCATTTAGGCAAAAAAAAGCTACTGAATATACAGAGGGGCCAAAAACAATTGAATACACACTTCAAGTTGTTATCTTTGCCTTTTTTTTCTTTTTTTTTACTTAAATTCAATTATGGAAGCAGTGTGTAGTAGTGTGTTTCCTCTTAAGATGTCAGTAGTTGCTCCATTGTTAATCCTATCATGTGACTATGATATTATTGTGCATGTATTTTTTCATGTTGTAGTGTGTATACATTTATATACATTTACACACATACACATACAACCTACATTTTTTATATATATAAACAATATTATTGTTATATATATATATATAACAATATTGTACTTTGCACAATATTGTTTATATATATATAAACAATATTGTGCAAAGTCTTATGCACCCTCATTATTTTAAGTATTTTGTCTTATAAGTTTATTTTACTGCTTCCACATAATTGGGCCAATAAAAAAATGGACTTCTGAACATAACTTTTCCAGGGTTTGTATGCTACTGTCTGTAGAGAGCCAAACTGACATATGTATGATTAACTGGTCTCTGTCGCTTTAAGAAAGAGAGAGAGAGAAAAAGAGAGAGAGAAAGAGAGAGAACGCGCAATGGGAAGCAATTTCTAACAGAATTTTTTTTAAATCAAACCAACACACCTCACACACACACACTCCTACAACACACATTAATCAGATATCTAGGAAAAAAATATAAATATATAATATTTACAACATGCAATGGGGACATCTATCTGTCATTTCTACTTTTTTTTATTTAGCTTTATTCGTTTTTCATTATACATACAAAACACATCTAAGAGCAAAAAACAGTTTGTGTTTAGTTAATATAAAGGAACTTGTTTTCTAAGATGTAATAATAAAGCAGGGAGAGGGAGAGAGAGCGCGCGCTGACAGCCACGTGCAGCAGCGTTTACGGCGGTTACCAAGCAACCGATCGTGACGTGCGGGCCATTCCAAATCAAACCGTACACCGTGGCCGTGTCACCGCTCTTACCTTTCGGGTCGAGCTCTGCGTGGATGATGTTCCCCATCACCGAGGTGTTGTGCAGGTTCTGCACCGCGTCCTTGGCCGCCTTCACTGTCCCGAACACCACTTTTGCGATGCCCAGGTGCTTCTTGGTTTTCGGGTTGTACAGAATCTCCACCTGCTCGATCTCGCCGTATTTCTGGCACATGTCGGTGAGGAAGCCTTCCCGGATGTTGTCGTTGAGTCTCGCGAATGTCACCTCCTTCGGAGGCACGCGCCCGATGTAGCATTCATCAATCTGTTCAGAGTTTATCAATGGACGTGTTTACACACACACTTCAGACACACACACTGTTCTGTTTATGCACGTGGAGCGAGAACACACTCACACACACAAGGTGTCCCATGGGTCTCGATACATAGAAAAGGTTTTAAACTTTTCTTTTTAAAATATTAATTAACAAAGAAATCACCCGTGTATAAAGATACATTAATGATTACTTTAAAACGCATAAATTGGCTTGTAAACACAAAACACTTGTACCTTATATATCTATACACATGCACAAAAGAGCACAAAATCCCAGTGTGTACAACTTATTTAGCAACTTAATACTAATACAACTACTACTACTACTACTACTACTATTAGTACCTACTACTACTACTAATAATAATTTTATTCTCTCTCTCTCTCTTCTCTCTCTCCATCACACACACGGAATTCCCAATGGTTTGAAGCTTGCGGTTTGGAGCGTTACTATGGCGACCCGCGAGCATGCCATCGCTGATCTGCAGGTACGCGCGCGCGTGTCTTAGTGTCACTATAAACATGTGCGTGTGTATGAGTGTCCCACCTTAAACTTGGGCACGGGCAGGTCGGTCTCCTTGTACCTGGTCCACAAGCGACCGATCCGTGGGTCCCTGACCATGTCCACCGGGGGGATCCCGGGATTCTGCGGAGAAATAAAAACCACAAACATTACACACACATCTCATCTCACCTCACCTCACACGTCTTGTCCTGTCCTGTCCTTCAGGGGTTGATTGGGATAAATACCGGGGGTTTACTTAACACCTATTAAAGTAGAAGACACGGGGACCCAGGGACAATCCAGGAGCAAGTCCACGGTCACGCGCGGTGTGTATGCTGTGTGTTTGCTGTGTGTTTTTGCTGTGCGAGTATGTGTGTCTCACCGGTATGTTGAAATGTTGTCCATCGTATCGGTAGAGTTTGTGTGAGCCCTTTTTGAGCGCCGGGTCAATAATCAACTTGTAACTTCTCCAGTGGTGCTCTCTCCGCTTCTCCGCCGAGCTGCTCTCCGTGCCGCCGTTCGCCAAACCTGCGTCGGTGAACGCAAACACACACACAAACACACACACACAAATACACACACACTCACGGTTTAGTCAACTCGTGCGCGTGGATTAATGCTAAACATATACACACACGAAGCTTTCAAAAGCGTCCCCCCAGTCACCGAAACACACACAGGAACGAAGAGAGGAGAAAAAAATAGAGAGAGCTTACTTGAACTCTGCCTTTTGCCGTGATCTTCATCTCCTCTGCTTCTCTCTCCGGGTCTGGACATTTTAATGTGTCCGATCGAGTAGTTTTCCAATCAATACGTGTGCTCGTTCGCTTGATTTTACATTACATTTTGCTTCGAGAAGATACTGCCTCTTTTTTTGCGAGCCAACACATATTGTGTGTGTGTCTCTCTCTCTTTAGCCTGGGCTTTCTCTCTCTGGGTCTCTCCCACAATACACCACTATGGAGCGCTAGTCTGCTTTTTCGGCGGCGCAGATTCGACACGACGTTCGCTCAAATACTATGCTATACAATACAGGTGACGCGGTGTGAATACAAACTAATCGTCGGACACGCGCGTGTGTGTGCGTGTAATAATGCGTGTTCGATCGTGAAACTGAGCTTGGTTGTGGTCATTCCGGAAACAAAACAAATAAACAACAATTATACGCGGAGCAGAGTCGAATGTGCGTGCTGCGTTTACATCGAAAATACAAGATGGACACGGGGGTCCGGGTGATACAGAGAAGGCTGAGCCCGGGGACACGATTGCGTTTGTTTCATAGATTAAACTGTTTCGTGTTTCACTGACGTTTTTTTCCCCCCCCACAAACTCAACAACAAAAAAAGAAAGCTGTAGAAATAGTGTGTTTCCGTCAATCCCGGAAGTCGGTTTGTGCGTAAAAATAAACAAAGAACAAACTAAAAAGCGTGTGAAAACCTTAAGTTGTTATTAATATGTGTTAGATGTTAATTAGCTGTATTTTCACGTTATAAGCGTGTGTATAAACGTGTCTGCGCGTGTCGGTGTTCGGTGTCGGGCAGTTGCCTGGTTAACGGCGCTTTTCCGTTCTGACCAATCAGCGCTCAGCACCATGTCGGCTTGCGCTATTAGAGCGTCGCGCGCCAGTCCCTCCAACAGACAGCAGAAAGGGCTGAACATCAGCGCGGCCATTTTCTCCCAACAAGCTGGAGCTCCATGGTCCAAAATGGGCTTCCTTTTGTTTCTAAAAGGGATCTAAAAAGCTTGGTTTCTTTATCATCATCATCCTCCTCATCATCATCATCTTTTATGGACTATTGAACACATTACAGTGTTTCTGTGTACAGGAATTTCAGAAGAAGGAAGATGAAATGTTGGATCATAACCCTTTGATATATTTTTTTAAAAGCTTAAGCTGTGCTTTTTTTCCTCCTCTCTTCTCTTCCTGGAATCCATCTTTGTCCTAGCAAACTAGGTCATGGCACACCCATATAACCATTATATTTTCTCTCTTGCTACTAAATAAAACAGCTTGTAACTGATTATATAACTGTGTAACATAGACACATGAAATCTCTGAGGCCCTACACTGTGCAAGGCCAAGTATGAATGTGCCTTTGAGTAAGTTCATCTTTATTGTCTTTGCTTAGTGTCGTATATATTATTATTATTATTATTATTATTATTACATTATTTTTATTTAATCACTCAGGTTTCATGGCACTAGTCTTGTGAATTCTTTTTATTTATTTTTAAATATTCACTTGCATGACTGTTTGGGATTTTTTTGTTTTGTTGGTTGTTTTTGTTTTGTTTTTCTTTTCTTTTAGCTCCATTCAAATTGCTTTGCTTCTCACATTTCAGAAAACAAACCAGGCCAGAAAGAGAGACAGAACGAAAGAAAAGAAAGGACAATTGGCCTTTTGCATAAAAAAAAAATGCTGAATCACAGGTATGATGTGGTTGTTGGTACAAAGCCATAATATCTATAATAATAATAATCAACCACAATGTCCTTGATATGTCAGTATATAATGTTATAATTTATCACCAGACCCATAAGAACTCCTTAATAGGACTAGTCACTGACAAATAAATCATCATTAACCTGCTATTAAACTCTCGAACCCATTTCCACAGACATTTTCACCTTTAAACTGAGCATTGTAACATAGTCTAAACTTATTTGACCTTGTGTCAAGGACATGTTATTATTATTTTTATATTTTTTGCTTGGCTATGGAGTTTTAATCTTCCTAACAGCATATTGCTCAGATTTCTCCCTCACTCTCATTCTCTCCTCTCCCCTGTCACTCCAAAACACACAGTCAGTAAAGCTCTAGTGGAGATATTTACCTTAACACTGGCTTGGAATAATTTTATCAGGCCTAAACGCAGAAGAAAGAGGGACGTTTTCATTCCCCATCGTCGGATCCTTTAACACAGGGCTTTTACAGAGGGGTCGGCTTGCGACGCCTCAGAGCAACAAAACCCAGAAATAACCAATCTTTTCTGCCTGATGGTGCATTTTTTTTTTCTTAAGAAAATGAAATCCAGCATAATTTAAGAGCACAGCCTCTGAGGAGTGAAACTGCTGGAAATTCTTGAGGCTGATTTTTGTTAAGAGCCTTTATGCAAACCATCCCCCTCATTTTCTTGCTGAAGACAGGATGAAGGAGGAAAAGAAAAAAAAGCATGAGCTTTTCATTTCTCAGAGACAGACAGAGAGATTTCATCAGCTTTTATTAAGGTAATGGACATTTCATGGCAGGGGAAATATTTTTAAGTGTAAGATTATTCTTATTCTTATTAAATATCTATTTATAACATTTGCATTTATTACCATGTCCTAATTTACAAGTATTTGCAAACCAAATCATTTTTATTTCCTTGAATTAAAGACTTTTAAACACTACATTATCCGTGTTCTGCAAAAAAATCCATCTCTGCATCAGGATAAATAATAAATAATTACAAATAAATTGCTTTTTATTTTTCATCTTAATTGGAACCTTTTCTTTTTATGGCAAAGTTGGAAAAACATGCTGCACTTTAATGGCTGCTTGGCTGTTGTCTGTTTTCAAAATGGCGGCGTCTCTAACAGCAGCAGGAACAAGAAGAAGCCGATCCGCCATTTCTGGGCGAGCCGTACTCACATACTACCTTACTACATAGTATGTGAAAACGACTTCATATACAGTTCATTTCAAATTCAGTTACTGTTCATTGCTATAACCACTAAGTTGAATACGACGACAAGACTGGGATTTAATCATCGCACACTCACTATTGTACTGAACAGTGTGTTAAATCACTCACTACGTTCCGGCATACTATTTAGTACGCTAGTATGAATGATTTTTAGATCGTAGCCATGGTGACTATTAGCCAATAGAGGCGCAGCATTCTCGGGCTTCCATTTCACGCGCGCAGGCTAACGCCGTGTTCTGTATTTAATGGGTTTTAATAATCCGGACCCAAAATGGCGGGGTTTAACCATTTAACCATATAAGGACATCAAAACTAGTTTGATATTTCAGTTGCAGAGCGGTAAACACGGGCTCGTGTCGTGTTCTGCAACCCCACCTTCCAGAATGTTCCACACAGTAACTCGATACAGGACGAGGTTGCAAAGCTGAGAGAGAGAGAAAGAATGGACGTTTTGTTCTGTAATTTCTTTGGGTGCACGTGATGTGTCTGCAAATAGTGAGTGGTATTAGTGTAGATCTACATGCAAACAGCGTTTGTGCATTGATTAAATTGTGTTTTGTATGCATTGTCCAATGCAACGGTGTTCTGCACCTAGAGAGCATTGCAAAATGCATGCACAAACACAACTCTGTTTAGTACAATTTTTAATAAAATCCCATTTTATGTATTGATTAAATTGTGCTAAGCAGTGTTGTGCATGTATTCTCCAATGTAGCTGCGTGTGTTTCTTATTCTGCACCTAGAGAGCATTGCAAAATGCACGCACAACACTGTTTACGACGATTTTTAATCAAATCCCATTTTGTGCAATTGATTAAATTGTACTAAACAGTGTTGCGCATGCATCGTCCAATGCAACTGTGTATTTCTTATGTGTTTCAACTGTGTGTTTCTGCACCTAGAGAGCACTGCAGCAAACTAAAAATTCTAGAGGCTTTTATTGTTGTTGTTTTTTTGTTGCTGTTTTTTCCTAAATCAGTAACCCTAAATAATGATTGATCTCGAGTTCTAGTGAGGTTTCTGCATAATATTTCTTTATTAAGAAGCAACTTGATGAAAATGTGGACCTAAGATAGTGGGACTAGAGCAGGAAATGCACCAACATTACATTAAGTGAAAATGTGATCGATCCATGACACACAACACCGACCAGCAGAATACTGCTAAACATACACAGTGTAATGAACTAATGTTAGAACAGAGATGCAGCACACGTTAAAATAACCCTGCAAATATCATATCATGCTGATGGTCTAACCTTACAAGAAAGCAAGAAGCAAAAATGGGAGCAGCCTGAAGGGTGGAGGGCACAACGCAGCTCCCTCAGAAGTGCTAGCTTTTGTCTTGTTCTATTTTAAGAGCAAGGAGGGACGTAACGAGAGAAACCCCGCTGTCTGCTGTCAAGAAACTGGTTTCGTGCTCACCGGATCTCTAACGAAGATCGTCATTTGAATAGGTATCTGTTAGGCCGTGCTCGTGAGTACACTCCAACGGTGTGGTTGATTTTAAGAGCTAATCAGAGTTGCCTGGTTAAAGATCTACAGATATGGAGGATTACTAGTGGATTGGGTTTAGGGTTCAAAGGTCAGATTATTTGGTTAAATCCATGTCAGCATGAATACAGGGGTTTGTACAGAGTCTTTGTATTTAAAAATAGCATTTAAAAATGTAAGTATTCTTGCACCAAAAGTGATCGAATGAGATAATTACTATAGAAATGATCTATCATTAAATCATCTGTTTCTAATTGTGTATTGTAATTGATATAACTTTATTTTAAATAGTACTTGCAATGAAACGCTAAAATATTTTATGATCCTTAGAAATGACATGTTGCCTGGCAAACATCGATTTTCCATGAAATCTGTTAAGACAAAACGATTCCTTCCTTGAATGACTTTTTATTTTATTATGGAGTTAATTTTAAGTAATCTACATTGATGGTGATAAAAAGGAAATGCCTCGCTAATAGTCCTTTTACTTAGTAACATTAGAATTGCACAAATCTCTATTTTGTAAAAAAAAAAAAAAAAAATTATTATCGTGTATGTGCAGTATTTAAAAAGAAATTTCCTGTGTATATTGTTAAAAATATTTTGCATTATATGTGTTTGTGTATTGTGCATATTTTTTAAGGCCCATAGTCTTTCTAAATCTTTGTTTCTGCCCTTCCATTTTCTCTCTTGCGCTCGCTCTCTATCTCTTTCTCACTTAAACACACACACAGCACACATTCAAGGGGTCTGGCTGGTTATTGAGTAAATCATTTACACATTCCTATGTGTCCACGTACATATAAAATTAAATCATGAACAAAACACTATAGCAGTAAGAGTATAGGTGTTTCTATCTGTGTGTGGATGGGTTGTTATAGCAGGATGTGACTCACTTGAAGAATTTAAGGAGAAAATCTGGTTTCACTGCTTCCACGAAACGCCTCCCTCATAAGCCTTGTCTTTCAGATGCCATGTCATTAAAGGCTGTTCCATTCTAAAGGGTGTTTCAAACACACCAATGAAATGCAGCCTGCTTTCTAAGCGTGTTCAATAAGCATGGATTGTATCTAACAAGCAGAAAATGGAAGGAAAAAAATAGAAATAATGATACATGTCGAGGAGGTACACGTCGACATGAAAGGATACATAGAAAACGGTCGAGTATTCACCAAGTCACATGGAATGAAGCATTTTTGATGAAACCTCATGAATGTTTTGTGTGCGTGAGACTAAATACCAAGGCATCATTGCGCTTAGTGAAGATATGCACATCTAGGGTGCAGCCTACTTCCAGCACTAGTGAGTGTAGTTGCATTTACATTACATTTACATTCATCTCATTTGCCTGATGCTTTTATCCAAAGTGACCTGTAGTTCACCCCAGGGTGTGATGGTGAGCAGTTGAGGGTTAAGAGACCCAACAGTGGAAGCTCAGCGCGGCTGAAAATTGCACTCGAGACGTTTCTGTCAGTTGCCCAGTCCCCTAACCAGTGAGCTGCTTTTCCTTCGGCATATATACGCAATAAAATACCAGCAAGCTATTTCAGTGCAACGAGGAGCTGCAATAAGAAGCAACGTGTCCAGAAAGGCTCGTCAGTATTTTCACAGAAGACTCACCTCGTACATGCAGTACAAGGCTCTACAAAAAAAACGTCATACAAACTTTAATACTTTTGGCACAAAGTTAATAAAAGGAAACATTGAAAAAAATCTTCTGCTATAAAAGCACAGGTTTTCAATTTTCTCAGCTCTCAACATTCACTCTTTTCTTATTAAACTGAAACAAAATGTGGGATTTCTGGAAGAGAATTAAAATACTTTATACATATATATATATATATATATATATATATATATATATATATATATATATATATTAGTAAAGCTTAAATCTCTTCACCCTTCATGCACCATATATTATTTGCTTTCTTTTGTATTTCCATTCGTTATGAATTTTGTTAATTAAGTTCTTGGTCTTACTTTATTATATGGTCATGTAGTACCTTAAGTGCATTGTTATTCTGTTCTAATTCTATATATATATTGGTGTTTTCTATGTAGTTATTTTCATGTACTCGAATAAAGTATCTTTTAAACTGTGAATTACTTTGTTCAATCCCTTATCTCAGACAGTTTTTATGTTTGGAAGGCCGTCTTTGGCCCCCTGCATGTCCAATTTGTCCTTCATTATGGTGCCTGTGTGTAAGAGGGTGGGGCTCTTCCTGGGATCCAAAGAGTGCCATAAGGATTAGAGAATGTGACTGGGGGACATGGCTGAAAGATGGAAGGATGATGTTTTCTTCGGGGTTTTTTTTTTTTTCGGTTAACTTTCATTAGATCTAATATGAGCATAAGATTTAACAAAAGTTTAACTCACTAATTCCAAAAACTATAATATGTAATACAACTACAACTATAATATTTAATACAATTCACATGCAATGACCAACAAATTTAGCACATAGTTGCACAGACAGACAGTCACTTTATTAATGCACACATCACAAATTACAACATAATTCTGTATAATTTATATTTATACTATATTGTATATAATTTATTCCTCCCACAGTCCAAAGACATGTAGATTAGGCTAATTGGTGTTCCCAAATTGCCCAAGGTGTGTGAATGAGGGTGTCAGTGTGTGTACGTGTGTGTACCCTGCGATGGATTGGCACCCTGTCCAGGGTGTATCCCGCCTAGTGCCCTAGGTCTCCTAGGATAGGCTCCAGGCCCCTGCGACCCTGCATACAGGCTAAAGCGGTGTAGAAGATGAGTGAGTGTATATAGTTTATATCATAGTCTTCTTAGTCTTATTCTTTTATTATTATTATTATTTTTAATAATTAAAAATCTGCACAGTCTGAAGGTTTTTGCAATTGTATTTCACTACTGTTGTACTTGTAAAATTCTAGAATCATTAAAATCATATAAAGCTGTGACATGTTCTTGACACAAGTTCTTTATCTTATATTAGAAACATTTGTCAAACATTCGTCTTAGCTTTGTTTTAAAGCCATAGTGGGCGTTCAAGTCAAACCAGGATTTTCTTTTGTAAATGAAGGTGTAAAACTAATTTACATTAGACTACCAGCTGCTTTAGGACGTTCGACCTGCGCAAAGGCCACATGTCTGTAAATCATGATCCTGGCCAAGGTGTCTCTGAGCCCACCGCAGTAGTTCCCGTGAGCGTTCAGCGAGGAAACTGATGATATACTTCTTGGCAACTTGCACAAGACACGCATCTATCTGTGGGAACTGTACACACAATCATTCACCAACACCACTTGCACAATACAGGAAATCGCCTGGGAGTTATTACCACATACCCTGTACAGCCCTGACCACAATTCAAGCCATTTCTACATGTTTGGGCCATTAAAGGAGTTCCTGGGAGGCCAGCGTTTCAGACGTAAAGCAGGCGGAGCAATCATGGCTCCGGCGTACTGAAAAAAACTTTCTACCTTGATGGTACCCACGCACTGAGATGCGCATAGCAGGGGATTATATCGAGACATAGAGGGAGTTTTTACCCAAATAAGTGTGTTCTCTTGATCAAAATCAAAAGTCCAAGTTTGACTTGAATGACTCTCGTAGAATTGGTGTTGCACAAATTGCATGCAAATGTTGAGGAGATGAGTCTTCTGATAATTGTTATTAATTTTATTTCTTAATTTAATTTATTTTTTATTTCGTAATGAAAATGTATGCAGAAAAGAAAAATAAATTATGTGAAAAACAGAGTACTACACACTTTTGATGCTTTAGAATACCTTTATCATTAGCATACTGTAAGTGGTGTATTCATTATTAACGCACCGACACACACACACACACACACACAGTGTAAATACATGCAATGCAAGGTTCAAAAGAGCGTAAAGACCTTTCTTATCTGATTGATTGCTGTGTGCGTGTGTAAAGGGTGTGAACCTGAAACTGCTCTGCTCTCGTGTGGTAGACAGTGGGTAGTGCACACACTGAAACACAAACACGCGCGTTCATTCAGTTCAAAGGTAGGTGGGGAAAGTTAGTGCTGGTGTGGAAATATCTCACACTCTCAGGAGGAAGTGGAGAGCTTGTGGTGTGATATATCTGAGCCGGCTCTTTCAGTGTGTGTGTGTATATGTGTGAGGGTGTGTGTGTGTCTGTGTCCTCATGGTTCTGCTGGTTCAGAGGAGGACATGACGCAGGACAAATGTGCTAACGGACAGCAGCTGAAGATCGTGATCGTAGGGGATGGAGGCTGTGGGAAAACGTCTCTGCTGATGGTCTATGCTAAAGGAGATTTTCCTGAGGTGAAGACAACGTGTACTTTTTTCATGTAGCGTTTCACACTTAACCAGGATCTTGTGCACTTTGTGGTCTGCTAACAGAGTACTCATTTTCTGAGAAATTCAATTGTTCAATGCTAAGTTTAGAGTTTAGAACTTTAGTAATTTAGTAATTACTTTGTTATGACTCTTATAATTGTGTTGTTACATTGACAATGTTCGGGGTCTGACGGATTTTTTTGTTAGTTAAAGAAAATTGAAAAATACCGTACATCACAACTTAGGCTGATCTTTAAAACAATAAAAAAGAATCGACACAAACATGAACAAAGTTCAGTTTAGCCACCACATCCACAAGTGTAATACATTTTTAACATAGCTGACAGAGTTTAAAAAAAGAAAAAGAAAGTGATGTTTGAATACGCATAACTAAGCCTGATTATAGAGTGGATAATCTAGCAAGGTGCTCTGTCAAAGCAAAACTGGGAAATTTCAAATGCGGTAGTCTAATGTAAGTTATTAAAGTTAGATAGTCTACTGTTTAAACCCTGATCTGGAGGGCTGGTGTCCGGCTCAGTTTAGTGATTTTTTTTATTTTTATGCAAACATATCTGATTCAACTACTCTGTTAATTGCCAAGTATTTTGGGAGTGTTTAATTGCTGGAAAAGTAGACATCGTAACCCTCTAGCTCTAGAGTTGAACAGCCCAGCACCTTTACACGCTAAAACAGAAGTACATTCTGCCCAGTTTTTGATTAATCTGTTCATTTCAAACAATAATTAACCAAACTTTCTGACCAATAATCTGATTTTTATTAATAAGTGATTTGTTATGAGCATAACTTAATGGAGTAATTTACTCTCACTGGCCACTTTATTATGTACAGCCCTCGTTAGCGTAAATATCTAATTAGCCGATCAACGTAGCAGCCACTCAACACATGTAGGCATGTAGACGTGTTCAAGAATGGCGAAGAAAGCTCATTTAAGTCACTCTGAAACATGGCGTGATTGTTAGTGCCAGACATGCTGCTCTGAATAATTCTGAAAGTGCTGATCAGTGGGGATTTTTATATACAATCATCACTAGGGGTTACAGAGAAAGGGGCAAAAAAAAAAAGGGGAAATATCCAGTGAGTGGCAGTTTTCTGGGCGAAAATGCCTTGTTAACACCAGAGGATAGAGGAGAATGGCCAGATTATTGGGGTTGAAGTGATAGAAAGATAACAATAACCCAAATAACATCCCGCTTTAGCCGAGGTACTGTATACTGAGGTACAAGGTGCTGAACACGCAACATGTCGAACCTTGAAGTAGATGGACTACAGCAGCAGAAGACTAGAATAAAAAGAGTCTAACTGCTCGCTCTTCTTTTAATGAAGTAGTTAATGATGGTCAGGACATCTTCAATATGTGTTGTGTCAATGATTAATATCTCTCCAGTGAAAACCCTAGCAGTTACCAAAGCAACAGACTTTAATTGATTTCTACCTGCCAGGTATAAACCTTATCTTCTGGCTTAGAGAATATTTATGACTAGCTGGTGCAACTAGAAAAGGGAAAACCCTTTTCCAGGCCCTGTACAAGTCTCTGTAACACCTCGCCCATTTCTGTTTAAGGTATATGGGTCTTTTTGTGTTTTGCTATACGCTCGATATCAAGTTCCATTAGACACTGTTGATTTTAAAGTCCATTTAGTTATTTATTTCCATCTATTTTAAAATGATCGGTGGGGGGCATGTTAACAGTTGTTCATGTTGCATACATTACTGCATTATTTACTATTCACCAATGTTACCGTGTGTCACAAGGTGAATTTTAGGGAAGGAAATGCGATTGCAAAAAAATGTCAGCACAATCACACACCCAAGAAGTGTGAAGAAGTGAATTAGTCCTAGCCATGTGGTTTCAATCTAGTATAAAGGTTGTTGTATGTTTGTATACATGCTGAGGGCTCTATTCTTCGGTTGTTGTGTGTACACACTGGACCTATACTAATGATTTTGTTCACATTATTTACATCACACTCTCGAAACCAGTTGAGTCTCTAAGCTTAACAAAGCAGGTTTGCTACAATAAAATTCACTTTTGCGTTTAGTGCTTTAACTTGAACCAGAGATGGTTACATTTTTCTTACTTGATACACTGGTACAAGGTCACATCTGGAAGCTGCACATGTATACAGTGCATAGTTCTTATGAAGGACAACAATATAAATCCTGAGCCCAGGACTGTATGGGGTTTTCTCAGGGTTCACTGGTTTCCTCCCAATCGATGTAAAGGTAGTACCTACTCTTAATTGCCCAGAGGTATGAATAAGTGTGTGAATGTAGTATACGTGTCTCTAATTATTCCTATTTTGTTTTGTTTTTGTCCACAAAATTTCCAGTTCCACCACAACCCTGACCTGGATAAAGGGTTTACAGAACATAAACATGCCAGACTAAGGGGGGAAATTAGGTATTGTGTAGGTGGTTTTCATTGTTGTGTTTATAAGTGAAAGTGGGTTTTAATAGTTAATAGTGGTCGGTTGGTATAAAAAGGATATTGGTTTAGGAGAAGTAAAGGCACTGGGTGTTAATTAACTGACAATCACAAACCAACTGTGTACCACTGCCCAGGCAATGAAAAACTGCTCATTCTGCATTTTATTCTGTTTAAAAAAAAAACCTTTTTATATATGTATGAATTTAAGTATAAATGTTGTAAAAATTATTTACACAGTTATATTTTTTATTCAGACTTACGCTCCATCGGTGTTTGAAAAGTACATGAAGATAGTAAACCATGGTGGAAAAGAGATTCAGTTGAACCTGTACGACACAGCAGGTATGCACACAAACACTCACACACACCTATCGTTCTTGATGCTGCATTCCTTAAACCTTAAACATAGGTGAAAAAAAATGGTGACTCACACACACACACACACACACACACACACATCTTACTTCTTACACAGAGAATACTGAAACTTAAACAAACAGAAACATGACACACCTTACATCCTCTTTTATTTTTTATTTCTTATTTATGATAGAAAATGAGAAACATCCTGAATTACCTGTTTTACTTGTGTATGTGTACTCAAAATTATTAAATACTGGATATAAAACTAAAGTGCAAAAAACTATTTGATTAAACATTTAGTTCACTAGGCAAGTAGGGAACTAGCATCACAGAAAACAAGCTAACTCACATATTTATGTTATAAGAAGTACAGAAAGCTAAATTACAAACAGGCAATAGAGGAAACATGCAAATCTAAAGAACTACCAAACTAACATAAGAAAACACATGCTAATCTACAATAAAGCAATAGCAAATGAGATGGAGTGCTGTTGCTATGAATATTAGCGGGACTGCGATGTGATCATAGACACAAGGCACAGCCTGATATTTCGCACTACAGCATGATCTTGAGCGTGATACTGCTTTTATACAACAGTTTCACAAACACAATTATTATCCACAGATTATAAATTGTCTGTTTATTTTACCAGTTATTTTGCTCCATCAACAAATATCCTTCTGCGAACTATCTAACCACGACTGGTGGAGCTGTGACTGGTTTTGAATGTGGGTTTTGGCAGCCAGTTGCTCTCTACCCAGTACTGCAGACCGTACAGACATACTTTCATCTATGCTCTTGACCGACAATTAGTGTAATTAACAGTTATTGGAACAACTGTGACATGGAGCGACACATATAATAAAACGTACCACTTGAGAGGAATGCTTCTCATCCAATCAGATTGCTTGGGTTGGAATTAACTGTTGTTAATATAGAAGCATAATAGTAAACAGGCTAAAGGATGTACTATGGCATAATATAAAACAGGTTAAACCACAAACTAGCTTTATAATAAACAAGCTAATCCAAAAACTAGCATAATACAGACTACCTACAAACTAGCATAATGATAAGCAGGCTAATCTACAAACTAGCATAATAGTAAATAAGGCTAGTGTAACTAGCATAATAAAAAAAAAACAGCTTAAACTGCCTCATTAAAAAAAACAAGCTAATCTACAAAGTAGCATAATCATAAGCAGGTTTAATCTTCAATCTAACATTTTACAAAGCAGACTAAACTAATTATTGTCACATGTAGCTTACAAAGAACTTGACACAACCAACTGACTGACAGACAAAAAATCTGACTGTTCCTGAAAAACCTAATTTTTCAAGAACTGTTGAGTTACACAAGCCCATAATCTCTTCAAGTGTTTTTATTAAAACACTAAACATTTCACTTGAATCTTGACCATAAATGTGGAACCACTTTGTTTCTTGTTTTAGACTGAAGTCTGCACTTAGTGTTTTTAGTAGCAGCAAGCTCATTCAGAGTGATTCTTTTCTCATGCTTTACCACAATCTAAGCATTACACACATTAAACATCTACACCGCAACCCCAACTGCAAATTAGCTTCACAGTAAACAGCAAAAGTACAAACTAACTGAATTGTTAAAAGGCTAATCTTCTGACTAGCATTATAGCAAGCAGCTGAAACTATCGACTAGCATTATATCAGGGTAGCAGATTAGCATTATTTTAAGGACGTTAATCTAGAATAAATATTTTATATATATATATATATATATATATATATATATATATAGTAAGTTTATGTACATAGAAATCTTACAACACAATTTGTACTGTTTATGTATGAAACCAGAAAATATACACTCTATAGATTCTATAAGTTCAATTTGTTTAGTTATTTTATTCAGTTGTAACTGCAAAGTTCGAGCATTACAAGGAATTCTGTTTCAGATTTAATTTAAGTCCTGTTTATGCTATATTTCTCACACATTGAAAAAATCTTTATTATCATTATTATTATTCATTCTGTTCATTATTCATTAATACTGAAGTACATCAGTATCATTTTTATGCTGATGTAGCTGTTTACCATTTCACAGCAAACTGAGATAAGTTACACGTTTAACAGGAAGTATACCAAGGATATAAAATGATCAAAGTGGCTTTGTCTACATTGCAGGAAGTGGAGAGTCGCAGGTAGAACACCACATCCTGTTACTGTGGCACACACTTGTCACTTTACACTCAGACAGGTGTTTAATCGTCCATCAACAATATCAACAGAAAAATAGTGCAATACATAAATAGGGTAAATATAATAATTGGAAAACCTGTTTAAAGGATTTCAATATTAATAACTGTCCAGGATACGTTTTTACAGACAGATAAATTTTACTAGCCTGTTTTAACCATTTTTCAGTTTTTACAACTGGTTACATAGACAGTTGCACCAGTACGTTTATGTAATTACTCAGCAAATCACGGCAATGAGTTTTTAAACAAATCTTTTTAAAGCTCATTTTCTCTTAATAAAATTTCTAACATAGTACTATATTGTGAAATTATCTTTAAAATGCCAACTCTACAATTTTCCCAAAAAAAATTGAGTAAACAGGTTAACATTATACAACACTGTAATAAATTAGCAAAAAGTGAAAGCACTATATATAATTTTCTTACAAATTTAATTAGACTGTTTTGTATTGCATTGTAAACCGTTAAAGAAATTAGTGAGTTGAATTGCTCATTGCGGTCAGTTTTTAACAGCTGACATTTTTGAAATGACAATTCGGTGTGTTCTTATCATTACCAGACGCATGTGTACGAGCAGTGATGATTCTGAGGAACAGGAAGACTGAGGCAGGATGTGGGTTTATCATCCACACTGCTTTTAAATGCAATGTTCAAGCACAAAACTGGCTCACATAATGATGATACGTACAAACAAACAGTGCTTTAATGAATAAAATAATTATCCCTTAAAATGTAAAGTGTATTCTAAATAATATATGTAAAGTTTTTGTCTGTATATTGCTCAGAACTCGCTCTTTCAGTCTTAACGTTTCTTTACGTTTCATACATTGGAGGAATTCCGGTTTTGAAAAAGTTTCTGTCTGTCTGTATGTCTGTCTGACAGATTTTGTCACAACATCACGCCTGGACAGAATTTAATGAAACTATTTTTAGGTCCTTAAGTATTAGGTAGTTCAACCAGCACCATAAATAAAATCAAAATGTTTAGTAGAAGTGAGAAGTTTTTTTACCAGATTATAAACCGCATGTTTTGAAGCAGCGTACTGCGCATGCATCAAACTGTGGGCGCGTCTTAAATCAACCGCTGGTCTGAATTAAATGAACCTTTGGCAGTACTTAGATATCTGCCTGAAGTTCACCCTTATTTACCTTTATAAGTGAAAGTAAAGTGCTGAGTAAAAGCGATGTTATGAACAGTTATGTGCCAGATATAATAATATACTTTAAAATAAAGTATACTGATGCGCTACTTACTCAATGCAAACAAACACATGCACCAATCGATATTAATTAGAAAAGTTAAACTGAATATTTTTTACTGGAATTAGTTTGTATTTAGACTGAAATAGCAGTGCTAAAGTAGTATACTGGAGTGTATTTGGCTGATGATGAAAGAAGTAAAACTAGACAAGTGCATAAAATACTCACACTTACAAATTTTTTATTTCTTTGTATTATTAAGATAGGCAAAAAGTTCTACTGTACAGACAAACAGGCAGACATGTACTGTACATGGGCTTTAACCAGAAATAATAATGTCACTGTTAGCATTAAAGCTGATCAGCTTATTTATAGCTTTAACCTTTCAACAATTTTTTTCAATTCAATTTTATTTATATAGCGCTTTTAACAATTGGCATTGTCCCAAAGCAGCTCTACACAATCAAAAGAATTATTTAAGTTTGTATGGAATTTGAATGTGTATGAATCAAAATGGTCAGATAGTCCCTGAGATGATAGTAGGAAGAAACCTTGAGAGGAACCAGACTCAACAGGGAACCCATCACCCATTTGGGTGAAACAGAAAGCAGGAATTGATCTGCATTCATACTGTGTGTTAGTTGGCAGGCAGTTCAGCTATAACAGTTGATGTTAATATGGAGTCCAGTTAGTTATTGAAGACTCAGGTAGACTTGTAGAAAGTTCCAGTCCTGAACTATCAAACAGACAAGTCCTCGGAGAAACAGCTGCCATCACCAGTCGAGGCCAAAACCGTCTTCTAGGTAGAGAGAACCATCCCCAGACTATTTTTACAAATTCTTTTCCTGTCAATGTCGGATACTAACGTTAGTCAAAAATAAATCAATCATAGGAAGATATGAGTAGGTGTAATGGTAAACATCAGTGTAAATCTACTCTGTGTGTGTTTGTGTGTGTGTGTGTGTGTGTGTCGTCAGGTCAGGATGATTACGACCGGTTGAGACCACTTTCCTATCAGGATGCGAATCTCATCCTGGTGTGTTACGATGTCACAAACCCAACCAGCTACGAGAATGTGCTAATTAAGGTATATTTACACACAACTTTACATGCCTTCTTTTAATTTTACAATAAAATGGTTAAAAGTGCTACACAAACAAAAATCTTATGGTCCAAATAAAATTCAAGGCTCTGGCTATTAAAACAAGTTGTGAAATAATGTTAAAACAAGTTAAACATTTTATTTCCTAATTCTAAATACAGCATACATGATGTGTATGGGTGTGTGTGTAGTGGTATCCAGAGGTGAATCATTTCTGCCGTGATGTCCCTGTCATTCTGATTGGCTGTAAAACTGATTTAAGAATGGACAAGGAGAAGATGAGGAAACTGAGATCGCTTGACCTCGAACCAATCACATACATTCAGGTAAGTGATGACATCATGCTGACATCACACCCCTAATCAAATCAGACCGGTTACCAAAGGTTAGAACGATAGGCAGTTAGTTCACTGTCTGGTGTAATTTATTCAATGCGTGTTATTGTGTGTTATATTGTATTTACAGCAGTGGTTCACTGAATTTTATGATGTGTTTTATTTGAATGGTGTGATGATTCACTGTATAATAATTCGCAGAGTATTAGTGCATTATAGTGCATTAGGTTCGCTGTGTCTTTTGGTTGTGGTTATGGTTCAGTATAATGGTTCAGTGTTTTATTTTAAGTTGAGTATATTGGTTTACTGTGTTATGGTGGCTTATGAGGCACAGTATAATATTTCACAGAATATTAGTATGTTATAGTGTTTAGAATAATGGTTCAGTGTGAATTTTTTTTACATCCTTCAGTGTCATGGTTCTGTGTGTTATGTTGTTTTGAGTATAATGATTTACAGTGTCACCTCGAGGGTCTAGGTTCGATTCCTGCCTCTGTGTGCATGGAGTTCGCATATTCCCCCCGTTCTTGGTGAGTTTCCTCTGAATACTCCTGTTTGCTCCCAAAAACATACAGATTAGAATAATCGGTGTTCCCAAATTGCCCGTAATGTGTCAATGAGTGTGTGTATGTGTGTGGCCCTGCAATGACTGGCATTCTGTCATAGGTTCCAGACCCCCACATCCCAGGATTAGATAATGAGTGAGTGAGTAAGTGAGATTCACAGCGTATCAGTAGACTATAGTATTCAGTACACAGTAATACTGTATTATTATGCATTATTATAATATGTGTGTTATAGTGTTCAGTATAATGGTTTAGTGTGCTAGGGTGTACTATACTCACTCACTCACTCACTCATCCTCTATACCGCTTTATCCTGTGTACAGGGTCATGGGGGGCCTGGAAGTGGCACAAGTTGGGGTACACCCTGGACAGGGTGCCAATCCATCGCAGGGCACACACATAGACACATTCACACTTTCTCATTCACACTACGGGCAATTCAGGAACACCAATTAGCCTAGTACCCGGAGGAAACCCATCGCGCATGGGGAGAACATGCGAACTCCACGCACACAGAGGCGAGAATCGAACTCAGATCCTGGAGGTGTAAGGCGACAGTGTTCAGTATAATACAGTGTGTTAGTATAATGGAGCAATTTGTTATGGTGTGTTATAGTGTTTACTGAAATGGTTCAGTATGTTATGGTGTATTATAGCATTCTGTATACAGTAATGTTTCAATGTTTTATGGCGTGATAGTGTTCAGTATACAGTAATGTTTCAGTGTGTTGGAAGGTAAGTGACTCGTGCCCTTCAGCATAATGGTTCACATTTTGTTATTCACTGTGTGTTTTTGATGTGTTCAGGGAGAGGAGACACAGAGGCGGATGAATGCTACCCTCTACCTAGAATGTTCAGCTAAACACCGTGAGAATGTAGAGGACGTTTTTAAAGAAGCCACCAAGCTGGCATTGGATTACAGTCGCAAAGCACGGCATGTCCGTAAGAAGCGGAGAAAGTGCCATATAATGTAATACCACCTGCAGTCGCACAACATTGTTTAGTTTTCTTTAGCTGTTTAATTTTTTTTTTTATATAGACCAAAATGACTGTATAAAGACTCAGAGAATTGCAATACATTATTGTAAGTAATTATAATAATGGAGAGTGTAAGAAGTGTATATGCTGCTATTGGCGTGTTAGCATATTAAATCTTATTAAATCAAGTATTAAATCCTTTACACTCTAGTGCATGTTCACTAGTGCATAGTTAACCAGTGTTCTTAATCTCGAAACTGAAGTACACTTTATGTCGGATGTTTACATCTTCATTATGATAGCGATCATTCTGTTGGGTTTTAATCCTCCAGGTGTGTGAATTGAGGTTTCTCCTCAGATTAAAATGGGCATTGAGGTCACCAATGTGATCATCATAGCTGGTTTCTAACACAGAGAAAGCACTTTTTTTTCCCCTCTTTGGACCTATTAAACAAATTACCACCCTTTTGTAATTCACTAAAATGAGCCACCAAGAGGAAGTACTTGAGTGCACACAGGACAGGTTTAGCAGGTTACTTCTGGCCCACTTGGTGCAGTGTTGAGTCACTCACTGCACTGATATCCAACACTGCCACCACACTGCATTAGATTTGCTATGAATATTTAGATTCACAGCACCCCCTAGTGGATAAGTATTGTATCTGACCAATCACAATCCAAAATGATTGATAAATTGACTTCATCTCCATCATTTAACTTTCCTGGACTGAGGTTTTCACTGATTGTGGTTAAAATTCATGGAAACAATATTGATCTGTTTTGTGATTTATTATAATTTTCTCCCATTTTTAAACATTTTGTTACATTTTGAAATGCAAATATTTTTTACATTTTAATTCCAAACTATTTTCATGTGTGTTGGTGTTCCCTGATGGAATTGTATTTAACTTTCTGTATGTTTAAAAAGCATTCTTTGTTACAAACCTTACACATTTCTGTTTGGAATATATATATAATAAGTATTATACCTGCACACATATTAAACATCTGTTCGTGCATGACTTTTTAAAACATTTATGTATGTTGCTTGTAAGTTTTACAAATTTTACTATACAGAAAGTTTTGTTCATTTATGCACTCAATACTGCTTTAACATGAAGCACCGCAGTGCTGTAGAGCATGGAGACGGTCAGCCTGTCACATTGCTCAGGTGTTTTTAAAGATCAGGTTGCTTAGATAGCAGACTTCCAGCTGGTTTCATTTGGTTCTCATCTTCTTCTTGACAATACGCCATCGTTTCTCTCTGGGGCTCAGGTCACACGAGTTGTCTGGCCAATCAAGCACAGTAATGACAGTGGTAAGATGTGCTGTAGGTGTGACAGAAGAGTTTAAGGTGGAGGTGGGTCTGCATCAAGGATCAGCTCTAAGCCCCTTTTTGTTTGCTCTGGTGATGGACAGGATGACAGATGAGGTAAGACAGGAGTCCCCATGGACTATGATGTTTGCAGATGACATTGTGCTCTGTAGCGAGAGCAGGGAACAGGTGGAGGAAAATTTGGAGAGGTGGAGGTACGCTCTGGAAAGCAGAGGAATGAAGGTTAGCCGCAGCAAGACGGAATACATGTGTGTGAATGAGAGGGACCCAGGAGGATCGGTGAGGCTACAGGGAGCAGAGGTAAAGAAGGTGCAGGATTTTAAGTACTTGGGGTCAACGGTCCAGAGCAACGGGGAGTGTGGAAAGGAGGTGAAGAGGCGGGTACAGGCAGGTTGGAATGGGTGGAGAAAAGTGTCAGGTGTGTTGTGCGATAAAAGAGTATCAGCGAGAATGAAAGGAAAGGTGTACAGGACAGTGGTGAGACCAGTGATGCTCTACGGCTTAGAGACAGTGGCGCTGAAGAAAAGACAGGAGGCAGAGTTGGAGGTAGCAGAGCTAAAGATGTTGAGGTTCTCTTTGGGAGTGACAAGGATGGATAGGATTAAGAATGAGTTTATCAGAGGGACAACCCACGTTAGATGTTTTGGAGATAAAGTCAGAGAGGCCAGATTGAGGTGGTTTGGACATGTTCAGAGGAGAGATTGTGAATATATCGGTAGAAGGATGCTGAGGTTGGAACTGGCAGGCAGGAGGTCTAGAGGAAGACCAAAGAGGAGATTTATGGATGCAGTGAGAGAGGACATGAAGTTAGTTGGTGTGAGAGAAGAGGATGCAGAGGATAGGGTTAGATGGAGGCAGATGATTCGCTGTGGCGACCCCTGAAAGGGAACAGCCGAAGGACAAAGAAGCACAGTAATGACATAGTCAGTAAACCAGATAGTGGTAGTTTTGGCACTGTGGGCAGGTGTTAAATACTGCTGGGAAAGGAAAGCTGCATCTCCATAAAGTTTGTCAGTGGACAGATCCATGAAATGCTCCAAAATCCTCCTGGCAGACAACTGCATTGACTTTAGATTTGATAAAATCATATGAAAATAGCGTATAAAACACCAGCCGATGGCATGGCTCCCCAAATCATCACCAACAGTGGAAATCTCACACTGGGCTGATTCAGTGCCTCTCAACTCGGCCTCCAAATTCTGGGATCTTGATTTCCAAATAATTTTTTTTTTTTTTATTTAAAAAGCGGACTTTGGACCACAGAGCAACAGTCCAGTTCTTTTTCTCTTTAGCCCAGGTAAGAAGCTTCTGAAGTGGCTTAAATCATAGGGATGCAAGAGTTGTAGCCTATTTCCTGATGGTGTCTGTGTGTGGTGGCTCTTGATGCACTAACTTCAGCCTCATTCCACTCCTTATGCAGTATACATACTCCTTATGCAGTGCGTATACATTTTTTTGGCTGACTGTATATTTAAGTATTAGCCCGGGTTCGATTCCCAGCCACTGGATGCAGTGCCGGTCTCAAGCCTGGATAAAATGGGAGGGTTGTGTCAGGAAAGGCTTCTGTCTCGCGTTAAACCTGTGTTAAGCTTGCCTGTGCGGAGTGGATGGTTCACTGTGGCGACCCCTTGCTGGGAGCAGCCGAAAGACAAACAGTAATTTAATAAAATTTTAATGAAAATATTCTAGCCATATTCAAGTCAATCAAACTGAAGAAAAAGCATCTTGAAATATTTAATTTCATACATTTATAGATGCACTGTGAATTTTATAGTCAATGTTATACAGTATTAAAAAAATAAACACGTTGAATAAAGCTATAGTTAGCAAAAAAATTATACACACTTCAAGAAAAAAAGTTACTTTTTATACTAAATTTATTTCATTTATATATATATAAATATAATATATATAAATATTATATATATATATATATATATATATATATATATATATATGCCTTGTTGATGCTAGAGGTCAGAGGAGAATGGGCCGACTGATTCAAGCTGATAGAAGAGCAACTTTGACTGAGAGAACCACTCGTTACAACCGAGGTATGCAGCAAAGCATTTGTGAAGCCACAATACGCACAACCTTGAGGCGGATGGGCTACAACAGCAGAAGACCCCACCGGGTACCACTCATCTCCACTACAAATAGGAAAAAGAGGCTACAATTTGCACGAGCTCACCAAAATTGGACAGTTGAAGACTGGAAAAAATTTTGCCTGATTTGATGAGTCTCGATTTCTGTTGAGACATTCAAATGGTAGAGTCAGAATTCGGCATAAACAGAATGAGAACATGGATCCATCATGCCTTGTTACCACTGTGCAGGCTGCTGCTGGTGGTGTAATGGTGTGGGGGATGTTTTCTTGGCACACTTTAGGCCCCATAGTGCCAATTAAGCATAGTTTAAATGCCACAGGCTACCTGAGCATTGTTTCTGACCATGTACCCATCCTCTGATGGCTACTTCCAGCAGAATAATGCACCATGTCACAAAGCTCGAATCATTTCAAATTGGTTTCTTGAATATTACAATGAGTTCACTGTACTAAAATGGCCCCCACAGTCACCAGATCTCAACCCAATAGAGCATCTTTGGGAGGTGGAACGGGAGCTTCGTGCCCTGGATGTGCATCCCACAAATCTCCATCAACTGCAAGATGCTATCCTATCAATATGGGCCAACATTTCTAAAGAATGCTTTCAGCACCTTGTTGAATCAATGCCACGTAGAATTGAGGCAGTTCTGAAGGCGAAAGGGGTTCAAACACTTTATTAGTATGGTGTTCCTAATAATCCTTTAGGTGAGAGTATGTGTGTGTATGTATGTGTATATATATATATATATATATATATATATATATATATATATATATAATACATATGTGTGTGTATATGTATAACAATATCATACTATTTTATTTTCCTGAAATGTATATACATTGTTTTGGCTCTGTAGTAGGTAAGGACTTGGAGGTGGGAGCAATACTCTCACTCACTTGTTCTCTACACCGCTTATCCTGTACACAGTCATGGGAGCCCTAGAGCCCATCCCAAAGGTCTAGTCAGGGTGCCAATCCAGCGCAGACCATAAGCACACAAACCATGTTATTTGTTGATGCTATTTTCCCACCTTAAAGTCCCTTTTAATAAATTACAATTTTGTAATTTTGAAAATGAATTAAATAAGAACTAAACAATAAATAAACTCAATTAACAAATGGTCATCAAAAAAATAAATAAAATAAACTTTTTTTGTAACATAGGTCAGCCATATAACAGTAGTGTAATAGATGAGATTAAGCTTAACTAACATTTCTTCTAATGTTAACATACTGCCAAGTTAGTTTTGTGTTACAATAGCTATGTTGTCAAACACAACTGCTCTGAGCTGAAGAAAAAGGAAACAAGTCACATCAAGTTTGCTGATTAAAAGCGAGGGCCTGTGAGTAAATGCCCGACAATCAGGTAAAAAAGATGCAGGAAACAAGACTTTTAATTCAGCATCGTTTAATCAATTTCACATTTAAAATCTTGTTTCCTCCCCTGTCCCTTTGTGAATCGCTGATCACATGTGCGTCTCCAGCGGCAAGCTGATGTGTAAACATTCACACCGACCACAATTAAAATGTTTGACCTGTGTGTAAAAATCACTGAAAATGTCCATCACGTAACACAGCCGAGAGACGCCCAACGGTACACGGAGCACCGAGACGAGGCAGCTTGGTCTCCGTCCGCACACTGTCTCTGTAGTGAAGGGGATGTTGCCATGACAACCAACCAAGAGGTGGCCTTCAGAAAGCATAGTTTCAGTTTTTCTTCTGCTCCTCCTTTTTCTGGTTGTTCTTCTGTACCTTCTGATGGACCACTTTGAGCGTTGTCAGGAAGTTCCCCAGGAACAGCACGAGGAAGGTCAAAGCCAGCATGAACACCTGTGGCATGCAACGATTACGCCAGACAAATGTATCACAGGTCAGGGCCGGATACAGACATGTGCTGGATTATGTACGTGTGTGAATGTGTACATACCTGCCACTCTTTACAGTCGTCCCGTGCAGCAAGTCTAAACAGAGTCACTGCGTTGTACAGCTGCCAAAACTAAAACACACACACGTTAATATCTCTGCCTGAACACACGAGTCAGGAATTAAAGATATTTCCTCTGTTCATTTTCTGATTTAGAAATTCTACTGCAAGATGATATTTAACCAAAAGATTTATAATATCAATACTAACAATAAGTCATCTTGCATCAGTGCAGTGTAGTGTTTAAACTTACATGTCCAAAGAACAGAAATGGCAAGAGGAAGGTCAGTCCTCTCCACATCCATGACTGGAAACCCTCTAAACCATCCCCCCCAAAAAAGAGACGACACATCCAATTAACACAAAGACACATACGCACTGGCTAAATAAATGAAAAAAGAATCGTGAAAACCCAGCCATCACACCAACTGTGTGAAGTCATTGCAGGGTTAAACTACAAGAACTTGAGTGTCCTGCACAGAGCCCTGATTTTCACCCAATCGATAACCTTTGCGAGAAACTGGAGCACTAGACTTCCTTCCCAAACATCAGCCTCTAACCTTACTAACATTCTTGGGGCTAAAATCTATCTTCAGGAGCAGATGCATTTCCTTTTGATGCAGGAAGTGACACACAAACAAGACACTTCTCACATAGGTGGACACACACACACAAAAAAAGTGACAGTAGTGTTCCAACAGTGACTTGTAGTTTTATGTAATTAATACTTTAAAGATGATCCCCTTTCAAAATGACCCAAGCTATCGTTCAGTTAATCAATCAGTAAACACCTCTGCAAAAGCACTGGACAAACATTGACGTCAATCCTTACTCATTCAATCAATAAATGTTCAGTAAAAGATTAGTGCTGGACAAGGTCACAGAGGATCTGATGTCTATGCCAAGGCAGGCGCACACACGCACGCATTTTACATAACGTTGCTGAGCCTAACCCTGACCAACTGAAGCAACACCAAATCATAACACTGCCTCCAGAGTCTTGAACAGTACACACTATGCATGATGGTTGCATCGCTTCATGCACTTCCCATCTTACCCTGACGCACCCATTACTCTGGAATAGGCTCAATCTGGACCCATCAGACCACATGACCTTTTTGCATTGCTCCAGAGTCAAATCTTAATGAAGCCTATCTTTTCTGGTTTTGATAATGTGTTAAAGGCTTCTTAACCTAGATTCAATGATTAAATCTCTTTGCTTGATACAGTCCAAAAATTGGAACCATCAAAAATTTTTTGGCCAGGCAGTGTACAAAACTATAAATTGAAAGTATAATGCTGGACGAATGGGATGTCATGTAAACTATAAATATTCTTTACATCACTGTTTGCAACCAGTTTGGTCATCCGAAAGTGACAGAAAAATAAGACGTCACTTTACTCAAATAGAGTGACTTCCCAGTCACATGTACTGATGCGTAAAACTCACCTACTGTCAGATCCAGCTGATTCCGCTCCCCTAAAGCACGCAGCCGATACAGACACCCGCTCTGATAATAATACTGCAGAAATTGCACACAACCTGCAACACACATATAGATGGCATAAGAATAGAAAAGTGTACGATTGTTCAATCTCATCCTCATTATTTAGTAGTTATTATTCACACTTAATTTAATAGACAATCCACTAAAAATTCAGCACTGCATCAGCTCTTACTCTGAAAAATGGAGAAGGCCAGGAACTGACTCCTGAACGTCTGATATATTACTCCCTCAGGCCTTAAAGCAGATAAACACATTTAAGAAACACAACATTTGCTATGTGTTGATTGAAGGGTTTTACATTTTTGACTGTAGGAGCGTCTCACCAGGTAAGCATGACACCTGAGAGAAACGTGGAGACGTAGTGATGCAAAACCCACCAGCCTTTAATTCTGAAACGCACAATATAAAACACACTTCATCATACATGCAGGATAAAATGGGAAGATTAAAACATTACAGGATGTACCACAGTGTACCTGGTTATTTAATATCAGCTACTCAAACAAGTCTGACTCAGATACTGTTTGTACAAATAAAATGTAAGTAAATGAATAATAAAATACAATATAAAAAATAAATAAATACAATCCAGATCATAAAATTTAAATCACAATTAATTAAACAAAACAATTGACATCGATTAGGCTTAAAGGTTAATGATTACCATACCTGGAATTCTTTAAATACGTGTTATTTTAGTATATACACACAACACTAAACTTTTCACCATAATACAAGTTGAAGAGTTAGTTTATGTGTTGGTACAGGTAGTCCCCAACTTATGAGCAGTCTCCTGGAACAGAGCTCATTCATAAGCCCAATTTGTTTTTAAATCCGACAAAGTGAGTCTTGTACGCCTTTAACACAAATATAAAGCATACCAATCCACTTTAACTAAATCTCCGTCCCCATGCCCCACATTGCCATCATGAGGCCAAAAACCATAATCATGCCTTAAGAAATCTCTCTCACATGTAAAATGTAACAGTGCAGTCTCTGAGGCTTTAAATCGTGAGGGGGAACCCCAGCGCCGTTTTGTCTTAGAGCTGTTTTTCATTGTAATGTACTGTGAACTCGTTTATTGAGGATTTTCAGACATTTTAATTATTGACGATCAGGACAGCTTTACAGGACAGTCATTGTCTATCATCATCATCCCGGACTGACACATATAATATACCTGACATTTTATACATTTACTTACACGCCGAAAATATTGTATATAATTGTAAATATTGGTATCTGGTGCGCTGCAGTGTCTATTTTCTGTACAATACACTTCAGCTACTTCCGTGACTAAACCAGGAGTACAGTTGAGCTGCAGTTCGTTCGTATCTTCGAAAAATTCGTAACTCTAATGTTCGTAAATCAGGGACTATCTGTATTGGGACTAAACAACTGTTGGATTTAGTTTGCTTGGGAGCATAAAGATTTGACTTGGGAAATGCAATGGGAAAAGGTCATATGGTCTGATGACTCCAGACTGACGTGTGTGTTACGGTAAGAAGGGAAGTGCATAAAGTAATGCACTCATCATGCATAGTGCCCTCTGTAGAAGCCTCTGGAGGCAGTTGGTCAGGTCTAGACTCGGCAACATTATGTGGCTATAAAATGAAGTCAGATGATTACCCGTGTGTACTGAATGACCAGGTTATTACAACTATGACATTTTTTCCTCCTTTTTTTCAATTAGCAACCGCAGCACCATGTGCTGTAATCAAAGCTAAAGGCGACTTAATTAAACATTAGAGCATACCATTTTTTATTTATTTTAGCAGGTAACGCAAGCATTTTTGAGCACATTGAGGAAAGACTAGGCTAAGCTAGACCAAGTCATCATGTTCTGTAACTTTTTTTAAGGACGTATACCGATAGTATGTCAGGGTCAGCCCTAATGTTAGTTTATGTTTAACCAGTTTATTTGGAAAGACTTAAAACAAATGTAAACAGACCTAATAACGCACCAGACTGTTTATCAGTTTTCCTTTTATAAAATGTGAGATTATTAGCTTCACCTGGAGCCGTTGTTGATGAGAATGCTTTCCCTGATGGTCAGCGTACAGTAATACCACACCAATAAAAAATTGAAGATTTCGTCTGTGACACTGCAACACAAAAGAGATTTCACACACCCTTGAAACCGTTTATTTCACCCGTAACTGTATAAGCATATGTTAGTATAAGCATGTCTTACCGGTGGTTCAGCAGGAAGAGGCATGTGATGGCACCCAGCATTAGGATTATGGTCATGCACAGCTTAAACTTCTCATACTCATCCTTATATGCAAATCTATCACAATACAGAGAGAAGATACTTTTCACTACAGCCATTCTTAATAACATTTAATAACTTGGATTAGGATGGGATACAAATTGAAATGGGAACTTAAAGTTAGATTGGAGTTTCTTACTTTGTCTGGTTGCTGAGCAACGTTACGTTCACATTCCCAAGAACCAGACTTAGGTATAATCTGTTGACGAAATAAAAGCAGGCAAAAACATAGGACATGTTTAAACACATAACGGGAATGTTCTGTATCTGCATTTGCTGAATCACATCCTGCAGTATCAATCGTACAGTCGGCTAATCAAATCAGATTTTTGATGGCATGTCTATTTTGAGATGGATATGGTTTACTGCATGAACAGCAAAAAATGTGAAATCCTATTTTGGATCTGTGAAACAGCACATTAGGTTGGGTCAGATTTCAAGTGTTGGTCATTCGTTAAGGACATAAGAGAAAAACCGACATGAAGGTGGGTGAAAGGAGGACCACTCAATACACAGATACATACACACCCCATAAAAATCTCAATTTAACTAAAAAGATGCAGTGTGTGTGCTTGGATTATGAAATGTTACACGGATTCACACTCGCAGGGAATTGAGCTACATTTCAATTGGTGTTTAGTCTTTTTCACATCATGAAAGCCCCCCCCCCCTCCCCCCCCCAAAAAAAACAAGAAAAAAAAAAAAGACTAAAATACTCATCTGCTATTTACACAAGTTTTTTTTTTTTTTTTGTAAATCTGTAGTATTTATCCCGACTTTCAAAAATATCAGGATGTTTTATTTAAAGTTGAAAAACAGAGTTGAAGTACAGAAGTATAAGTGATGCCTGCAAATATTTACTTTTTCTCCCCAACACTTCCTCCCTGACTGTTGTAATGACTGTTGAATTTTCTTCCAATATTATCATATTATCTTTGTCGCCACTTGTGACGCGACTTATCCGTGTGATAATAGATTAAGCACAATTCGCGCCATCATGCCTTACACAAAAACTAAACTGGAAAAACAGAAATGAGCAATAAGTTGTGACGTGAACATGGGTCTAAAAGTCCTAAAGACATGTCTCTTTAGCAGCTACACCTTATGAATTTTATTTGGAGAACCAGGACATTTTTTGAGGAAGGAAGAAAAAGAAAAAAAAACAAAGATAAAGAAGCAATGTACCCGTTCTTCTTTGGCAAGTAGGCTTCCATGTCGAAGAAGACATGCTGCTTCTCTTTAATCTGCGCCTGCAGGTCATTTATGGCCAGAGACTCTTTGTCGTCACATGATTTTGAACATCTGAAGGCAAACAATTGATCTACATAAGCTTTATGAACACAAAAAAAAAGCAAAATCAACAAGCTAATAAAATCCCCCCACATATATACAAAATCCTTCAACAGAAAACAAAATATTTGTTTATTGCTCATTACATTTTTAATAACTAATATGAATGCTACAGTACCTTTCAAAAGTTTGGACACCCCTCCTAATTCAAAGTGCTTTTTGTTCAATGATTTATTTATTTTCCACATCCTAAAACAATACTGGAAATTTCAAAACTATTAAATAATACATATGGCATTAGGCAGTGAAGTAGCAACAACAACAAGTCAGATGTTATTTTAAGACTCAAAAGCTCAGCTGTCCTGGAACTAGTCTTGCAACAACAGTATTGTCAAGTGCATTTGCAAAAACCCATCAAGCACCATGATGAAACATGAAGACCATCCCAGCAAAGCAAGACCAAAACCAAAAAAAAAAAAAAAAAAGTTAATTTAGAGTCACCAGCCTCAGAAATCATTAATTAACAAAGAGTACCTCAGATTAGGGCCGTTACGAAGGCTTTATAGAGCACAAGGTGCAGATACATCTTAATATCAATTGTTGAAAGGAGATTACTGCATATTTTAGATACCTTTAGCATTGTTTTACAGTGTAGGACGAAATAAAAATCAGGAAAGACCATGGAGTTAGAGGGTGTGTACAAACATTTTGACAGAATCCTCATACAGAAAGGATTTCCTCCTTTAGTGCTTTAGATTGTTCTGAACAGACTCCAAAAGACTATAAAGCCATTTTGAGGCTGACTATCAAATTTTACATGAAGAAAAATGCATATGGTTTCAGACTTTGTGCACTCCTGTGTATGACCTCAAAAACTCTCTTTTAGCGTCACTGTGACTCCCGAAAAAGCGAGAGACCAAGCAAGACAGAGTGAGAGAGAGAGAGAGAGAGAGAGAGAGACAGCGAGAGAGAGAGCATTTGACCTCCTACCTAGACAGCATGGCCATTTTTTCTCGAGACTCCAAAGATGGTGTGGTGTGCAACATCGGGATTCAAACTTATTCAAAATCTTCCTATGCTAGGGCAGAAATTAGCAAGAATCTAAAGTGTACGTCCACAACCAGTCAAAAGTTTGGACGCATATTCTAATTTCATGGTCTTTCCTGATTTTTATTTCTTCCTATGAGAGAAAGGGAAAAATTATTCGCACTCCTGCTATATTGAAACTTCTGTCGGCCGCGCTGTCTTATCAGCGCTTTCTGTTCAAGGCCATTGTCTCTCCAGTCACTACTGTGCAGGTGTGAACATTACATCAGTTCACTTGTAAGTTCGGCATGAGAAAAATAATGCCCCACTTGTGATTTGCACGAAAGAAGAGCAGCCTGCAATGAGTCGGGTTTTTTTGTGGTCTGAGGGTGTACCTGGTGAAACAACTCACGGAAAAACGTAAACAGAAGCGTCTGGGTATCTGCAAACACAAATTGGACCGATACGCCAAAGAAGTTGAACATTTGTTAAAGAGAATCATTACTGGTGACGAGTCATGGTTTCAGAAGGGCCAGTATTGGAACACTACCAGGAAAAAGTTTCAACAAATCAACAGTGCTCGGTACAGAGAGACGCTTATTAAAGGCTTAATCTGAAGCCTAGACTTCAGATTAAAAGTGGAGGACTGCAATTTAAGGGCGTCATGATCTTGCATGACAATGCACATCCGCACACTTCTGCTAGCAGTGTCAACACTCTGCAAAATCCTTTTTTTGAGGTGGTAAAGCATCCTCCCTTTAGTCCTGATCTCACGCTATCATAACTTCATCTGTTTGGTCCCCTGAAAGCAGCCTTACGAGAACGAAGACTCAGTTCTGACTATGAAGCGAAGACAACAGTGCATTCATGGGTTACAGCTCAGCATAAAAAAATTTTAATGATGGAATTCGAACAGCGTATTGAACAGCAAAATGATGCATTTGTCTTTTTTAAAAGTGAATTCATGTAAATTCTATATCCAGAGTGCGTTGTAAAACAATGCTAAAGGCGTTCAAAATATGCAAGAATTGCCTTTGAACAGTTGATATTGACATGTATCTGCTACTAATGCTCTGTAACGCCTTCATAACGGCTCTTATCTCAGGTGTTGTTTGTTAATTGTTGATTTTTGAGGCTGACAACTCTAATATACTTCTCATCTGCAGCAGAGGTACATTTTGGTCTCGCTTTCCTGGGATGGTTTTTATGAAAAGAAATTTCATCATGGGTTTTGCAAATGCACTTGACAATACTGTTCTTGCAAAAACAATTCCAGAACAGCTGACCTTCATGCCTTAAAATAACAACTGACTGATGTTGGGGCTGTTGTTACTTAATTACCCAATGTCATACATGTTATTTCACCATTTAAAAAAAAAAAAAGGACTTTCTAGAAAGTAGAAAACAAATCATTAAACAAACAAAAAAAAGCACTGAATTAGAAAGTGTGTAACTTCTGATTGGTACTGTATGTCTAGTGGAATGCTAAAAGGACATTAACAAAGAACAGAAAGTTTCCAGAGAAAAATGTTTATATAAAAAAAAAAAAAAAAAAAAAAAAAACATGACTTGACTTGACTTAACTTAACTTCCGACAGGCTCAGGGGCATTATGGTAGACACTCTACTAAAGAAATGTCCTGTTTCTCTGAGATGTGCGTGTGTCCTATGCTTAACTTTTACTACTTCCACTTCTGCTACTTAAGCAAACATTAAATTACTTCCTAATTTCTGCTTCTCCTTTGCAGTCGTACATCATATAACTAATAACTCGGCCGTGCACAGACGTCCCACAGATGAAGAATAAACGTACTGACGAAGTGCATGTCCGAGCTCTTTAAGGCCTTTCCTCTGTTTGCATATGGCACCGCTGCAGATCGCCTGAAGGTGTGTGAGCTCCTCCAGCTTCTGCCGGTACACCTTATGGGTCTCCTAAAAAGCCACAAAGACAAATATGAACATTATTATTATTAATATCCTTGATACCCAAATTACAGCATTACCAAATAAACCTGGAAACAATTGCCTCAAATACAATCAGTTTATTAGAGATGGGGGGTGGGGGGGGAAACGATTCAGTTCTAAACTTTGATTCATTTATCGCCATACTGACTCCAAAATCAATAAAAATAAATTAAAAAAAAGGATACATTAATTATCGAGAACCGGTTGATATGAACCAGTTGATTAACCAGTGACCAGATTTGGCTGGACCAAGTGTCAAAACAAAATATTTTATGGCATTACATTGTTAAAAATTAAGTCTCTAATCTGGCTTCTCTCCGAACTCTGTGTGCAAAATAGTCTTGAACCCTTTCGTATACACAAGTTTTAAAAGACCATGAGTGCTAATTTTAATTTTTTATTATTATTTTTTAAACTTGTGTATTAGAAACCGAGTGTCCGCTTGCCCATTTTCACGTTAAGTTTTGAGACTTTAGAGGCGTTAAAACATCAGTGTTTCTTTACTATCCTACAGCTGGTACACTCTGAACTCATTACACATCTTCATCCCGTGCAGTAGGAGTCAATTATTTGCTAAGTTTGTACAGAAATGATAATTATGGTGGAAAACAGATACATACTGCTCAGTAAAAATGTTGTATTTGAGGTTTTGTTTGTATTGTTTAAATCCTGCACTTGTTTTTTAAGTGAAAGAACTAATGCTATAAGAACGGGCAACCTTTAATTAATCGTTAAACTTTTTTTTATTTATATTGACACCATGGAATCGTGATAGTATCTGGTGATTTATATCCTATCTAGGGTTTCCTGTTAAATACTGTTAAATACAAAAATACAATCAGATAATCATAAAAAGAGACAATCATAATTATATATATATATATATATATATATATATATATATATATATATATATATATATATACGTGGACACACAGTGCTATTTCAGAGAGAGAGAGAGAGAGAGAGAGACACACACACGAACCAAAAGGCAAGCTCTAGATCATATTACACCATCATGTTAGATTCAATTATTATAAAGGACAAGTGACTTCCTTAACTCTATAATTTCTATCTGATTAAATCACACAATCAGACAAAGCATTAATGACCTCCAATTACACAGCTGTTATAATAAAAATAAACATCATGTAACTGCTATTTATCACTCTCACCTCATCCTCTCTCTTCTCAAGGACATTTTAAATCACTCTCAAAGAATGAAAACAAGAATGATCATAAAAACACTAAAACAAAACATGAGCTAAACTTAAAAGCATGCTTTTCTAAGTGAAATCAGTGTTCACAGTCATGTTAGCAACTCTGCTAGCTCTCATCACTGGAACGCCAAGTCTGCAGAAAAAGGTTTAACAAATGCCATTTTTAAAAGTTTACCCGCTCCGTTATTACCTCTTATTACAATTGCACAAATCTGAGAGATAATTAGCCAACGTCCAAACCTGCAGCTGTTGATATTCTTTCTCTATTTCTTCCCATTCACTCCGACATCTCTCCAGTGACATTGTAACCACTGCCATGCTCACCTGCTTTCTCCCCTTTGTCGACAGCCGTCACTGCGCATGCGTACCAGCTTTCACGCATGCGTCTGACCAACCCGGTTAAAATTGCAGCGCGCATGCGCACTATATTCGGTCGTTCTCTAAAATATATATATACTGATTTTGATTCCCCCCCCCCCCTTTAGTCACAGGGAAACGCTAATTTAAAATAAACATCAAATAAAATATAGCTGCATATTAAATACAATAATATTAGATGAGGAAAAAAAACGAACGACAGTGTATTTTAACCATACACTATGGTTATGGTTAATAACCAGGTTAAGCAGGATATTAAACATTATGCATATAAAAAAAAAATTCGCCTCAGGTTTGTGTGTGTGGAGATGTTACTGTTAAACCAATTTAAAAAAGGTTAGTTTTTGCAGGTAATAATCCTGTTGTTCCAGATGAAAATAAAAATGAGAGACCTGGAGAGTAACATCTGTCAGTGGAATTTTTTTAGATGCAGATCTAGAAGTTTTTAATTACAATCCCAAAAAAATAATTAACATACTTACAACACATACTTTAGAGAAAACGTAGGAGAGAAAAAAAATTATGCCTGTGTAATACAAGTTACCATGTGTCGATGTGTTTGCCGAGCACTTCCGCTTTTAAGCGTTTGCGTTGTTGCTATGGTTACAGGACACAAATTAAACAGGTTTCATGAACAGCTTGACTTCACCGGTTTAACACTTTAGACATTTAGTTTTTCTCCGTTTTAAAAACTCACCGTGTAAGTGGAGTAATGCCTTTCATGAAGAAACCTCGTAAAACTGAGCCTCTTGTAAAAGCAGCGGATAAAAAGGCTCAGAAGGAGGGTTTCCGCCACACCATCTACAGCACGAACGGGGATCAGTACACCGGAGAGTGGCTCGAGAACATGAGACACGGTAACGCACTGCTCCCCCCTTATTACGACAACGTGAAGCAAGTTTGCTTTTTTTTTTTTTGTAGTAGTAGTAGTAGTAGTTTTTTGTTCGGTCCACTATTGTTTGGATAAATAAAAAATAATGTATTGAGATTATCTTATCTTAGCTGCATATACTGAATATGGTAGATACACTATATGGACAAATAGACAGTGTATTTGGCCAAACCTACAAATAGGCTTTTGCAACTATAACAGCATCCACTCTTCTTGGAAGGCTGTTTATTCATTCGTGCCCATTCATTCTGTAGTGCACTCATGAGATCAGACACTGATGTTGGACAAGAAGCAATCTCGTTCCAGTTCATTCCACAGGTGCTCGATGGGGTTGAAGTCTGGACTGTGTGTTTGGGCCAGTCAAGGTCTTCCACAGAAAACTCATCAAAGAATGTCTTTAAAGTCCTTGCTTTGCGCACTGGGACACAGTCATGATAGAATAGAAAAGTGTTTGCTACATTGTTTCCACAAAGTTGGAAGCATAGCATTGTCCAAGATGTCTTGTCAAGATGAAGCTTTAAGTTTGTCCTTCACTGGGGATAAGAGGCCTGATTGAAACACCAAGAAACACAGGTTTGGCTGAATACTTTTGTCCATATAGTGTAGATAGATAGATAGATAGATAGATAGATAGAACAATCAGCCAGAACATTATGACCACCTGTCCAATATAATGAATAAAAAAGTTAATTATTTGTCACATGTATCTTACAGCACAGTTAAATTATTACTACTTTTTCCCCAAATTTCCCAGTAAAGAAGCTGGGGTCAGAGCTCAGGGTCAGCGACCCCTGGAGCAGATACGGTTAAAAGCCTTGTCCAAGGGCTCAACAGTGGCAACTCAAACCCCAGACCTTCTGATCATAACCCAGAAACTGTTTGAGCCACAGCTGCCCATGATACTGCTTTTGACATCAAAACAGCGATGCACAGTGTTCTCACACCTTTCTGTCCAGCATTTACCTTTTCAGCAATTTGAGTAACTCCAAAACTGCTGCTCTTGTGGGATGATCCTAACTGCAGTGCTCCAAGGAAGGAGAACCAGTGAACCGGTGACAGGGCCAAGGCTCATTGATGCCTGATATGTCTGTGAGCGAAGGATCCAATAAAAGAGCTACTGTAACACAGCTTGCTGAAAAGGTTAATACTGGTTTTCATAGAAAGGTGTCACATACAGCACATTGCTGTTTTGGTGGCAAAAGGGGAACCTACTCAATATTAGGCGGGTGGTCATAATGTTATAGCTGAGATAGAAAAGACTGTTTTTCTACACACTTTGCATACATTTCTTATCTTTAACACTATCTGTAATAAATGCTTAAGTACTGTAGATAGATAGATAGATAGATAGATAGAGTCTGGTCCATATGTATTGGTACAAGAACACAAATTTTATATTTCTGACTCTATATACCACCAAAGTGGATTTAAAATGAATCACTCAAAATGTGATTATAGTCGAGGCTTTCAAGAGGTTAAACAACAACAACAACAAAAATATACATATTTTTTATATAATATATGAAATTAAAATTAAACAAATAAATAAATAAGCAGTTTAATTGCCAGTTGTGGCATTTGTCTTAGTTTTTCAATGACAAATTAAGGAGATAAAGTGTCCAGCATTGATTACAAGTGTTGAATTTGTGTTTGGTTGCTGTAGGGATTCTTAATATGCCCTCAGAAGAGGTGCTGATGTAAGTAAAGGAGGCCATCATTATGCTTAAAATGAGCTTCAGAAAAGGAGAAAAAAAACAATTTGGTATATTTTCAGTAGCACCAAAATGTTTCGGAGACTACAGAAAACTATTAAAGTGAATGATCTTAGAATTCTTTCTTCGTTGAAGGAAAACCCTTTAACAAAACCTAGCCAAGTCATGAACAAGGTTTACAGAGGAGGAGGTAGTTGTATCATTCTCAAGGTTTACAATTCAAAGACACTTTCATAAATTCTAAATACAGAGATTTTACCTTAATATGTACTTGACTGGTGAAACAAGTTCAAATAAGATTTTTTTTTCTCCCCAGTATTGATACAAGGGTAACTTGTGCCTGAATAATTGGAGGTAAATAATATGGAGAAGGAAAAGAGAGGGCTTGTGATTCAAAGCATACCATGTCATCTGTCAAACGGTGTTGAAGGCAGTGTTATGGCACAGGCATGCGTGGCTGCCACAGGAACTGCATCACTGGTGTTTATTGATCATGTGACTGCTGATAAAAGTAGCAGGGTGAAATCTGTAGTGGTTAGGCTTATACTCTCCACTCAGATTTAGTCAGATGGTCCAAAACTAAGTCATCAGACCTCATCTCAACTGTTCATTCTTTTCACTTGTAAAAGAAGCAACTCACAAGCAACTGAAGGCAGCTGCAGTAAAGGCCTGGCAAAGCAACTTAGCATTCGATTGGACGAAAATAACATGGAAAAGGAAAAGAGTGGCAAAGTATACCATACCATCTGTCAAACATTTGGTTATGGGTTCTAGTCTTAAAGCAGTCAAACGTTTGGTCATGGGTTCTAGTCTTCAAGCAATCATTGATTGCAATGTTTTTGCATTTGAAATGTTAAAAAAAAATTCAATATTTATGATTGTTAATTTGTTTAAATACCTTTTAAAATGGACAGAATTATTCTTATTTTTTAATTGTTTTTCATATATTTGTTTTAAATTTATTCCTTTGATGTGTTGGGGCAAAAAATATATCTATAATCTTATACTTTTATATATATATATATATATATATACAGAGATATCTAGACAGATGGCTCTAACTCTGTGGCTTGTAAACAGGGGATGGAAAACAAGTGTGGAAGAGAGCCGGAGCTGTGTATGAAGGCGATTGGAAACAGAATATGCGTGATGGCTACGGGACGCTCAGCAAACTGCAGCCCTCAACTAAAGAATATGTAAAAGTTTATTCAGGAACATGGAAAAATGGTAAGAAAGAGGTGGGTGTCACTCCGTACTCCAGTGGTTCCTCCACAGGGTGTTTTACTAGGTGTAATAGGAGGAATATACAGTAATGATTGAGGGCAACCTAACCAAACACTGGTTGATTTTTATGCATCTCAGAACAAGGTAGAGGGAACTTTTAACCTTTTAACTTTTGTGTGTGTGTTTTTGTGTGCAGGGGTTTGGGACACGTTTCTACAGCTCGTCATCGCGATATGAGGGAGAGTGGGTGGCGAACGAGAGGAGCGGATGGGGGAGGATGAATTACGAGAATGGAGATGTGTATGAGGGAGAGTGGCTGAAGGATAAACCCCATGGCCAGGGTGTGCTGTGGCTCGGTATGGCATTTTCACAGAGCGCTTTGAACGTACTCACTCACTCACTCACTCACTCATCATCTATGCCGCTTTATCCTGTATGCAGGGACGTGGGGGGCCTGAAGCGTATCCCAGGAGACTTTGGTCATGAGGTGGGCTACACCCTGGAAGAATGCACAACCTGCACATACACACACTCACACACACACGCTAAGGGAAATTTGGGACCGCCAATTGGACTAATCTACATGTCTTTAAACTGTGGGAGGAAACCGGAATATCCGGAGGAAACCCACCAAGCACACATGCACACAGACCCAAGGCATGGCTAATAAGTTCGAAATGATTAAAAGAAGAAAGAAAAAGATAGTATGTAATTTAGTTTACTTCCACTCAGAGTGGCATTAAACAAAGCTGCTGATTGGTCAGCTGCTGTAACAGCCATGATGACATCATGAGCAATTTAGGGGACCATGGGAGAAAGGTGTAAAAGGTTGCAAATGGCAAAGACATAAAATACTGTACACTATGGGAAATGTTTCATTTAAAGCCACAGCGTGCCTCCTGATTAATACCAAAATATACAATGAATCAGGAACAAATAAACATGAAACCTCTGCATGTGTGTTAGTGAATGAGAACAGGTATGAGGGCAGCTGGAAGGAAGGAAAGAAACATGGACACGGACGATTCTTCTACACCGACCAGGGACAGCTTTACGAGGGCTTCTGGGTGGACGATGTGCCGAGGTGCGGGACGGTGTGTGATTACAACACGAAGCATGCACGCACACCCCCGCTGTACACCATCCCCCTGGTAATACAACACCTTCAACCTTAAACTTTAATAGCCCGTAAAGCTCAGAGCATTTTAGCCATTATTTGTTTAGCTGTTTTTTTTAAAGACATATATACAGTATGGCTCGGGTTGGTTCAGTATAGAGTGTAATATCCTTTTTTTCAGCAGAAAAAAACAATTTGCCAAACATGATTGAGCAAAAAACTAGAAACCGGGGCACATGGGCAAAGAAATCGCAAAGATACCCGTGATCACATGTTTTTCTGGGGTTTTTTGTTTTTGTTTCTATGACCAAAAAATAATAATAATATACAAATTTTAAGAGTTCTACATTTTTGCAACTTCATTCCCATATTCTGGTAGTGGTTAAATTTACCCTTTATAAAAGTAATGAAAATCTTTGTTTTGCCTGACCCCAAATAAACAGTTTGAAGTCTGAAGCCTTCCTGTTAACACACCACAGTGGAACCTTGGATTGCGAGTGAAAAAAAGTAATACATTTAAAAATAAATAAATATTAACATAAAATAAAAAATAATAATATAATATTAAAATAAATAAATAAATAAAAGAACGGGTCTTGACATACAAGTGGTATGCATGCGCTTTGTCTGCCGAGCATCACATTTTCAAAACTGTCCCAATGGTTATTCTCACTCTCACGCTGCGGGATTATGAGGATAATCTCAGAAAAGCAAGTGTCAGTAAAGAGTTTTTTTTAGTTAATCAGTTTCCTGATTCCATTAGTGTGTGTGTGTGTGTGTGTGTGTAAAAATCGTTTTTCGAAGTAGCCCCTTCCTTCTCCTCTCTTCTCTCGTCTTACTTTAGCCATAATTCTTTTCAAAGATAAAGGCAAGTTAATTTTTTTAATTTTTCCTTTTAATTTTGTGTAAATTATTTTTATATGAATATTTTTGGTTTATGGAATGAATCATCTGAGTTTCCATTATTTCTTATGGAGAAAATTTGCTTTAAATGCTTTTGCAAATGCTCCTCTGAATGAAGAAGAAGACTTCTGGTTTTCTGTTTTATGTTCAGATGAAACAAAAATGTAATTGTTTGGCCACAAAGATGTAGCCTTCATTTGTTATCAAAAAGGAGAACCCTTCAACATCACTGTTAAACATGGGATGGTGGGAACTTAATGTTTTGGGTTGTTTTTCAGCCGGTGGAGCAGGGAACCTAATCACAGTAAATGGCACCATGAAAAATGTGCAATACATTAATATTCTCAACAAAAACATCAGGCTGGTCTGCAGAGAAACTTGGTCTAGTGGACATTTTAGCACGACAACGACCCAAAACACACAGCAAAAATGGTGAAGAAATGGTTATCGACAAAAACATTAACATTTTGCAGCGGTCCAGCCAGAATTCCTGACGTAAATCCAATTGAGAATCTGTGGAGGGAGCTAAAGATCAGGGTGATGGCAGGGTGACCCTCCAACCTGAAAGAGTTAGAGCTCATCACTAAAGATGAATGGGCAAAAATACCAGTGGAGACATGCAAAAAGCTGGACAGCAATTACAGGAAGCGTTTGATTGACATGACACTTTTTGTTCAAATGTAAATTAAAGATGATTCATATATGTACATCATCTTATTATTTCCTATATATATATATTTATTTATCATAATTAACCTCTGTTCCCGGCATGTATCTGTGCCCTTCGAGCTTTATGGGTTTTTTAGGTTTTCCTCCTTTCTTCTTTATCCTTCTTTCTTTCATTTCGTTTTAATTCATCCTTCCCTTCTTACTTTTTTCTTTTTTCCATCATTATTTTCCTTGGTAATTTAGTTTCTTTTGCTCCTTTCTTCTTCTTATTTTTTTAAATTTCTTCATCTTTTCTTTTTCTTTCCTCCTTGAGTTTTAAGGGTTTATAATAATAATAATAATTATTATAATTATTATTATTTAAAAAAAATGTACTTTTGATAAGTCATATGTCTTAACATATTAATCAACCTTAATCTACAGGATTGTGATAGTATTTCACTCAATCCCATCATTAAGTTCATCCCTCTCTTCTCCTATCTGCTCTGTAGGTAGAGCTGCAGGATGTCCAGTCAGTACTGATGGAGGGATACAAACGATTCTGTGCCAGCAAAGAGGATTAAAAAAATCATCTGGTGAATCCTGACATGCTGTCTGTCTGTCTGTGTAAATTCCACCCAATCAGGTCTAAGGAAAACTAGCACATGCTTTTTTATATATAGTAGTACTTTCATGCATTTGTTAAAGAATTATTTCACTAATTTTTAATACATGGTAACAATTTTAATATAACATGATTTTGGTTAATGCAAGCACAGGAAATCACAGATATGATGCGTTCATAGCTCCATGAATATAAAATAAGTATACATTGAGTTATCAGACATAACATGCCAGGCACAATCCATGGGTGCTCGATCAGATTGAGAACAATGAGAATGTGCAAACCTTATGCATACAGGAATCAAACTTTGCTTAGAAATGTGTGATTTGATGTTCATTATGCAGTTTAATCAAGCTGTGTGCACTAATGGTTAGCACTGTTGCCTATACAGGATAAAGCGGTATATATGATGAGTGAGCGACTTTAATCAAGCTTTATTTGGTTGCTTTAATTAATTGAATCAGTTTTCGATTTAGAATTGATTTTTTTAAATTGTATTAAGAGTTGACGAGATAACGAATTGTCTAAAATTGACAAATTCCTTAAAATATATTACATCTTTTAAAGCAAAATGAAAACTCTGGCATGTTCCACAAATACTCGTGTTTTGTGTGATTATGTCTTAAGCAGTTTTTTAACAATTCAAAGCCTGTAAGAAATCTAACTGCTTGAGACAAATCAGACAGCATTTATGGTATTGAACCAAATCCAATCAAATATCAAAACTATCCAAAGGCCAAAAGCTAAATTGAATTGAAACAACAGTCTACATATGATTCACAGCTACTGTATGGCACAGCTGCAACATGATTGGCTGATTAGATAACTGCATTAATGTGCACAAAGTGGACAGTGTGTATTCATTCATTCATTCATTCATTCATGCGTATCCTGTGTACAGGGTCATAGATGCCTGGAGGCTGTATATCAAACTAAAATAAACGGTGATATAAAATGAGTACTCAGTGATGCACGTGTAGGAATATTAGTTTTTATTTCATTTAGACTTTTACAGGTCATTGAACTGTACATAAATTTACTACCAACTCTGCTCTTGTAAACCATGTACACACTGTGTCTTAAAACAAAAGCAAAAACAATCACAAAAGGTCAAGCCCATGGCACTGGACTAGTAGTTTCACATCAAAAGAAATGAGACGCAAATTTGTTTAAATCAACCAGTCGTCCAAGACTCTCCTTAACCTCTCTTCAACCTTCACACTGATATGTTTTCAACACAGCTTTGGTTAAAGTTAGCTTACAGTTAAAAACACTCCATGGCACCAGATGAGGAATGATTGTAGCCTTAAATTAAGGACGAATAAATCCTCCAGATGTTTTATTCATAAAATGTAATGTAATGTATATTAAATTAAACTTTCATTACTAAGAGCATGTCGACCGTCTGTTCAGAAAGAATAATAAAAAAAAAAAAACACAGCAAGTCAGTTTGTGAAATCGATCCTCTTGGCTCCCTGCCCTTAAAAGGGAAGTGTTTTAAATAGGACTGAAAAGTCCAGATCACTAACAGATAAAATATTACAGTACAGTTTTTTTAAGCTGAATTAGACTTCAGCACTACAGGTTGAAAGTGTGAATGTATATGGCACATTAGTACAACGATGTAAAGGTTTAGGCAGATACAGCACTCCAAAGCGTGGCTCAGTTCAGAGACTGTACAGAAACAACAGTCAGACCTGGAAATGCAACTTTAGACTTTGGGATTGTTTCTGCTTTTATCACCTTAATAAAAGACACACCACTGGTATTCCTACTAAGGTTTTTGTAATGTCATTTTTTAAAGAAATACAACATCATAAACCCTGGTGAAAAGGCCAAGATTTTTTTTATACAATATCCCTTAAACCCTTTTTTTTTCTTTTTAAAACCAAAACTGTCACATAAATTTAAACCTAAATTCCACATTGCTAAATGTGGAAGAAATTTAAGAAAAAAAAAAATTCCATGTATCATGAATTATTTGACTCCTTCCATGCACTAACAACATTGTCATAGGGGAATTTATCATCAGCACATGTGTAATAGTCATATTTTGGCACTGACTGGGGCGTTCGAATCAAACCGGGACTTTTGTTTTTTATGAGAGTAAACACTAACGCACTTATCCCAGTGTTTTATGAGTGCTCGGATCCCATCAAGGTAAAAAGATTTCCCAGGATGGCGGAGCAATGATCAGACTGTCTGCTTGACGCCTGAAACGCTGGCCTCCCAGGAACTCCTTTAACATATGGAAATGGCTTGGAGTGAGGGCAGTACAGGGATCTGGCAATAACTCGCAGCTCTTGAGTTCTGCAGGTGGTGATAGCGAATGATTGCGCATACAATTCCCAGACAGATGTGTCCCTGTCGCAAGTTTACCCCAAGTTATTTGTTGAATTTTAAGGATCAGGTGTTTTTCTCGCTAAACCATTAAAAGGTCATTAAAATTAATGACTGCAGCGGTGTCCGAGGCACCAGAGCCTCAGATCGTCATTCATGTACGTGCGGACTTTTTAAAAAACAATTGCACTGTTTAAATGTTTTACTGCAGCTACAGTAAAAAGTCTTATCATCATTATCGTCGTACCTACAGTATATAGCTTAAAGTCTTCTGTAAATAGAAGTCGGTTTTATGAGAAATCTCAAATCACAAGATCTGGTTTGACTTAAATGCACTTTGTAATTACAGAATACTGAGGGCATCAGTAAAAAATAATTGCAATCAGAGAGCTATTAAAATAAATAAAAAAATGAACTATTAAAAAAAATGAAATCACAGCAGTTTAAAATTAAAATACAGTTTTCATTTATACATAAAATGGTTCCAGAGATGATGTACATCCTTCAGCCTTATTATTCAGCTTGCCTTGTGTGTATGTGGTGCAGCTCACATATACAGTATGTTAGTTGATATCAGACGTTGCTGATTAAATAGACCTGTTTTTTTTTTTTTTTTTTTGTGAATTCATGGCTTCTACACTGGACCATCGTAAGTTATGTTATATTTTCAGACAAAACAAGCCATTACTGATTCACAGAACAATTGAGACAAAACACTTGAATTAGATGCGACTCAGAAGTGACACAGAAGTACCAGTAATTACACACACTCATTTAAACCTTGCTTAACTTCACACTTTAACCGTGCTGCATCTTAATTCAGACTGAGATCAGAAGAAAACGGTTAAATGTTTCACAGTGAGGGGAAAAAAAGAAGTATTAGGAATGTCCCAAGTCCAACTTTCCCCTCACGTGCCCTGGTTATCATCAACCGCTCACAGAAACCAATGGGTTCCAGCGAACTGAGGATCCTCAGCTGTGAATATAAAACGACCTTTGGACCTTTCTTTTTTTTGGGAGTGGAAAGTTAGGGTAACAGTAATGTTCTTTATATTACAAAAGGTCACAGAACAAAGAAAGCATGTGTCTTTATACTGTACATACACACACATACACCTTCAGGTAAGAAGGAAGTGCACTGACATTAAATACAGTTTACCGTGCAAGATAGATACTCAAGAAAGTTGCGGGTCTGATACCTCTGAACACCCCGGCTTCGTGTCAGAGCTGTAAAAAATATAAAACTCATATTATGGCAAATGTCAAGCTGGTGAATTCTTGAACATCAAGCTCCTCGCTTAAAGCTTAATGAGCTTGTTAAAGTATAACCTTGATGTCTTTTTGTGATATACTGTCACATTTAATACCAGACACAGTGTTAGAAACAGGATTTACAGAGTCTTTCGTAAAAAGTAGCCTTCTCAATCTAAAAAAAAAAAAAAAAGCAGGTATGATGAAATGCATACACGATGAAATAAAATAGCTGCATTTTAGATTTCATCAATACCTTTAAATCCACATGCAGAAGCAAATACATAGACATACAAAGCAGACTCAGGATGGTCAAGACGTCCCTCTACTGGGTGGTCGGAGAGTGCAGGGCTGACGTTTCTCCTCTTTGGTCCAGCTCATTCTGAAGCCGTGTAAGATCCTCCAGCTCCTCCAGCTCCCGGAACTGACGGTCGGTTTTGTGACTGACGAGCGAGCGGTAAAAATGGACTGCAAACACGATGAAAATGAGGCCAAACGGCACCATGATGGAAGTGGAGGTGATAGCGGCGGCCACCCCGGCCGAGATCGTGCCGTTTTTCTGATTCTTGGGCCTGATTGGTAGAAACTTGACCCAGCAGAGGAGGACGACTTCGGCAAGAAAGAGGAGCGTGCCGATGACGGTGGAGAAGGCCCAGGCCAGCTCGACGTGTCGGTGCATGCGTTCATGTGGAGATTCACGCACCGAGTTCAGGTTGTGTACGTTGCTCACGGCCTCGATGTTGGGCAAGATGCAGGTGCTGATCATCAGAGCAAAGAGGTGAACCGCAACCAACACGGTGGTGCATGCACTGAACGCGATCAACAGACCAGGGGGGTAATCGTGACTCGTATCCAGTTGAACCTCCACCATTGCGACCTGCACACACACACACACACACACACACACACACACACACACACACACAGGGTTTAAAAGCATGGCAAGGTTTTGCTAAATGAATAGTATAATTGGGGAAAAAAAACTGTAGCAGGATCAATAAATTAAAGAAACTGCCTCGAGGTTACTAAACATAAAATTAGTTTTGTAGCAGATCAATTCCACACACTACCAGCCAAAGGTTTTGGACACACCTTCCAATTCCTGATTCCATGTATCTGCTACTTATCCTCTGTAAAGCCTTCACAATGGCTCTATTCTGTGGTGTTGTTTGTTAGTTGGTGATTTCTGAGGCTGGTAACTCTAAATGATCTTCTCTTTTGCAGCAGAGGTAAGTTTTGGTCTTGCTTTCCTGCGATGATCTCCATGAGAGCCAGTTTCATCATGGTGCATGATGGGTTTTGCAAATGCACTTGACAATACATCTGTTCTTGAAACTCTTTTTGCATAAAATTAAAACAGACATCTTCCTTAGTTCCATCCACTATGGCGCTACTGCTTGTGTGGATCTCTAAACATTGGATTGTACGTAACTGGACCTTTACAAATTTAATATAGCCACTGCTTGTGCTCTGAAATAAAATGTAAGTTACACTACCCATCAATGTTTATTTGATGCTCTTAGGACTTTTTAATGCTTCAAAGCCTGTGAGAGCTCTTAATGGTATTGAACCAAATCAAATCGAATATCACAATGTCCACAAACTGAATTGAACCAACAGTCTACATATGATTCCCAACTCTAGCACTGCTGTATATACATAACAACTGTATACAGGTATCCCTAATAAAGTGGACAATGTGTATATTCATCCACACACACACTACAGACAATTTGGGAATGCCAGTTAACCTAATCTGCATGTCTTTGGACTGTGGGAGGGAACCGGAGTGCCTGGAGGAAACCCACCAAGCACGGGGGAGAACATGCAAACTCCACGCACACTGACCCCGGGATTCGAACCCGGACCCTGAAGTGTGTGTATAAAACTAAAATATACAGACATAAGAAATAGAATATGTTGGAATTAACTTTTTTTTTCCATTTACTTTTATAGGTCATTTTACTGTACATAAATTTAACAAACACTGCTCTTGTAAACTATTTACATGCCGTCTTGAAAAGACAATCAAACATTAAATCTATGCCAAAACAAATGAGACACAATAAACTTTAAATCAGTCATTTTTAAGTTGTCTAAGACTCTCCTTATGTCCAACCTCCGCACGATGCTCAGCCTTTCAGTCAGCTTAAAAACACTCCATGGCACCAGATGAGGAATGATTGTTGCCTTAAATGTAGGACAACTAAATCCTTTAGATGTTTCATTCATAAAATGTAATGTACTGTATACTAAATGAAACTTTTATCAAGAAGAAATGGGCACTCTGCCCAGCAAGAATAATAAAAACACATCAAGTCCGTTCACTGAATCGATCCTCTTGGCTCGCTGCCCTTAACATGACCAAAGGCTTTAGAGACAAAAATGAAAAACAGAAGTGTTTTAAATAAGATTAAAATGCCCAGATAACTTCAGCTTGTTCTCTCAGATTATCCTCGATTCTTCCTGGCATGGATTTCACAAGGTGCCGATATGATTTTATTTTTTTATAACAGAAATGCTGTAAATTTTCTCAGCAGTTGTTAATCTCCTCTTTGACCACATCACAAAGGTGCTCTGTTGGACTCTGTTGGAGATGTGGTGACTGAAGTACAATGAACTCATTGTCACGTTCACGAACTCGGTTTAACTGATGACTTGTGCTTCTTGATGCGGTGCTGGAAATAGACAACCTAATCCTGGGAAACTGCATCTATAAAGTGCTTTCACTATTAGACAATGCTTTCAAATGCTGCACCACTGATAAATGAGAATAATTAATATACCACTAATCTAGTGCTTTTTACCTCGAGATGGGCGTAGCTACACACATCACTCAACAGGGCCAATCAGTGCAATAGTTTACCATGTGTAGACAGAGAGCGGAAAAAACAGAAACGAAAGCACGACACAGCCTGGCTCACTCCAAGAAAAGGAACGTAGACTATGACTATAAACTATGACTAAAAACTGAACCTTCAAAGATGACTGGACAGATCGATATATGTTTATTTTCCATGCAGGAAGTTTAAAACCAGTTTGTCTCATTTCCTTCGAAACCGTGGGTGGCGATAATTACAAGGCGTATTGTGAAACGCCACCATGAGACAAACGCAGGTGGTTAGAGCAAACGTATTTGAAGCAGTCCGAGGTGAGGGCGTGTAAAACACCTGAACTGAGAGCTCAGTATGACAGAGCAGCCAAAGTCCTTTCACATTCACTTACAGCCCAGCAGCATGCAAATGAAGATTCACTAATAACTGATTGAAGATTTTTGTTTGTACAAATACAAGGAAATATACAAGTCCATCAAAGTTCATCAAATAAAAATATATATATAAATTATTGACCGGTTCCTAAAACAGGCTGGGTTCATGGATTCATAAATTCTGCCAAAACTGCCTGCAAATTGCAGCAAGATCAGACTGGTTTTCTGAATAGTGCAAGATAAAAGTTTTTTGCTCAATTGAATGGAAAATCCAAAAAAAGCAAAGTTCAGCTAAAATGTCCGTGCTCTCATGGAAATCAATTACAGCAGTGCTTTAGCTCATGCATGCAGAAGTGGGCAGATAATGCTTTTCTCTGAGTGTGTTACACCATGCCATGATAGTGTTGCACAAGAAGCAGCTTAAGAGGAATCTTTTGGCTGATTGTGTAATGATGACTGGATGGTGGGATTAGGTCAAGACTTTAAAGATCGAAGAGGAGAAAAATGACCAGGTTGCAGGTTCGAGTGAGCCTCTGATCATTGTTGCTGGCTGACCATGGACATCAAACCCGACGTAGTCTTCTGATGTTTTAGCCAACTCACCCGAGGTGCTTTTCTGTTTATCATGGGTGTAAAAAGTAACTACTAAACTTACCACTGCTTTACGGTCAGCTTGTGGTCATTTTCCGCTGAGTTCTTGCATCAACAAGACAATTTCATTTACACAACTTCATCCACACATGATTGTATTCAGATTTTTTGGTGTAAACTGTGTGTGTGTGAGAGAGAGAGAAAACCAGAGGTGACCTTTTTTTGAAATATGCAACCTACGTGTTATAAGTGCGTTGCTGACGGGAAAAGAGCATGTGGTTGCAGAAATAGTTAAAAGGTTAAAGCTAAAAATAAGCTGATCGGCTTTAATGTAATCAGTGATATTATTATTTAATATTAGATGATATATTTTAAATTAAGTGATGATTATAAATTTAGTGATATTAGATTAAGTTTTGCCCAGCGTCTTAAAATTCACTTATACCACCAGCGTCGTTATTTCAGTAGTGAAAATATAAACTTTTACTTAACGTAAAAACATCCAGTTTAGTTATTCCAATTACTGTAATATCTATCTAGTAGCTTATTTTAAAGTAGATTATTAAATCCCGCACATAACTGTTCATAACATCGCTTTTATTTATTTCATGGTGCAGGTTAAACTTCAGGACTGCAAAAGTTTCATTAAATTCTGTCCAGCCAGTTTTATGTGATGCTGTGACGTAATCAGGCTGGACAGACATACAGACTGAGAAATTGGACCAATGTACTTACAAAGCCTTTCTTTTATTTATATCGACGTATTTTTATGCTGTCACTGGGGTCAGATTCGTTGTGCGATTAACTGATCTGTACAATATTTGCATGATGTTTGCATTGCGCTGCTGGAACATGAAGCCTGGACTCACTCACTGCAGAAGCAAATAAGCATGCATGTACAGTAGGTATTCCTAATAAACTGACCAGCAACTGTATGGTTGTTGTTGTTTTTAGCTATTTGAGACAGAGACTTGGATTATAGACAGGTTTAGTTATCAGATCATAACCATATGGTGTTTATCTTTATTGGCCACAAACAGACCATAAGCAAAATAATAATAATAATAATAATAAAAATATATATGTTGAGTGCAGATATTTAGGTGTGTGTGTGTGTGTGCGGGGCTCCTGGAGGTAGCGGGGATACTCACCATGGCGAAGCCGGACAGCAGAGCCGAAGTGCGGCTCGTGGCTTTGAGCTTCGCCCGGCTCAGATAGAGCTTCCGCCAGGACAGAGCCTGCAGAGACAATTCACTTCCGCTCATCGCGCGCACGCAACCGGATTAATCCAGTACCGGAATAACTGCTGCTGTGGGATTTAGAGGCAGATCATTAAAAATAACACGTCTCAAATTCACCCGAGTCAAACCCACACCATCCACACGATCTGCCCTGCGCGAGTGTAGCCTTACCCAGAATCCTTTGCGCTGCTCTCAGCTTCACCTCGTCACTGACTGAGAGAGAAAGAGACCGTGTGTGTGTGTTTGTGTGTGTGTGAGAGAGAGACTGAGAGACCTGAGTAGTGAATACAGGTGTGTGTGTGTGTGTGTGTGTCAAAGAATCACTGATTTATTATAATTTTACACCATAAACACAGTATTTATTTAAGATTTGTCATAAATATTAAAATCATCCCTGTTTTTTTTTTATTAAAAATCCAACTAAAATTTACAATAAAAATAATAATTATAGTTATCCCTAATCACGTGATTTGTCAGGGATCATTTTCATATTTATCATGACCGAACATATCCTAAATACATTTGCTAAAATAATACTAATGATAAACGTCTACAGCAAACGCACTGTCATCTCGCACCCCCAGAGTCGAGGGTTCTGTGGGCATGGAGCATCCATGTTCTCTCCATGCATGCCAGGTTCCCTCCAGGTACGCTAGTTTCCTCCCACAGTCCGAAGACAAGGGTTAAGTCTATCAAGTTTTTGATTTGAGGTGCCGAGGATCTTCCTAGTCAAAAATGGGAGGGTTGTGTCAGGACGGGCATCCGGCGTAAAACCCGTGCCAAGATGTGTGCGGATCGGATGGTCCGCTGTGGTTAGCCCTTGACAGGAGCAGCCGAAACTAATTTTAGGTGTTCCCAAATTGCCCAAAGTGTGTGAATTAGTGTGTGTGTGTGTGTGTCCTATGATGGAAGTTTCCTGGGATAGGCTTCAGGGATCCTGTACACAGGATAAGTGTTATAGAAGATGAATGAATGAATTAACTGTAGAGCTTTTTGTAAATTATGTGACCAGGAATGAATAAGATATTTATGACAAATCATAAATAAATTAGCTAAAATATTATTATTAATAATAACAATAATAGAAACCTGAAATTATAAATAAATTAGCTAAAAATAATAATAATAATAATACACATGGAGTAGACCTTTAATAATCTGTACAATATGCAAACATTAGCCATTTTAACACTTGATCCAATATAATAGACTGAGGCCCAAACATGTTTAGAATAAAACAAAAGCCCAAACAATGGCTGTAATCCAACTATAACTTCTGCTTTCCATTTCTTCAAATAAAAAAAAAATAATAAAAAAATTAAATATTTTTTTATTTACATGATTTTGATTTTGCAAAAGTCATCCTTCATTTTACTGGAATATAGCAAACCAGTATAACCCATACAAACTCTAAAGTTTTATTTCACTAACAAATATACCTTGTCATTATTTTCAGTCAATCATTCACAAGTATCTTTATAAAAAAAATAATGAATCACTGTACACATTTTTTGTCTTATTCTTCAGTGAAGTTTATTTGGCGCCTGATGATGATGAACTATACATCAACATCAGAGGACAACACATAACCCTGCAACAGAACCTAAACAGGAAATTACATTAAAAACGTGAAATTAAACATTAAAATGTACCATTTGTAGTATATTACACAAAACACTTGACTTATTAGCGTCTCCTTGGTAAAATTCCTCGAGCCGCGGGGAAAAACATGCAGAGCGGCGACGACAAACGCAGAAATCATATTAACCTTTAAGGAGATGCTTGATATCGAAGCACACACGCTGCTCATTACATGATCAAGAGGAAACTAGAAACCTGCAGTTTCACTGAGGATTGTCTGTGCCAATCAACCAGAGGGTCAATGATTAAAATGCGCTGGTTAAATACAGTGTCTTCCAAATCCAGAAACATTCTTAAACAAAATTAAAGATTTTAAAACCCATGACCATTCTGAGGCACACCTCAGTAATTTATCATACAACATATCACTCCACAGTGTTATCAAGAACGCTAAAATTGTGATCAAATGCTGAATTAATTACCAAATGGAACTGAGACCAAAGTATCTCTCCCTCTCTCTCTGTCCCCTCCTCCTCATGCACACAGACAAACAGCAATGATACAGTAGTGAATGATTCGTTTCTATGTGCCCTGACCTATTTCAGACAGGAGCAGATAATAAAATGCTGCAGTTCAGCCCTGGTAAGGCCTACTCCTTTGGGCTTTCTGCACTGAGTACATTTCCATCATTTATTTTTAATTTAAAATATAATGAAAGATGTTCAAAAAACATATTTTCCTAATTTTGTAACACTCATTTCTAACCTGCTTATCCTTATTGCATTTTTTAAAGCAGTTGGTAGATTTGTTTTTTTTATGTAAATCCATTTCAAAAGACTTTTTGTATACCCAGGTTCAGTGTCTAAATATCCATCTGTTTTCCATCAGTTTCCTGTCTCAAACTGGCCTGACACTTACTTAGCAGCCTCTGGCTAAACGTGTGCGGCTACACACACACACACACACACACACACAAACAAACACACACTCAGTGTTCAGTCTAGAAACTGACTGCCAGACTGCAGAGTCGGAGCTTCCCCTGTAAATTCTCTATAAACACCATGCTTCCTTATCCCTCAACATGTCTGTCTCTTATAAAGGCTCCTGCACAAAGCCTCCTTCCCTCTAGAAAAAAAGCTATCTGCATAAACAGAAATATCTGAAAAAAAATGATCTGAACTTTCCTAATCTGTAACTTAACTGACCAGACAGTAATGATAAGTCGCTCTGGATAAGAGCGTCTGCCAAATGCCTAAATGTAAATGTAATGTAATGACATCATTTTAAATGTGCTGGGGGAAGAAAAGCATGCATTTTTATCAGTTTATCAAGAATGAAATTCTATGATTATTTTAAAGGAAAAAACATACAATCGTTATACGGATGACACCTCCCTACCGATTAAAAAAATACATTTCCCTTACTTCGGTTCACGAATTTAACATTTAGAAAATGTCATAAATTGTTTTTACAGGAGATTTTTTAAAGCAAATCCAGACACTGTGCAGAGCTTCAGCTTAAAACGAAATATTGCAGAGAAAATAAATCATCATATGGTACTACGACTAAAACAAAGCACCCATGCCTAATGGCTCGTAAGCACACCTAAAAATCTACAACAAAAATAAAAAGCCTGTCGTGTTAGCTGTGTGCTGACTAGCAAAACTAGACACTGTTACCATGGCAACATTTACATGGCTGCATGCTGCCATGGGTTATGTACCATCAATGTATACACCAGTTCTGCGATGAGACATTAAAGCAATGGTTTGTTCAACACCACCATGTGAATGCAGCATTACGGACACAGCCCTTTAAGGGGACAAGGCTCTTATAAACGACAAGATGAGGGAGGGAAAAACGTTCTAGGCGAAATTGTCATGGGTCAGTCAGGATCTAACAACTTGAAACCCATCCATGTGCAGGACAGACCTCTGAAGCGTCAGCTGTGCCTGTCATGAAGAGGGAAGGTCAGGAGCATCAACACATGTTCACAACATAAGACGAAAAGACAGCTGAAGCTCCACCCCCTTGTCATTATCAGTCTATGGAGAAGAAGGAAGGAAGAAAAACGAGCAGCCGTATTTACACTTAACAACTTTTTTGAAGCTCAAACAGTCAATCAGTTCATTGTAGAAACTCATCCCTACCCACAAGAGAAAAAAAACACCAATCTCATCAAACCACCGTACTGAGTGAGGTGGTGTTCGTGGATTCAAGGCTGGAGCTAAGGTCGAGGTCATCGGTCTCTGTGGGTGTGTCCGGGGTCACCAACATTGTGCTGCTGTCAATAGATTCTGTCCTCTCCTCAAGAGGAGGGGGCGGAGCCTGAAGAGGGGTTCTGCACAGCGTTCCACCTCCTCCATTGTCCTGTGTAGTATCCAGTCCTATAGACAGAGAGAGAGAGAGAGAGAGAGAGAGAGAGAGAGAGAGAGAAAACAGTGACAAGTAACAATTATTAGTATATCCAAGTCCCAGTGTCTCAATTCCTAAACAACCACACACAGATATTTACCAAGTCCCATGTAGAGAAGAGAATTTGGGTTGATGGAAGCCTCGTAAGGGGGCGGGGGCTCATCTGGTGGGCGGAGCTCAGGGTATTTATATGCCGCGTAAGGAGGTGGGGGCTCCTGGAAATGGAAAGCCCCACCCTCTCCATCATCAGACAGGTGCAGGGGCGTGAGACCCGTCCCAAACATGTCAGAGCCATAGTCGAAGGCGGGAACACGTCGACCCAGGTTAAAGTGGTGCACTGAGAGACATTGGATCAATATTAATGAAAAAACAACAACAAACAAGAGGGGGAAAAAACAAGCAAACAACAACTAAATCATGTGCAACAGAACATTACCAGGGTAAAATGGCAAAAAGTTACCACAATAATGAAATTTTTCCAATATAAACTAAGCTAAATGGAACAAAAAACAAATAATGGGGAGAAATGATAAAGTGGTCCGATGAAGGATTTACATGAGATGGCCAAAAGTATATGAACACCTGCCCATTACATCCACATGCTGGAAATTACACTATTTAGCCCGCTGGAGTTATAAGGAGCTATCTGCATTCTGAGTGGTTTAGAAACACAGGTAGTCCCCGACTTGCAAACGAGTTCTGTTCCTGAAACACGTTTGTGCGTCAGATTTGTTCTGAAGTCAGACAAATTGAGTCTTGTAGACCTTGGACACAAATATACAATGTTAAGCATACCAATCCACTTGACTAAAATTGCCCTCATTCCCCCCCAAAATGTAATTGCGCTTAAGAAAATGTGAAATATGACAGTGTTGTCTCTGCGCCTTTAAATCGCGAAAGAAATCACAGACACTGTTTGGACTCTGTATTAGACTGAAAACTCAGTTGTTTTTGTTAAAGATTTTTTAAGAAATTAGGATTATTTACCATGTCTGTTGATGGAGACAACTTTACAGGACAGCCATTTTCTAACATCGTGCTTCCAGACTGATTCATTAAAACTGGTGAGGCCGAATAATTTCTCCTGCACCCCCACACACTATACTGGACATATTTTTTGAAAATATTGTATATAATTGTAAATATTGGTATCTGGTGCACTGCAGTGTCAATGTTTTGTACAATATACATAAGCTACTTCCGTGATTAAACCAGAAGGGGAACCGCGGTCCATTCGTATCTGCAGCAATTTTTTACTCGAATGTTCGAGCCCCAAACCTCTTCACACTTCATTGGTGCCTGCTCTTACTAATGCTGAATAACGCAAAGCTTCAAAATCTAGTGGAAAGCTTTTTAGGTGTGATGGTCAGGTGTCCACAATGTTTGGTCATGCAGTATATTTAAAGTATTAATCATGTGGGTAGAGGTCATGTGGGTATAGTAACACACGGATGACTGTGGTTGCTGTGGTGTGGTCTGGTGATAGGTTATAAACTTCTCTATGGGCTTGAATGTGTAATGCCGTTGTAGAAAGTATGTGTGTGCATTTAAATACTCACAGTTTCCTCCAATTAGTGTTTCAATGCGCTCCCTGCGTCTCTGCCGTAAGCGATGTACCATAAACAGCAGCAAAGACAACACCAGGAATGATGAGATACAGCTGATGATTAGACGCATGCCACTTGCCATGGAGTCGAAGAGACTGTTGCCATCTGAGACACACACAACAAACAGTCAGGTTATTGCTGGCATAGTAACATTTAGAAAATTATAATAAAATCAAACAGGAATGATGAGTAATAGAACTTGTTGAGGTGGTTTTTGGAATTTCTATCCATGTCTGTTTGTGCGCGCATCACATAAAAACTACAGAACAAATTTTAATGAGATTTTCGCAAATGTATTTGGCCGAGCTTGAGGTAACATATAGGGTTCGTTTCATCGCAATTGCTCCACGGGAGGAAAAGACATGGTACTTCAAAATTAAAATATAAAATATTGTTTTAAAATAAATAAAAAAATCATTAGTTCATTTGAAAATTCGATTAATGGTGCTGTACATGAGTGTGCAATTGAAATCTACTTAATAAATGCAAACTCTTTCTGAACACTTCACAGTAACACAAAATTTTTTTGTTTATTCCAAAATTCAACAGATCGTATTTTATTTATTTATTTATTTTTTATGTACGAGTATGAGTGTAAAATTAAATTCCATGCGAACGAAGTCACGGGCACACCTATTTTAACATTAAATTTTAGTTACAAAGTACACATTGAATACATGTGAAACAGTCAACATGAAAACAAGACAGTCAAAAAAAACAAAACATTAATACTATTTAATCACAACCTCTAGCTGGCATTGATCTAGCTTGAACTGTTTGCAAACTGTGTACTGACAAAAAACATAAAAGCAACTGCTTCCAATCACACATTACTACTCATTAAAGATGGAGGGGAAAAATTATTACATTTTGAATCGCGATTCTTTTGTGTGATGATTCATGTGTCACTACACTAACTGCAAAATAGTTTTATAAATGATTAATTACATTTATAATAGAGATGCACCGGTGACCGGAATTAATTGATGATGAGCCCTGACGGATCAGCCTTGGATATTCTGTAAGCACGCTTACATCAGTCTTAAAACACCACGTGCGCGAATTAGTCTTAAAACATGCGATAAAAGCTGCATGCACTTACGAAAGCTTTCTGCGCTGTACTTGCAGTTGGTGAACGTGCATTTAGGACTTTGGAGGCCTTTGAGGCGGTAAAACATAACTGTTTTTACTTTTAATCCTACAGGTGATGCACTCTAAACTATTCCACGACTGGGATCCAGAGTGATAGGACTAAATTATTTGCTAAGTTTGTTTAGAAATAATAATTATGACGAATGGCAAGAGAAAACGTTAGTTTGTACTGTTTAAAAATGATGCGCTTGGTTTTTAAGTGAGAAAACTAAATGTTATAAGAAACGGACTACAGTTTATTATTGATTTTCTTATTCAGCTGTGAAGCTGTTGAATAAAGATAAGGTATACAACTTTTAAGTTATGACAACTTCTTTAAGGTTTAAGGTTTTAAAACTGTAGCAAAATTGGAAAAACTGTAATATCGAATCGTGATACATAATGATATGATAATATTGTATCAGTGAAACCACCATTGTTTGTGTGTGTGTGTGTGTGTGTGTGTTTAGTTACCCGGGTCGAGGCAGGTGAACTTGCAGCACTCTTTAGGATCCTTTGTGAAGTGTGTACAACCCTGCGGCCTCTCACACAGTGCCGCCACACACATCTCTGCCTCACCGTCGTGACATGTGCAGCTTAGACATGGGTCGTCCCCCTTTGGGGTGAAGTACAAACCCTCACTCACAACATTATCCCGGATATCCACACAAGTCTGTCCTAAACACACACACACACACACAAAAATACATATATTTTATATAAAATCCACTACATAATACACACAATCACCTGAGACAAACAAGTGTGTTTAAACCTCATCACAAAAAGACACTTTGTGTGTGTGTGTGTGTGTGTGTATTTGCATACGTCTTTTGCAGAGAAAAGGGAAAGACTTGTAGCAGTTCTCTGTGTGCCAGCTGTGTAAGCCGCGCTCGTTCATATTCCTGTTGTGAAACCGCTGCAGTTGCGCGCAGTACACACTGTCCTGCTTCACGCTCACCTCCGACACACTCCATAATCCCTCAGGGGGAAGAAACACCTGAACAGAGCCTACACACACACACACACACACACAACATAATTGGCAACATTAGAACATTCACAGCTGAAACCACATCACTCAGAGTGGGCAGAGTATACAGTGTAATACGTAACACTCCCACACAATCCTCTCTTGAACAGCAATGTCAGAATCAGTCTCAGTACCAACACTTCTTAGTAAATAATAATAATAAATAAAAAAAATACCCTTTTTGAAAAAATAATAAAATGCAGGAGAAAATACACAGCCTGGACAATTTCTTTTGTTTGTTTTTTATCGCACACTCTAAGATGTTGTCATTCAGTTGCCTTTAGATTTGATTATGGCACACAATGTGGGGGCCAGTGTGTGTGTGAAAATAATTCCTCATCCTCCCAGAAGCACTCTTTCAAAATCTGAGTCCTGGAAAATGCCTGTGCCTTCATGGAGTAAAAAAAATAAACTCTATAGATGTGATAACTTGGTCATTCAGTACATTCAGGTCATCAGCTGACTTTTTGCCACATAACGTTGTGGCCTAGACTTGATCAACATGACTTCAGAGGCTTGTACAGTGGCCACTATGCATGATCGCTTCATGCGCTTCCCTTCTTACCCTGACGCACCTGTCACACTGGAATAGGGTCAGTCTGGACTCATCAGATCACATGACCTTCTTCCATTGCTCCAAAGTCTAATCTTTGTGCTCCCTAACAAACTGAAGCCTTTTCTTCCAATTAGTCTGACTAACTAGTGTTTTTATTATAGACAGACACAGCAGTTTAGTCCCAATCCTGTTAGTTCTCATCACATTGTGTGTGTCTTACTTTCACTATTTAACAGAGCTATGGTTTATACTTTACTTGCTTGATGCAGCCCAATAATTTGACCTTTCTTAAATAGCAACTTTTTTTTGGCCAGGCATTGTATATTACTTTAAAGATCTATTGTAAGCTGATAATGTCATATTTTCACAGGATCATAATCATTAAGTTTAAGTTTAGTTTTTATAAATTTCCCCACCGGATCAAATTAAATCTGACTTAATACAAGGAGATAATGTGTTTACTGACCTTTATAGGCCACCTCCCAGCGGCCCTCAAACGTTCGACTCTGATTGGTAATGACATACTGATAACCCACCCAGAAACTGTAAAACAAATAAACAGAATAAAAGTGCAGCCTTTAAACATAAAACAAACATGTGAGTGAGACCGTTATCTTAGTCTCTCTTGGCACATGATCTGAGAGGGTGAGGGTCCAACACAATGCTTATGTAACATTTAATGCTTATATAAATCAATGGTAATAATAACAACGTTATTAACATGTGAAAGCCGGCATAATATTAACTTTTGCATATACTTGCATACAAAGTGCACGGAAAATACTGACCTGCACTGGTCTCTGCGCTCACACACTCTCTGGTCGATCTTGAGGATGAACTGCAGCTCTTCGTTGGTGCTAAAGGTGGCGAGCGAGCCGTTTACTCTCTGACACGTTTCCCCAGCCTGCCAGTAATTCTCCCCTCGCTCATACACCTTGTAACAGCTGGACGTCTTTTCATAGTGGTGCCATCCACTCGGGCATTTTTCTACACACACGTTGTAAAACAAGTTTTTTTTTTTATTAAACCATTTTTTTTCCCCCAAACATTACTTTTTAAGCACTGAGGCTGCTTAAATTACACATTCCTCCCCTTGAGCTACAAACGTACAGTATACCCATGTCCAAGAACGCATATGTTAACCATAAACATCATACAATCACCAGGCTTACTAGTCTTTAGTCTGATTATCGGTTCATGTCTAGGAAAGACGTACTGTTAAAGCGCACAGGCTGAGCCACGCCCATTACGTCCTCCATCTGATCGAAGCCGCTTCCATAGCGATATCGCTCCTCCCTCATTGCTATGGGGAAAAATATAAAAAAAGGATGAATTACAGTTTTATCCAAAATCATGAAGGATGTTTAATATACATACTACAATTAACATGTAGATCTTTTTTATTTTATCATAATCCACAATTATATTTCGGAATTTCTATAAATACCAGACAATTAAAAAAATTGTCTTGCCAATTTTTATTGCCAAACAATGACTCCTAAGAATTTTAAATGATATACTCCTTATATATCTTCATCTTCAAATACAAGCATACGTGTTTTTTCACTGTATGTTTGTAGCTACCATGTCATCATTTAAAAAACCACATAAGCAGATGTCAAGAGCTGGGACCTAGTTTGTGAAATCACTACCTAAGCCTGTATTATTATTATTATTATTATTATTATTATGCAGTATATACTGTGCAAAAATCTTAGGCACATGTAAACAACTCCTGTAGAGCAAGGATGTCTTCAAATAAATGTTTATACCTTAAAAACAGTAAACAGTTATAAAAAAGTCGATAATCAATCATTTGCTTAAAATATAGCCTCAGGTACAATTTGTGCATAAAGAAATTGCTATATTTTACTCAACATTCTACAAAACAAGAATGTTATGGAATACTAATGCTTGGAAATCAGAAATGTTTTCTGTACTGATGTAATAATAAAGTTATAAAATAAACATGTACTACAAAGTTTGCACAAAAAAAACTTTTGCCTTACAATCAAGCCTTAACCCTAACTTTGTGCAGAAGTACTTAAAAATATTTATATTATTTGAATCAAGCCTTCCAAAGTGAGCGTACCATTTACTACCATAATGCTAAACAACAGACCATCTATATAGGACGCTTATTTTATACTTTGACAATTGGTATGTATGAGTGGACGTACGAGGACAGTCTATCTCGTCGCTCTTGTCCTCGCAGGCAGTCCAACCATCACACCTCCAGTCCAGGGGAATACATTGCATCCTCCCACTGAGACATGCGAACTGGTCTTGAGCGCAACGCGGCTCTGTTCACACAAACACACACATAAAATCCTACAGTCTCAATTTATTTCAGGCAGTGATGCTAGTAAAGAAATAATAATAATATATATATATATATATATATATATATATATATATATATATATATATATATTTTTTTTTTTTTTTTTTTTTTTTTTTTTTAAAGCCTGATGCTAGAGTTAAAAAAAACCTAACCAGATACTGAGAGGTGCTAAGCAATTTTATGTTTGTCTGTTGCAGACTCCTCTACATTTTAAAATGAATCTGAATGAGTGGACACCATCCAAGAGCTTTTAATTAATGACAAATTGTGACTTTAAACCCCATTACATGACATTTCCAGACTACATTACCTTATAATCCTTCGTCTGATTGGTTTTGCCATCTGGTGTCAACATTAATACATTCCTGATAGCTCTGATCACGTGTGTTAACACTACATAAGTGGCTGCATTTGATTGCAAATAGTGATCAAACTCTTTTAATTGGTTATAAAGTTTTAATGTGTATAGCACTTTAGTCTACCTGAGGGTCTGACCAGGGAACTTCCTACATAAAATACACATTACGTACAATTAGTAAGGACTCACCAGAGATCGGTGTGGCCAGTGCTAATCGCGGCCCTACAGAGAAAAAAAAGACACACAGATTAAAAACCAAAGCAGATGAAACAGTTCCCCTCTGTCTATAGCACTCCTGTATTCCCAATATGATCTTTTACGCTTCCTCTAAAAAAACATGGGGTTATAACCTTTCTAATATCCTCATGAAATTAACAGATAAACAATAAAGCAGAAATACAGGCTCTGTCTGTTCCTGAAGAAAAAATAAAGTCAAAAGGATAAATAAATCACTCCATTATAGGGTCAAACGACGTCCTTTTAAATATATACATAAACACGCATTCGGATTGCATACAAACTTCCATAATTCATTTTGATTGTGTAAAGCTGCTTTGCGACAATGACAACAGTTAAAAGCGCTATACAAATAAAATTGAATTGAATTTATACAGTACCAGTCAGTATATACAAACACATCAGGGGCATTCAGGTCAAACTAGAACTTTTGATTGTGCAGAATAACAGAAAACAGCAATGAGAGCGAAAACTCTCATCCTTTATTTCTTTATATAATCCCCTGCTACACTAATACACTTATCCTAATGGTTCACTAGTGATTGGATACAACCAACGTAAAATGTTTACTCAGGCATGATCGGATTGCAGTCTAAAGCGCTGGCTTCCCAGGAACTCCTATAATGGCCCAAAATGTACAGAGCGAGATCACATGAGAGGAGAATTGACAATAACTCCCAGCTTAGTTCCTGTAATGTGAAACTAGTGTGAATGATTGTGTGTACGGTTCCTATACACACACACACACAGGTCCGTATATAAAGAACCTCTTACTGGCAGTGTATATAACTAAACTTTAACTAAAAGAACATTGAAAAACTTATTTAAAAAATAAATGATTTCAGTCTTCTGGTCAAAATTGATCATCCAAAAACAAGCAAACAATTAGAAAACCCAGATGAAAAAAAAAAATCAAAAATACGCAAGTAAGAAAACCCTGATATCGTGATTTCGGTTGCTATGGTGCCCGGTTATCATACCGGAAGTGCCGATATCGTTTGTTTCAGCACTATTGACAGCTCTCTCTCTGACTTTTTACAATCAGATACAGCCCCTAATATCTATGCTGTTAATAAAATCACAGTGTTTATTGATTATAAATGTAATGAGTTAAAACAGGACAAGGCCGCTTTAGCATTTAGCTCGCGAGCTACGTGAGGTTTATATATATATATATATATATATATATATATATATATATAATTACACAGATATTTGCACATTGCTAATTTGTTAGTTAGCTTTACAACTCTTATGTGTTAAACAGAGTAGTTAATGCAGTGCATTGTGTAACACAAACACTAGTAACTAAGCAGCTAGCCCCGTTATGCTAGCCCACAGAGCGCGCGCCGTGCTTACCGGAGAGCGACGGGTCAGTGAGCGTCAGGACAGCGAGGAGCGCGAGGAGGAGGAAGAGGAGGATGCGGGGAGAGCTGCGGTCAGATTTCGCCACCATTTATTATTATTAGTGTTGTTGTTTATCCGCCATTCATAACCGCGACTCTGAAAATGAGCTCTGTCAGGACACGTCTAACGTTAACGTTACTCCCAGCACGACTCTGCACGCTCCTCCATAACAAACACACACACTTACTTACTCACTCACTCACTCACTCACTTACTTACTTACTTACTCACTCACTCACTCACTTACTCACTCACGGGTCCGACTCCGAGTGCAATCACGAGTATTATAAAGATAAATTAATATTACATAATGCCAGAGTTTATGAGTGTTCGCCTTATTTACAAATTTACAGCCGAACTAGAACAAAATGGCCGCACTCTGTCTCCACAGACAGGGCAGAGCTCCATCACAACAATCCCTGCCACGCGCTCAGCCAATCAGAAACAAGAACTAAAACTAGATCCCACATAACATCCAATCATCTTAAAGTTGAGGCAGAGGGCGGGTTCCGCTGTATTGCTCAACCAATCAGCGCACAGTACTGTGTCGCTTTAAATGAATGGATGATGATGATGATAATAATAACAATAATACCCCAAACTAGTTCATTTATTTAATTAGACTTTAATGTTCAGTTATAAAAAACGTATCATAAGTACACAATCTAAGTACAAATTTCCTCACCAATTCTTCTTATTATTATTATGAATAATAAACTTCCCAAAAAATCCCACAGACTTAACATAGATAGATATTGATGGATTCTAGTGCAGAGCTAGAATTTAATAGAAATCTTAAATTTACCACATTTTAAAGAGGCTTGCAAGCTGTGTCAGAACATACCCCTCAAGGTGTATGTTCTGATATGTTTTACCACCGGGGCAAAACAAGTGCCCAAATTTTCCCCATTGACATATAATGGGGAATTTGGTACATGACCACTCTGGTAGCGTTTGTCGTAAACCTACGAAAAACTTGGCATATCGTGAGTCTCATTCGTAAATGAGGTGCTTGACATGGCTTTTCTAAGGGGTGAGCAGGAAATTGCCCAAGCAAGAGTTTTGAAAGGGAACCTAACTGTGGATCGCACTGTCGTAGAGACATGGTTTTGGGCACATTTAACTCAGGCAACAAACGGGCTTTTGCATTTATCATGATGCTAACAAGCCCCGCCCTCTAGCAACCATTTAGGACACGCTAGCAACACAAACCCATAAGGGTTTATCTTCACAACAGTTGACACTGTCTGGATTTTGTTTATAGTGCACAGAAGCATTAGCAGGCGCCAAACCACTCCCTAGCAACAAAATAGAGTAACCTAGTGACCATTTTCTGCGACATTTATCTCTGCATCAGAACATTAAATAGATATGTTTGTTTCGTTTTTGGACTCATGGCAGCAATACTGACATTGGATTCATGCTAGCAAAATGCTTATGATGGTAGCATCATGCTAGCAACATGCTAATCATGGTAGCGTTACACTAGCAACATGCTAATCTTGGTAGCAACATGCTACTCAAGTTAGAGTTATGCTAGCAATGTGCTAATGATGTTCCTAGCAACATGCTAATCATGGTAGCATCATGCAAACAACGTCCTAATCACGCTAGCGGCATGCTAGTAACATGCTAATTATGGTAGCATCAGGCTAGAAATATGCTAATTATGTTAGCATCATGTTAGGAACCTGCTAATCATGTTAGCATCATGCTAACAAAATACAAATTTTATCATCATGCTAATATTGTTAGCATCATGCTAACAAACCGCTAACGATGTTGCTAGTAAGATTCTAATAGATGCTATAGTTTTGTGGTTAACATGCTAATATACAATAGTTAACATGCTAACACGGCATTATCGTGATGCTGTCAAGCCACACCCTAGGCCCGAGTTTTGCCACGGCAAAAGTTTTGCTAACGAAGCGAAGCACTACTTTTGTTTTCTCACAGGCTCATTATTCTTTTTCTTCTGTTTATTATTCTTCTTCGTTACCAAAGTTTGGCGCGCAACTAGTCACGTACGGTTTGTCGTAAACCCATGAATGAGGTCTAATCGGGCGCAAACCGAGCTCCGCAGGGGGCAATTAACCGCCCCAAAACGTCCCATAGACTTAATATTGAGATCAAAATTGACAGATTGTATTGCAGAGCAGGAATTTTGTAAAAAGGTCAAATTTACCACATTTGAAGAGGTTTGCAAGCTGAGTCAGAACCTACCCCACAAGAGGGTATAAGTTGTTCCCCTGGGGTGCAAGAGGTGCCCAAATTTGCTCCATTGACATATAATGGGGAAAAAATCCCAAAGACCAACTTTGATGGATTCTGGAGCAGAACAAGAATTTTGTAGAAGCCTCAAATCTTTAACCAAATGGAAAGAGGTTTGTAAACTGTGTCAAAACAGTTTGTAAAACTGTGTCCCCAGCAGGAGGGTATAAGTTTTACCCCCGGGGTGCAAGAGGTGCCCAAATTTGTCCCATTGATTTACAATGAGGATTTTGTGTAACTATTCCTGTACCGTTCATCATAGACCCATGAAAGAGGTGGCAAATTGTGCGGCTCATTTGGGAATTGGATGGTATGACTCTTGTAAAGAGGTGGGGGGTAAGTTGCCCCGCAGTATCACCCTAAAAATCCCAAAGATTTAATATTGAGAAAAATATTAACGGATTCTAGCAAAGAGTGAGAATTTCGTAGAAAGATCAAATTTGCCACATTTGAACAGACTTGCAAGGTGTGTCAGAACATACCCCACACAAGGGTATTAGTTTTACCTCCGGGGCACAACCAGTGCCCAAATTTGCCCCGCTGACTTATAATGGGTACTTTGGCGCGTAACTAGTCCTGTACTGTTTTTTGTAGACCTGCGAAAGAGGTGTCAAATCATGCAGCTTGTTTGGGAATGGGGTTAAAGAGTAAAGGGAAAGAGACAAGAGGGTGTGTGTGTGTGTGTGTATATACACACTTGAGAGGAAGCCTGCATGGCAGTGACTGGCATGTCCATGGAGGTGAACGCCGAGATTGCAGACATGAGAACTTCATCGCTCATCAGAACGTTGCTTTGCACCAGGGTGTGTGTGGGCGATGGCGGCGGCACCGTGATGTACATCGAGACCTGCACAGAGACAAAACACGAAGACCTGATATACACAAAATTAAATGAGACACCCTTTAAGTTTCCATTGTTTTTTGTTTTGGGTCACCAGTACCTTTTCAGTTTCTTTGATACTCTTTTTTCGATCACCAGTACCCTTTTCAGTTACTTTAAACACAATAGAACCCCTTTTTTGATCACCAGTACCTTTTTCAGTTTTCCTCTGAACACTACAACACCTTTTGTGATCACCAGTACCTTTTTCAGTTTTTCTTTGAACACCATAGTACACTTTTTTTGATCACTAGGACCTTTTTCAATTTTTCCTTTCAACACCATAGTACCCTTTTTTGTTTGTCTGAAGTACACAATCCCCCGTTTAAACAACACGACACACACCTGTACTGATCTTCAGTGTTCTTCAGGGTCTCCAGGGATGAATTAAAAGGAAAAAAATCCTGTAAAGTCACAAATCCTGTGTGTACAAGAGCATAAATGCAATCAGGACCTTTTTGTTGGCTTATTTTTAAGAGCTTAGATCACAGCACCTCTTTTTTTTTTTCCTGTGTATGATTGTGCATGTGAGAAATTAAAAAATAAAATTGACTTTAATTTTATTGAATTTAATCGAATCAACACAGAGGTACCGCGATATCGTAACAGGTGGGTGACTGGTGATTCCTATCCATATCATTTACTCCTCTCTCATCTCACGCCTTGTTCAGTCTTCTTTTAAAACAGCTGCATTAACTTCACTCTTAAAGAATCCTTGTACAAACACTAATATCAGTAAGTTCTGTCTGATCTCAAATCTCCAGACGATTGCTAAACTCCTGGAGAAAGCAGTTGCTACACAGGTTCGTGCTCACCATAAACGACAGTAATCAGTTTGAGTCATTCCAGTCTTCTGCCAGAGTTCTACACTAAACACAACAAGGAATCTGCTTGATGAAGGTCTCAAATAATCTCCTGATGGCTGCTGATGCTGGACTTTTAACTATTTTTGTACTGTTTGTTTTGAGTGCAGACACGATCTTGTGCACAGTTTTGTCGAACTGCTTAGTTTATCCTCGTTTGTGAACATAGCTTAACAAATAAAAGTTTTTATTGTTATGCCATGTTCACAAAGCCTCTGACCCTTCACAGTCCTGTCTTATCAATCGCTAAAATTAAATCTTTTAATCACCTGGGTTTAATGGGTGATAGGGATAGGGTTCATGCTGGTCAGGAGTACTTTTTTTGAATTTTTTCTTTTTTTGTGTGTGGCTCTATTCCCCTAAGAAAACACCTACCTCCAAATCAGCAGGCTTATGGATTAGCTAGATATATAGATGTTTGACATTTCCGAAATCCTACTACAAGAAAATCCTCATTTTCTTCTCCAGTACTTAATACTTTTCCACGCATAATTTATTTTCTTTTAGATAAAAAAAAAACTTCATGGAACAGATTATGATACATGATATTAGACCGCTCTTCACTGACTTGGTCAATCCATATCCCCAGTGCAGGATCTAACTATCGCCCTTGGAGATTTAACTCCTCGCTTTTTTTTTTTAGATGAGAAGTTTGTGATCTTTATAAGATCAGAGATAGAGTTTTTTTTTTTTTTTTTTTTTTAACATCAACCAAACTCCAGGTATGTCATCCTCAACAGTTTGGGAATCCTTAAGGGCATATCTAAGGGCTAAACAAAATGAGGAGACCCCCGAGCAATTTACAAAACTAGGAAAACTAAAATTGGATTCAATATGCAGTGTGTCACCTACACCAACTATACTTAAACGTCTAATGATACAGGTGGAATATAATTTAAGTTCGACAAGACAAGCAGAATATCTTTATCTAAACATCTTATTAGCTCCCCTTAAGCGGGAACCAGCAAAGCTACATATGTTCTGGACATGATCTAATAGGCCCAGTTTGGTGGCGAGTGTATAGATGAGCTATGCAACAAAATCTCATATAAAGGCCCTGTGCCACGCCGAGAACCCAGCTGCTCAGGCGTCTTAATTGAAGCAAGTTCCAACCCATGTGCTCTCCAGTACGTTAAAATATCTAGATGTTGAAAAAAAAACGTCACTCTGAGGTCCCTCAATATGAAGTCAGAATTTAGTAACCACTTTTTGGCACAAGCTTAAAGCATCGCCACAGCTGAACTGTGCAATTTCTCATACTCAATGTCGTAAGATCATATTAGCCAGGTTTGGTGGCGATCTAGGAGCAGTATATCAAAATCCATTGGGTGCGTTTTGTCAACGTCCCAAAATAAATGTCTTCATGTCGAGTTGAGGCGATGACATGCAGTGCGAAAGTTCATCTAAATGTGTGCCGGGTTTTACATGTATACAGTACATGCGACTGTGTACGAGCCACGCAGCAAAGTCTCATGTGAAGGCCGTGAAGGCCCTTGCTTCTAAGGGCTTGCCTTCCAATCTGGGACAGACTGGTGTGTTGTGTGTTTACAGGCCAACGTGTATTAAGCCAAACCTGTGCACCGTGACGGTGTGTGAGAAGCGTTATAGAGTTTGGTAAAAATAACGCGTTTTATTCACACACATCCTATTCATGCAGAAATATTACACTTCTACACAAACTTCTACTTACGCCTGCTCCCGTTACATTATTTTAATTATTTCAATCATAATTATTATCCCGTTAAATTATTTCTTAAAACCCTTACTTCAAAGAAAGCTTCATTTCAATGACTGCAGCAGAACTTTACACTTTCTTTTTCGTCTGCTTTTATTCCGCCTGTTCTTCTTTTACGCTAGGCAGCTGACTGATATAATATCTTAATTTTTTTTAAAGGGTCGGCAAATATATTTTATGCAGCTGTCAATATATTAATATCTATTAGTTAATTTATACTCTACATGTGGGGAAACACTGTTGTGCTAGAGCTAATTTATTACCAGTTTACAGTCCAAAGCTTTGTCCAGAAAATACACTGCATAAAGCATACACCAAGTTATTTTCGTCTTTCTTTTTTCCCCTCCAGATGATGATGATGATGATGATGTCTTCCTGTGTGGGAAGTGTAAGAAGCAGTTCAACTCAAAAGGGAGCAGTGCCAGCAGAACGCCCCATCACTTGCCACTGTGTCACTGGCCTCCAGCAACACCTACACACCAGTACCACCAGTCAGGGCTGTGCCACAACCACCAGACAGGTACATATGTACTAATGATGCACCCATTACAAAACTGAACAAAGATATGGGTGAACTTGATTAAAAAAAAAAAGAAAGAAAGAAAGGTATGGTACCAAACTGCAACCCGAAAAGGTACGGGGCGCCCGTTGGCCCTTGGGCAGGTGCGGGGGCCCATAGCCCCTCCCGCAAAGGTACGGGGCAGCCCCTCCCACTAAGGTGCCAAGCAAAAGAATAGTACGGGGACCCGTAACCCCAGCAAAAGGATAGGTACCGTAGTCACATTCTGCAGCGGTATGGGGCATGCCTGTAGGCTTTTCGCGGCGAGTGCAGTACGGGAAGCTTTCGTAGCCTAGTTCCAGAGTGCGGTATGAGGCGTGCTTGTAGCCTTGATCCAGAGTGCGGTAAGGGGAGTGCCCGTAGTCTCATCGTGGAGTGCAGTGCGGGGAGTGCCCGTAGTCTCATGCCTTATGTAAACAACATAAAAAATGCAGGTGAACTGTTGACAAAAAAGGTATATGTGTTTTAATCTTTAAAAAATCGCTGTTCTTGCCTGAGAATGTTCCTGATGCTCTGTATACATGTATAACCAAAGATTTGTGACTTTACAGTTTTTTTTTTCTTTTCTTTTCTTTTCTTTTCTTTTCTTTGAATTTGTCGCCGGAGACTCTGAAGAATGGTATTGGTAAGTGGTTTAAAGTCCCAGGTGAAACAAACCGCTCAGGTGATACTGCTGTTTAAACAGAAAGAAGCCAAAACAAAAAGGGGATTTTGATGAACTAAAAAGAAAAAAAGGTGTTGTTGTGTTCTAAAAATAAGTGTACTGTGTTGTTCAAAAAACTGAAAAAGGTGTTGTGGTGTTCGAAGAAAAACTAAAAAGGGTACTATTGTGTAGGAAAAAAGGGTACTGTGGTGTTTACTGGTGATGGTGGTTAATTTTGTGTACTTCATATTTTGTCTCTGTGTAGTAATATTTCTTATACTGTATATTCTGGTATGTCATTCCATTTTTTGTTGATTTTACAGAAATTTAATTCTCACCCAAACTAAAATCATATGTGTAAGGTTATGCCCCAGCAACCGAGCCCAGAGAGTGGTGGAGTGGACAAAGGTTCTTATGTCAAAATTTGAATGATATTCTATTACACATGTGCTTTTATCAACGTGCATCCAACACATGTTTCAATCCTTCATTAAGTGAGCTCGTGTCTCTGCCAAGTCTGGCACCTGGCGCTTTATCTTATGCTCGTGTCTTTGTCGGGTCCGGCACCTGGCGTCTTATCTTCTCTATTTATCATACACATGACAGCTAATTATAAAATAAGTACAGTTCATGTCTGGGTCACTCTAGGTCCCATGTACTTTGGGTACACACTAAGCACTGAGTATCACTACCCATCCCCCTTACTGTTTATGTTTTATGACCTCATAGTCATCTGCTTTTCTTGTCTCACCTTTTGAAACCACCAGGACTCGTTTAAGAGCTGGCCGGCCATCTGAACTGAGCGATCGGGGGAAAAGGGCCTTAGTCAGGAAGATGACCGAGAACCCGATAGTCACTCTGTCAGAGAGAGAAGAACCTAACAGAAAGACAACCATCTCTGCAGCAATCCACCAATCAGGCCTATATGGTAGAGTGGCCAGGGTGTCTCATCAGACCTGAGAATTTTCTTTCTCATGATCTGAGAGTCCTTTAGGTGCTTTTTGGCAAACTCCAGGTGGGCTGCCATGTGTCTTTTACTAAGGAGTGGCTTCCGTCTGGCCACTCTACCATATAGGCCTGATTGGTGTCACAGTACCAGAATGTGTGCCAAAGGGGTGGTGCCATATCTTAAATCTGGCTGTTGTACTTTAACTTCTGAACATGAAGGATCAGTTGTTTCATTAGCACATATTTGGTGCATTTCTATAGAGAAACCAGCAACTGGCTGAGTTTCATTGAAGCTTAGTGTTAAGTTACCAACTTACTTACCAATTACTCCATCTGAACAAATACATAGAGAATAGCTTTATTGTGTAGGTGTTATTTCTCGTTCTACAGCATCCAGTGTTTCTACGGGTTGATATGTACATTTACTTATAGTCTGCATCCATTCTGGGCCATAATGTACAGCAGTTTCTGCATCTGGATCACAACGGTGATATTTGGGTGTATGACCAAATAAACACAATGTATTCTTTGGGGTATTTTTTGTTGGGTATGTTCCTTTAACTGTAAGTAGCTTAATCACTGAGTTAGCTTCAGATTCTTCAGGCACATCTTAATCTACGTTAAGAGTCTTTGTCAGGTGTTACTTCTTCTTCAATCTGCCTTCGTGCTGTCTCAATTATGGTGCGCTTTTGCTCCCGCTGTCTAACTTGGGCTCTTGTCCTGTGTGATGGTTCACCTTGTTGTGTTTCCGCTTCCTCTTCTTCGAGTTTTGCTTCCTAATCTTGTATGTCTTCCCAAGGCCACTCTGGCCAGTATCCTTGTTCTTCTACCCAGGGTAGACCTTCTCTATATCTGTAAGGATCTGGTACCTGTTGTCTTGGTCTCTCGTCACCTCCTGAAGCACCTGATGGTCCTGCTTTTCAAATCTTGGTATCAATTCTCTGCATTTTGCTACTGCTGTTGCATCTTCCTTAGCTGTTGCTACAGCTTCTACCCATCTACTAAATCTATCCACAACCAATAAGATGTGTCGTTTTCCCTGTATCCTAGGTTCACCCATGTCCACATAGTTAAACATTATATGCCTGAACGGCCCATATGTCCTATTGGTGATGTGAAGTGCTTTCTATTGTTAAATCTAGCACAAATGTTGCAAAACTGTAATAGCGTTCGATGAACCATAGGCCACCATGCCTTTTGGATTCTTTTTATCTCTTCCCCTTTTGCTGCATGTTCTTTACCATAAGCTTGCTTTATCAAGGTTATGTGAACTTTGTGGAGATACAAAATGCCCATCTGCACTTCGCTATACATTAGTATAATTTTTTTTGTTGCTCCTCTTGCTAGCCATTAACGAATCTCTTCAGCTGATGCTGTTGCCTGCATGTCTGCTAGTGAAGATAAATCTGCTGTGGGAGGTGTGTAATCTTCAGGTATAAGTAATAACCTTTCTTCTGACTTTGGACTTGGTTTTTCATCAGGGCTAATGCTTGACTCTGGTGAACTTGGTTCATTATCTATTTGTGGACTAGGTTCTGTCTGTGTTGTTGATTTTGGCATCATATTTACCTGTTTTACTGCTGCTTTCTTTGCTGCTTCATCTGATGCTTCATTTTCGTCACTAGAAGTACCATCTTTTCTATGTGCTGTACATTTGACTATAGCTGGCCTTGATGGTAGTTTGATTGCATTTAACAGTTCTGATGTTGCTTCTTCATGTACTACTGGTGTTCTGTCTGCTCTTTGTGCCCATTCGGGGCCATACAAATAGCATATTCCATATGCATAAACTAAATCAGTATATATATTATATTGTACATGCTTTTCCTTCTGCTAGGTTACAGGCGCCTGACAAAGCGACTAGTTTAGCTAACTGGGCGGAAGAGGGTTGTGGCACATGTTCTGCTTGTACAATTCTGAATGTTTATCCATCTAAGGCTGGTGTTACTATTGCATAGCCTGCTTTATTGCTATCTCCATCTCTAAAACATGACCCATCTACAAAGAATATACAATCTGGATGTGACAGAGGTTGATTCTCTAAATCTTGGCCTGTTCTGCTGACACTAGGTGACAATCATGAGAATCTCCCTCTGCTGGTGTCATTATGCCTCGTCAATTCCAATTCTGTGGTCCCATCTAGGGACCTGCCCACTGATTTTGGGGTTGTCCTTGTGTTCATGTTCCAGTAGGTTGTCTTGGACCAGGAGGTCCCATATTCCCACGAGGTGCCTGTCCTGCTCCATATGGTCCCTGAGGTTTAGGTCCTTTTTGAATTCCCCATGCCACCTGTGGGCAGTTTCTTCTAACATGTCCTGCTCCACTGCATTGCCAGCACAGCATGTCTTGTGCATTCAGGCCCATTTGCTCTGACCTGTGGTCTTTTTGGTTGGTATTGGTACAGTCCCCTTTGTCGTATTAGGCCTGGGACCTTGTCCTTGCGGGTTTCCAGGGTGCACATATAATGGAGGGGCTTTAGTTGTGGTTGGTTGCTGTATTTGCTGTACTGGTCCAGTAGGGGGTGTTGCTGTTTGGTTTTCAGGCACCATCCCTGCTGACTTGACCAAACATAATACAGCATTCGTTATTTTATTAAGTTACGTCAATCTGTTTTGAAGATACATTGACAGATTTTTGTCTTTAATTGCCCCGCAAGGAGCATTTAACCGCGCCAAAAAGTCCCCAAATAAATATGTAAACAGATCATATAGTAGCTGATAAAAATTATCTGTTCATTCACCTGGTCATTTTTGGTTTAACTTGGTACCAGGTCAAAATAGTATAGTGCTCTGGAATGAATAGGGAAATTGTCAAATTGTATGTACGACTCTACTTGATTCACTATTTCAGTGAGTGGTAGACTAGTATAATGGCTAGCACTGCGGTCGCATGCCTCCATGGTCGGAGGTTCAATTCCCACCTCAGTTTGCATGTTGCCAAATCGCCTATAGTCTGTGTATATGTGTGCCTTGTGACAAATCGCCACCCTGTCCAGGGTGTACTCTGCCTCACGTGCACTAAATCTCCTTGAACAGACATGTGTGTATGTGTAAATATATACAGTATGTATGTGTGTATATATATATATATGTATATATATATGTTATACAGGCAGCACTTTAGTATAAAGCCAAAACATGTCTTTTCTAAGGCTTTGTAATAATATATTAAACTGTAATAATTTTTAAGATTATAAGATCAACACATCAAGATTTCCTGTGTAACTCGAATGTTCAAGACAGAAAAACGTGTATTACTGCATCAATCATTAAATAAAAAATTGTGTAATACTGATATATTCATTTGTTAGAATTTCATATTATAAAAAACACACACTTGTACACAAAAGGGATCTACGGTCCATAAATAATCTACTTTGTCTAAAAAGACCCAAAGAGATTTCATTTTATTGTCCAGAAGAGTGCAGACTCTACATGAACATGACCAACTTATTCCTTCTTTCCGAAAACCTCTTCACATTTACTCCCATAGTTTAACAAACAAAAAATAAAAGATCAACTATTTTGATGAACTGTACAAAAATAACTTTAATCATCATTACGCCTTTAACTGAGAGTAGTCCAGCCAGTTTGAAAGCTTCTCAGTTTGCGAATAATGACCATGAGACAGCGTGATGTCAGTGTGTCCTCAAAAGAAATCGGACGCTTTCCTTCTCTTCGGCAGCTGTAGCAGATTGTCTGTGAGGGAGGCGGGATCGTGTGAGATGGGGGTGCGGGTTTTGCCTGGCGTGGGGGTGCGTAAGGAGTGTGAGGGTGTAAGAGGAGTTTTGGAGCCTGATGCTCTGTGAGAGGGTGATGGGGTATAGCTGGCACGTAGGGCTTTATCTGTGTACTTCCTGGATGAGCGGTTGACGAGGCGCTGTAGAGCTGGAGACAGAGCGGCAGGACTCACACCTTTTGGAGTCAAACTGAAAAACACACACACACAGACATCGCAATGTTGAAGCATTAATATTCCTCATACTGGCTGAAGCACAAAGAACAGGTAATGAGTTCAAAGCACTCAAAGCTGCGCCCTCAATATTTAATACGTAGCACACAGTACTGTGAAAAAGTCTTGATCCCCCACAATTTTGCTTCCAAAGAGCCAGACTTTCTTATAATTTAATGTAGTCTTGAGAAATAGATCTCCATGATTCCTGAAGGATTTTTTTTTACTCTCGTTTTTGGGGTCTAATTTTTAGCCAAGTCTCTGTACCAAAGTATTTTTAGAGGAATGTTTTTTTTTTTTTCTAAGCGACACACTGACCAATGAATCATTCAAGCATTAAAAGGGGAAACAAGGTTGCTGCTGAGGTTGTTACATAAACAACCATTTAAAAAAAATTGTATCTTTAGGCAATTTGCAGCCTGTCGCAGTAAAACATTTTGAGATTTTGTAAGTAACATGGTTTTATAAATATCCTAATTTGATATCACATCTATTTCTGATTGTGTTACTATTTTAAGGCCTTGAAATTTAGGAGGAAAACAGTTGTCATAACTTAGCTTTCTTCAAAAGCTTCACAAATTAACTGAACATAAATAAATAAATATTTATGATAATAAAATGTACTGTAGCCTGTTCCTTAAAAAAAACATTTTTCTCACTTAAAATCCATGAACACGTGATGTTTTGAGACTGGAGTGTGTTATGAGTGGTAATACGCTCACAGAGAACTTTTTTTAATGTAACCAGAAAAACGGCCCTGAACAGTCCAAGGCCGAGCGGTCACGGCTCATCAAGATAAAAAATAGCAAATTCTGGTCAATGGCTGATCGACCGATGCATCTCTATTATAGATTTAATAAATTATCTAAAAATCGATTTTGGAGTCAGTGTGGTGATACACACATGGGCTCACAAAAGAATCGCAATTCATAACTAAATCCTGGGCCAGGGGTAGCTCAGTGGTTAAGGCATTGGACTAGGGTTCAGAAGATCCCAGGTTCAAACCTCACAACCACCAAGTTGCCACTGTTGGGCCCTTAAGTGAGGCCCTTAACCCTCAACTGCTCAGATGTATAATGAGATAAAAATGTAAGTCGCTCTGGATAAGAGCGTCAGCCAAATGCCTAAATGTAATGTAAATGTAAATCGATTTTTCCTTAAATCTCTATTATTTATATCTCTTAGATCTCTACATGTACAGTGGAACCTTGGATTACAAACATAATTCGTTCCGGAAGCGGGCTAGTATTTTAAAACGCATAAATGAAAGCGGATTCCCCATAAGAAATAATGGAAACTCAAATTATTCATTCCACAGCCCAAAAAAATAAATACATTAAAAAAATTATACAAAATATAAAGAAAAAAAAAAAAAATTAACCTGCACTTTACCTTTTTATTTTTGTAAAAAAAAAAATAAAAACACACATTAACGGAAACACTATCTTATCGGGAAAGTTAACAAGGAACATCATCTGCGCATACACTAACGGAATCACTGCTGTAAAGTAAAAAAAAATAAAAAATTAACCCGTACTTTACCTTTGAAAAGAATTGTAACAGAGCAGTGTTTCCATTAGAGAGAGAGAGAGAGAGAGAGAGAGAGAGTGGTGAGAGGAGGAGGGGTGTGTGTCTACAGAGAGGGAGAAAATGGATTTATAACCTCTCTAATGAGACTTGCTTTTGCTTTACGCACGCGCACTGTACACACACAGATACAAACAAAAATAAAATATGTTTTACGCACACACACGTGGTCACAGTGTTATAGTAAACAGTACACGCGTGCATGGATTATACCAGTAAGAGACGCGCACTAATACCCAGCAGGGTAGACAATCCCACACTTCTCACAAAAGTGAGAAAAAACATTTCACAGGTGGTGTATGATGATCAAGTTATTGTGTGTGTGTCATACCTGGCCAGATTTTCTGTGACCTTACGAAGAGCTTCCTGTTTCTTTGCTCTGTTTTTGGCTGCCACTTCGTTGGCCATTTTCAGCCCAAGCCGCTCTCTGCGTCCAGGCTCGGGAATCTAAACACAAGTGTTATCACAACACGGAGATTAAGTACAACAACACTTAAGCACAACCTCTACAGCTGCAAATTAGCATAACACAATTTAAGAAATTATGTAGTAAACAAGCACTTAAGCATCTTACTACAGTGGCCAAGAAGTACAAAACAAAATAAAACCCAAAACAAAATAAATCAGCAAACTAAATAAAATCCGGAAACAAAACAAATCAGAGAACACAACAACAATTCTTAAAATTCTTACTGCTGATTGGATGAGACATCAGTCACTCAAGATACAAGTTAAGTCTTTATTTGTCACATATACATTACAGCCCAGTCAAAAATTCCTTCTTCACATGTCCCAGTGTAACTGTGGTCAGAGCACATGGTCAGCCATGATACAGCGCCCTTGGAGCAGACAGGGTTAATGGCCTTGCTCAAGGGCTCAACAGTGGCAACCTGGTGGAGCTGGGGATCGAACCGCCGATCTTCCGATCAGTAACTCGGTGCCTCCGCCCCCTGAGCCACCTCTGAAAATCAACGTTGTGTTTTCTGATTTGTTAATTTGTTTCCTAATTAGTTTTTTCCGTTTTTGGTTTTGTTATTTTGTTTTTGAATGTGTCAATTATTTTCGGTTTTGTTATTTTGTTTCCCACTTCTCGGCCTCCGTATCTTACACTACAACATTGTTTGTTTCGTTAAGAATCACGACCATTAGTACTATTCACTGCAGTAGTGGTGTGTGATCTGGGATTATGAGTGTGTGTTGTTTAAGCACCTTAAATGCCGGTCCGTGGCTTCTCTCTATCAGCGGAGTGTCTGAGCCGTCCAGTCTGAAGGGCGTGTCCTCAATCTCTCCCCATGTCATCAACGGAGACTCGCACACTCCTGCCACAGGATACAAAACACGATATGAGAAATTACGAAATCAAGATACAAGGCAATGGAAACCTGGTGCGGCTCTGCGCGTTAAAGTCACCTGGTGCGGGCGAGGGCGCTCCCTCGAAGCTGTATCCGTTGACTTTAGGAGACTCGTGCGGCAGCAGCTCCTTCCCATCGGGACCGACCTTTCCTAATTTAAACTGAACACACCACATGCATACGAATCAGAAGCGCAAATCGAGAAGATTACTGCAGAACGTAGGGGTGTGTGAGTGTGAATAGGCAGAGTATGTGGAAGCTGGGAGAGTTTAGTGGCAAGTGTATATGTAAGCGTGGGTGGAGCTACCTGTGCATTGAGAGCAGCAGCCTGTTGGATCTGGGATTTATTGAGGGCTTTACAGAACGGGTCGACATCAAAGCGTGTGTTTTTGTACATGACTTCTCTGGGCTTTTTGAACACCGTGTCGTCTTTCACACCTGTTTGGGGAAATCGAGACAAGAAACGCAGAGCACTTTCTATTAGTCAGAGAATTGGCAAAGCTACTTATTACAGAATACATTACAACACGTGTGCATACAGTATATGCGTGTGTGTGTGCGCAAGGTGCTTGCCTTCAGGGTAATACATGAGGGCGTTTCTGGCTGTGTACTCCCACGTCTCCACTCCGGCTTTCACACACTCCAGAGCCTGAACTTCTGATGATGGCAGAGCAAGATTTTCCTCTCGTCGCTAAAAAACACAACAATAACTTTATTCACAAAGCACCACCCTTCCAGATAATGCAAACCTACACACACACACACACACACACACACACACACACACATCAAGGTAATTGAAGCTGTGTTTAAGGACCTGTTTGAATTCGCTCTCAGCCTCGTACAGCCAGGAGTTCCTCAGCTTCTCCTTCTCCTGAGCCAAATCCATAATCTGCTCGAATGATGCGTTATCTTCACTCGTGTTCTTCGACAGGAAGCAGTCCAGAGATGGCAGCTCCTTCTCCTCCGTCCCGCCGACTTTCCCTCCTGAGGAACGCAGCAGAAACGTGTCTAAAAAGTTCTAACTGGCTCGAGTACCTTGCAAGCAGATAATTTAATATCACATATATACTGTATGGTAAAAGACTGGGATTAAAATCACCAGTGAACACTCCGTACAATATCATCACGATACTTAGGTGCTGATTCGATTTGTATTGCAAGTTTGTATCACCATTTTATAAATATCCCTATACAATTTTGTTTTTGTAATTCTAAACAAACTGGATGTTGTGCTGCCTGACAATGTGTGAATAATTAGAGTGCATCACCTGTAGGATTATAGAGAAATAGTAACATGTTACTACTGGGAGTCCCCGACTTAGGAACTTTCGAGTTACGAATTTCCACAGACACGAACAGACCGCGGTTCTACTTCCGATGCAATTACAGAAGTAGCTTATGTGTCTTTTACGGTAAAAAAAAAAAAATTGCAGTGCAACAGATACCAATATTTACGTACCGATAACAATATTTACAATTATATACATTATTTTCAGTGTGTAATTAAATGTATTAAATATCTAGAAAATGGCTGTTCTGAGGGTGAATAATTCTAATTTAAAAAAATCCTCAATAAAAAATGCCGTCCGGGATTTCCCCTGCGATTTAAAGGCGCAGAAACAACACTTACATTTGATGTGCGGGTTTCATGTCCTTAGGTGCAATTACAATTTTTAGCCACATGATGACAGTGTTGGGAAAGGGGACTGATTTAGTCAAGTGGAATGGTATGCTTTACATTGTATATTCGTGTCAAAGGTGTATAAGACTCACTTTTTCTGACCTAAGAACAAATTAGACTTACAAACGTGCTCCCGATACTGAGCTTATTCATAAGAGGGGGACTACTTGTACTTCCAATGCAAATATTTATAAATCTTTTCATAAAATCGATTTTGGAGTTGTGGCGATACATGAATTGCCAGAATGAACAATTACGATATCTGGATATCTTCTATAGTAGAAGAAATGTAGCTTAAAACAATGGCTTTTGTCAGGATTAGATTACGTTTGTTGCTTGTTAAAAAAAAACAAGCTATTCTGTTTTCTATTTTGTTAAGTGAAGCATAAAGAAGTAACAAGCAGACATGTAGCTTAAAGCAGCTCTGTGAAGTGTGATGTAAAATCATACCAAGTTCGGTGCCGGTCCTGGATTTACTCTGTGAAGGGGTTGGAGAAGTGGCGCGAGCATCAGGAGTCTCGAATGACGATGGTGTCACATCTGAAAACACACAACCTGTTATAAGCTCTGAAAGTCATCCAACACATTCACTTTTGTCAGGAAAATAGCTGTTATTGCCACAACACACATTTTTCCATAAGTGAGCCATGCTATGTGTGTTTTTAAATAAAAAATAAAAATCAATCGTCTCTTCCTGATTCTCTCAGTAAGACTTACAAGGGACGTAGGTGCGCGGAGTGTATTTGGCCATGGCTGAGCCGTATTTGATGGCGATCTCTCTCATTCTCTGCAGGTCTCCGTTCTCCTCAGCCTCCAGGTAATCTTTCTGTGCTCGTAGCTTACTGACATCCGGGAAGAAGTCCCTCTGAATGATCTGCTCCAGACTCTGCAAACAGGGAATACACATATAACACTGTTATCTAAACCAGCGCAATGCAGTACGGAAGTCGAATTATTACCAGACAACAAAAAACAAAGTGATCTTTATTATGATTGACTTTATGATAAATTTTTTTAGACAGCGGTTTCTAAACTTAATGGAAAAATGTAACAGACAAACGACAACTGGAAAATAAAACAACTGGAAATTTCAACAATGTGACATGATTTTTATGGCTGATCTGAACATTGTATCATTTGCATGTGGAAATAACACAAAGCTTAAAAGTTACTGGTAAAAGATCTCTTAAATAAACGTAGTGTTGAGGAGGAAAACCTAAACAGTGACTAGTTTCCACTGTTTCTCTATAAACACTAGACCAGACTCATTTCATATGTATACTATAAATACACATACAAATTCACACAGTCTTCATAAGAAATATAGAAGTATTGAATATGTTCTTTAGCTGATAAGGTCCCAAATATCCTTTTCCCTGGAAGTCTAGTTCCTATGCTACATTTCATCACTTTCTGATGAAAAATAATAATACAATTATTTATTAATTGTGCCACATAGACTGTGGAAGTTTTAAAACTTGCCTGCTGAAGTGTAAAAAGCAGATGATAGAAAAGGAACTAATTGATTGTAGTCACCACTAAATGATAAGGTGAAGACATCTGGGTCAGATAAAGAAAATCAGCTCCTTGTATGTGGTAACACCACGTACAGAGAGAAGGATATGTGGCGTACATAAAATGTAACGACTGGGAAATCACTTTTCTTCATGCTGCAACTGTTTGGTTATTCTGCAGAAGGTCAGTAATCCTAATCCTGCTATATTAGCCCAAATACTGAAAAAACAGATTGTCGTTGTTTAAAGATTGCCAGAGACTCAGCTGTACAGACATCTAAAGGAAGTTCATTCCACCATTCTTCATTCTAAAACAGAAAACAGTCTAGATGCATGTCTTCCTTGATTACTGAGAGATGGTGGGACCAGTCAAGCAGTGCTGGAGAATCGAAGGGAACTTGGTGCGGTGTTGTGTAAGATTAGCCTACTTTATATAGTGTTCCTGGAATCGACCAAGAGCCTGACTAGGAGAAAGCTGCTACTGGAAAGGAATTGATGAATATCCATCTATCTATCTATTTTTTCACCTTCTATACTACATATGCTTTATAAAGGGTCACAGGAAGCCTGGAGCCTGTCCCAGGAGACATAGGGTACAAGGCAGGGTACACACTGTACAGGGTGCCAATCCATCCCAAAGACACACACACATACACACACACGTTCATACACGACATGCAATCTGGGAACACCAATTTCTATTAACCTTTGTGTAGAATATTATTATCTCATGAGTTATATCATAAGCTACCTGCCAAGGCTACAACTTATTATTCTAATATAAGATAAAACTACTTTAAAATGTCTCCTGTGTCCTCTGTTAAAGTTAATGATGGCGTTGCTGTCTCTTTTGTTGAAATATCACAGATTTACTCATGACTTATGAATGAGTAGAGACCTGGTTAGTTGTATTGTATGCTCACCTCGATATACTCCTCCTCATCCAGGATCTTTTTCATCGGCTTGCTCGGTTCCTCCTGTGGTTTCCTCAGAGCCACGGCGTTGTCGGCTTTCACACACAGCGCGGTCTCCTCCATTCACTCTCTCTCACACACACACACACACACACACACAAACACACCTCAACACGAACCTGTAGAAACCTTTACGTTACCGAAGTGACAACTAGCCGTCTGGCTAATCGGTGAACACGGTGATTACGAAGGACGCTAAACAGTTAGCAATAGTTAAGCTTTTATTTCATTTTGAATATATTTACCGTACCCTATGTCTAAAATGTTAAATTATTCATCTCTTATATAAACTATGCTATAACAAATCAAAATCAATCCTTAAACGATAAAGAGTCTTCGACCGAGAGTAAACACACTCTGTTACTGTTACGCACAACACGATGACTTCCGGTTCGCCTTTCCTGTTCCCCCGAGTACTTCCGGTATTCCGAAGTTATATCGCCCTCTACCGGGAGGACCTCGCATCACAACATTGCAGTTGCCATAACATTATGACCACTCAGCTGATATTGAGAAGGTCGCCGCATTTACCACCAAAACAGTGATACATTTTGGTTTGTAAAGACCACTGAAGACAAGGAACATCCCACAAGAGCTGCAGTTTTGGACTTGCTCCGACATAGTTGTCTAACCCTTACAATTTGGCCCTTGTATTTAGGCACTAGCTGCCTAAAATATCCCACCCAATTTCAGCCGTCATTGTGAGAAGTGATGTAGTGGTTTAGCACTGCCGCCCTTCGGTTAAGCACTCCCGGGTCCGGGTTCGATTCGCACCTCAGATCTGTGTGTATGGAGTTTGCATGTTCTCCCCATGTGTGCTGGGTTTCCTCCCGGTACTCCGGTTTCCTCCCACAGTCCAAAGACCTGCAAATTAGGCTGATTGGCCTTCCCAAAATTTGCCTGTGGTGTGTGAATGAATGCATGAGTGTGTATAAGTGCCCTTTGATGGATTGGCACCCTGTCCAGGGTGTACCGTGCCTCATACCCCAAGTCTCCTGGAATAGGATCCAGGCCCCCCGCGACCTTGAATACAGAATAAAGCGGTATAGACGACGAGTGAGAGCTTCTGTGAGAGGGGCCAAATTGTGGTGGTTAGACGACAAAATCTGCAGCTCTTTTGAGATGTTTCTAATCTGTAGTGGTTAGGACATGCCAAAAATGATCCAAGAAAGGAAAACCTGCAAACTGGTGACAGGGTCATGTGTGGCCAAGGCTGACTGATGGACATGGGGAGTGAAGGCTGGCTTGTGTAGTCCGATCCTATAGAAGCACTAATGTAGCTCAGATAGATGAAAAGGTTAATGCTAGTTCCCATAGAAAGGTGTCTGAACACAGAGCATCACTGTTTTGGGGGGCCTACTTAATATATAAGCAGGTGGTCATAGTGTTATCAGTGTAAACAGTCATACATAACACTTATAATAGCAAGACTAACAATAAAATCAACAATACTGTTCAATAAGATGATAAGCACATACATACAGGGTAATTAAAGGGTCTGCATAGAAAACTATTTTCTGTTTTGCATACAGTATATGAGCTGAGCTAGTGTTTGGCAAGCTGTTGTGTGTGGTGTGTTGAGGAAAAGGGTCCTCAGCTTTTCTTATACAAGCATGGGGGCAAAGAAGAACCACACAGGTGTAGAACATGACAGAACATCAGAGCTGAATAACTACACAGCCTTTATTTAGCTCTAATTGTATTAAATCTCTCTCTCTCTCACACACACACATTTTCTAAGCAGCTGTGCAGAAAGTTTCAAGCTTGTAATCAATCATCCAACCATATCCTGTCTTGCAGCACGAACACACACACAAAAATACACCTTTTACAGAAGCAGAAAACTGTGTCAGCTTGTAGTGTGAGAGATTAAAATTCGGAGCATCCACATGAGTAAAAAGAAAATCCGATGATGTCCTTCAGAAAAGTTTAGCAACAGCTGATTAAAGAAACTGTTAAAGATTAAAGAAATGTACTTAGAAGTCACATGACCAGTCATATGACACAAATATAAATAAAGGCAGGTTTAGAAAGCAATCCATCTTAAACCTGTTGTTCTTCTCTCAGCTCTAATGCCCAGCTTTTGACGCATGTAGGGCAGAAGTTGTGTGTACAAGTTGCTGCGTGAAAATCCCTGGATGTCAGGAGTTTATATACTTATTTCATGAATATATATATATATATATATATATATATACTCAAACTAGCATATCTGGTAACAACATCCACATCATGATCATACTTCTGCTAAAGTAAACTAAAGCTCATGAAAGGTATCTGTACGATTTTATTCACTTCACTCCTTCTCCACAATTAACTGATTAGACAAGTGCATAAAAATGTCCAAGTGTTCCTAATAAACTGGATGGGGAGCGTATATTTAATACATTATCAGGATGTAGTATTGGATTCTAAAGTATTTAATAAGGTGGTATTGCAGTTCTTATGAAGGACATACAATACAGTAGTCTTTCTTTAGATAAAACTATTAAACAAAAGTGTCTACGATCCCACACTTCATTCCTTGAAACCTTCAGCAGAGTACAGATCAGACTGCACACAGTCGATAGACTAGTTCAGAACAGAAAGAATTAATTTGAGAGACAGAATCTGGGTAAAAGTAACAGTCTTATCCTTATGCTAGAGCAGCTGTGTACATTACCTGCCTGTTAAATACATTTTAAAGCTGAAAAAAGATAAAGATGAATAAAATCTTGCTAATCTGTACCCCTTTGTTAACATGAACACAGTCAAGGCTGAAGACAAAATAGTGGTTAGAGTCACTGTGAGTATGGAGAATGCTGCTTGTTTTTATGAGCAGTTCTGCGTTTTTTCCCCCTGGTTTGTTGAGGCTCTCCTCCGAAGGTGTAGCGTGGCATAAAGGCAGGGTTTGGAGGAGGTATGGGGTAATGGTCTGCTCGAAAACCAGGCCACGCACCCAGATGAGGCGGAGTCGGTAGGTGAGGAGGTGGAAACCTGAAAGGCGGAGTAGGAAGAAAAGGAGGGGGACCCCTGTGAGGAGGTGTGTGAAATAGAGGAGGTGGAAAGGGTATCGTCTGGTCGTCTCTCCACCTCTGGTCGAAAGGCCTGATGAGAAGAAAACCAGAGTTACACAGATCGAACTGCCAGAATGGATAAACAAAAGACAAAGTCATTTTAAAACATTTTTATTATTATTGTGAAAGAGTGTACATCCTCCATGTGATCTGGCAAACCTTCTCACCTCTGGAAAGAAGGGCGTGGTTCTCGAAAAGTCCTCGAGTCAAATGTCCTGTCTGGGGCTCCACCTTTGACTGGCTCCTCCTCTGATTCCTCCATTCCCGCATTACTACAGAACCAAGTTTATGACATGATAAATCAGTATCATACTGTGGAGTGATTAAACTCAAATGCTAGTAAATGCACATGTTAGGGGTCAGGGCCAGGGGTAGCTCAGTGGTTAAGGCATTGGACTACAGTTCGGAAGATCCCAGGTTCAAACCCCACAACCTCCAAGTTGCCACTGTTGGGCCCTTTGAGCGAGGCCCTTAACCCTCAACTGCTCAGATGTATAATGAGATAAAAATGTAAGTCGCTCTGGATAAGAGCGTCTGCCAAATGCCAAAATGTAAAGGTAAAATGCACATGTTACAAATGGAGTTTTATATACTATAATACTTGTATATGTTATATACTGCATATATACACTCATCTAAAGGATTATTAGGAACACCTGTTAAATTTTTCATTACTGCAATTATCTAATCAACCAATCACATGGCAGTTGCTTCAATGCATTTAGGGGTGTGGTCCTGGTCAAGACAATCTCCTGAACTCCAAACTGAATGTCAGAATGGGAAAGAAAGGTGATTTAAGCAATTTTGGGCGTGGCATGGTTGTTGGTGCCAGACGGGCCGGTCTGAGTATTTCACAATCTGCTCAGTTACTAGGATTTTCACGCACAACCATTTCTAGGGTTTACAAAGAATGGTGTGAAAAGAGAAAAACATCCAGTATGTGGCAGTCCTGGAGGAGAATGGGCCAAATGATTCAAGCTGATAGAAGAGCAACTTTGACTTTTTTGAGAGAACCACTCGTTACAACCGAGGTTGAAAAAAGAGGCTACAATTTGCACGAGCTCACCAAAATTGGACTGTTGAAGACTGGAAAAAATGTTGCCTGGTTTGATGAGTCTCGAATTCTGTTGAGACATTCAAATGGTAGAGTCAGAATTTGGCGTAAACAGAATGAGAACATGGATCCATCATGCCTTGTTACCACTGTGCAGGCTGCTGCTGGTGGTGTAATGGTGTGGGGGATGTTTTCTTGCCACACTTCAGGCCCCTTAGTGCTAATTGGGCATTGTTTAAATAGTATTATGGGGGGCTTTTTTTCAAGCCCCAACAAATTTATAACGAAATCAGGCAAGTTTACTATTTATTGAAATATCAATTTCTAAACCAATAAGATTAAATAACACCAAGTTCAAAACAGATAAAATACACGTGTAATTGTTATAACAGACTTACTTCGTCACTTATCTAGAGCTTTCTTTCAAAGAAGTCGAGTGGCTTATTAACGTGACCGGGGTGTGTTGTCTCTAAGTGTCTTCCTACTTTGTTGGGTCTCATGCTGTCTGCTGGCAGCAGTTTAAAACACATAACACACACGGGTCTCTTCTCTGGCGCAACGAACGATTTAGGGATCATCGCAAAATACCGCACACCAACAAAAAGTGTAGAACGATATTGATCCTTCCTTTTGTTCAGCGCCTAAAGGATCAAAAAGCAACTTTGTTGCCACACTGGAAACTAGAAATGCCAGACTAGTACTGCCTGATAAAATATTAATTTTAACAAAAATACAGAAACATCAGCATACACATTGGAATAAATGAAATTACATATATAATACCGAATGTTTCCTTATACAGTGGAACCTCGGATTACAAGTAACACGGTTTACGAGTGTTCCGGAAGACGAGCAAAGATTTTTTTTATAAATTTTGACTTAAAAAACGAACGTTGTCGTGGTTTACGAGCTCTGAGTATCATGTATAATGCATGCGCTTCTTATTTTAACACCGAGCGTTGCGTCATCACAACTGAGCCAATGGTTTTTCTCTCTCTTGCGCTGCGGGTATTCATCTCCCTTGCTGGGTCTTAGTGCTCGTCTCTTACTGGTATAATCAACATCTGTGCACGCGTGTACTGTTTACTATAACACTGTGACTATGTGTGTGTAAAACATATTTTATAATTTGTTCGGAAGCGCGTGTACTGTTTCTTATAACACACGTGTATGCGCGCGAGTAAGGCAAAAGAAATTCTCAATACAGAGGTAAAAAATCTATTTTCTTCCTCATCGCGATGTGTGTGTGCGCACGCGCGAGCGTGATTAGACACTGTGCCGGCTGTGTATGTGTGTGTGTGTGTGTGTGAGAAACCCTCATTCACAAACACTCTGCTCTCCGAAGAAACTTTGTCGCAAATCTTTTCAGAGGTAAGGTGCTGGGTCATTTGTTTGTTTGTTTTAATTTACAGCAGTGATTCTGTTAGTTTGCGCTCACACGAGTGTCTTTAGCGATGTTTATTGTTTTTTTTGTTTTTTTTAGATAAAACAGTGTAGCGGGAGAGAGACGTTGATTTATGACCCCTGTTTACGGAAGTGTAGTCCAGTGCGGGAGATGCATTGTGGGTAATGCAGTCCGGTGTGTGTGAACGCGAATGTAAGATTTAAGTTAGGATATTGAGCCTGAGTTTTGTTCTTCAGTAGTTTTTTTTTTGTTGTATTTAAGTGCAGGATCCACCCGAAAGTTTGTAATATAACCTGACAATGCAGAAAATAAAAGGACGGAGGCATCAACCAGTTTGTCCTTCTCATCATTACACGAGCATGGATTAACGAGCTGTTACGCTGTCGCGAGCAACATTAAAATAAAGCGGAGAAGCTTTAATAATTTAGAACAGAACAACAGTCTTTCCGTTAATGTGTGTGTGTGAGTGTGTTTAAACGAGAGAAGAAAGTTTTAATGTGTAAGATGAGGAGTCTCCACTTACTCTAGCCTCACACACACACACATACACAGCGCCTGCATGCACAAATGGAAACACTTATCTGCCGGGATTTATTTTTAACTTTTTTGAAAGGTAACATGCAGGTTAATTTGTTTTATTTTTACTTAATATTTTGTATTAATTATTTTTATGTATTAATTTTTTTGGGCTGTAAAACTAATAATTTAAGTTTCTATTATTTCCCATGGGAAAATTAAATTTGGTTTTCGAGCGTTTTGGAATACGAGCCCACTTCCGGAACGAATTATGCTCGTAATCCGAGGTTCCACTGTATATTGTTCCTCTGCAATTAAAATGCCGACGTTAAACAGTTATTGTTGCACTATGGTTCCACTTTTTCTCTGATGTTCTTTTAATTTACTTGTATTAATGATCCATTTCTTTGCGTGTGATTGTTTAGTTTCGAGTGTCCGATCTTTTCCACTAATTCCCTCCTGTTCATTGCGCCCCACCTGTCATGTCTGTATTCCCGACTAGTGGGGCGCGCCCCACACTTTGAAAACCACGGATTTAAGCAAACGTGGCAGGTTTTTCTTTTAAGAACAAAAGTTGCTCAGATTTTTGGCTAGAAAGACGTTAAGAACATGAGATCCTACACTGAATAGGGCAGAGAAATACCTGTGTGCAACCCGTGCAAGCAATGGAAAGCAGTCTTTGTTTAAGCACAAGTAGCGGATTGTCGCTTCTGGCAATGTGTAGTTCAGCTAGTTAAGTCTCTAGTTGTTCTACGGCTGCACTTGTTCCAACACCGCTTTAAAATACTTCCATACGCTGAACATGCCTTGTCTTCGATAGGCAGATGCGTGAAAACAGCTCCAGTGAGTAAAAACTAACGTGTGCTGCGCAAGAATGGGAGGGGTGTAGTGACATTCATTTTCGACGTTTTCGGCATGTTTTTTTTTTTTTACCGGCCTGAAACCGATAATGCCATTTTCGATGCACCCCTACACTTGCAGATGCAGTAAGTCGTGCTAAAGGAGCCTTGGCCAAGTACTGAGTCCAGAAAAAAATTTTTTTTTGATTGATCTTAAGAAAAGATTCAAACATTTTTAGATATAGGATTTTTGATTTTCATGAACTTTATGTAGTCCCCGCCCCCCATGTGCTTTTTTTTGGTTGTCTTTTTGTATTGTGCATTTTCTTTCCTTTTGGTTTTAATGCTGTACAACCCTTTGGTCATCTTTTAGTTGTTCTTAAATAAACTTGACATTCATTATAAAAAAAATTATAATTCCCCCAATACCTGCGTTTTGGTCCTGATTTCAAATCCTCCAGGTAATTTTGTCTCTCGATACAGTGACCACGTGATTTGTTGAACACTGAAAAAAGTAGATAGAACCGATTAGGTCTTTTAATAATAACAGAAACAAACAGTAACAGTATGTTGTACATCAGTAGAAAAAAACTAAAGAATCAAGTGCAATTGAACAATTTAATAAATAGAAAATAATATAAACGGCCATTTTATTACAGGTACCTTAGAGAATTAAAATATTGTAGATAATGTGGCAGAAAAAATAAAGTGCAATTTTACCATAGTGAAGTTCACCATAAATATGGACAGATGTAGCCAACACTTTCAGATTAGGATTAAATTCTTTAAAAAAAAACTGTTTTACTGGCTAATTATTAGCTCATGCTGAATAAAAATGTCGGTCTAGTATTTAAAAGGTTTGAAATGCCTGTTAAGGGTTGGTGTGTGTATGTTTGTGTTGCAGCTCTAGCACTGGATTGCACGTGTTAATTTGTTAAAAATATAAAACTCCTAAAATGGACGAATTACTTACAGTCGATGGCATCATGAGGTTCAACACCGTCTACATCGATCAGGTATCTATGATCAGAAACACACACACACAGGCCTTAAAGCTGTGTTTAATAAATAAGCATAGTACTGTGTTTGTTTAAGTACGTCTTGTTTTATTCCACCTTAATAATCTGTTTCCATAGAAAAATTATTTCCATCTTTAAAATACAGTTCAGTCTTTTGCATTTTGTTTCAATCCTTTAAATTTGAGACATTTAAAGTTTACTGGACAGAGTAAATAAAGTAACCCATCGTCTTGCTATTTCATATTAAGTAAGATTTGAAACACCTAAATATAAGCCTTTTTTTTGAAGGGGTGCCAACTTTTTGGAAATATGAATTATAGATATTGGGTAATTGACAATTAAAAAAAAAAAAAATACAACCAAAGGTTCGGACAATCCTCCTAACTTTTTTATTTTCTATATACTACAACAATACCGTAGATTTAAAAACTATGAAATAAATATTTAATGCCACGTGTTAAGTAACAACAATAGGCAGTCAGTTGTTACAGTGCATCCGGAAAGAATTCACTTTTTCCACATTTTTTTTATGTTACAGCCTTATTCTAAAATGGAATAAATTCATTTTTTTCCTTAGAATTCTACACACAACACCCCATAATGACAACATGAAAAAAAAAAAAATGTACTTGAAATTTTTGTAAATCTATTAAAAAATATAAAACATTTGAGAAAGCACATGTACATGAGTATTCACAGCCCTTGCAAAATTGAGCTCAGACGCAAGGATATACATACATATGTAGAAAAATAAATTAAAATCAGGAAACACCATGGAATAAAGAGGTGTGTCCAAACTTTTGACTGGAAGTAGCTAAGATTTTTGGTTTTTTTTGGTGGCTACTGGGTAAATTCTGGTCAGGAAAACAAGTTGTTAGATAACTTACATCCGAGCATCAAAACTTATTGAAGGAGATTCTGCTCCTCATAAAACACCTGACTGATATTCATTAGGTTCCCCTTTTTTGCTACCAGAACACTAATGCACCGTGTGTTCTCACACTGCAGCTCTTATATCGCATAAGAGCTGCAGTGTGAGAACACACGGTGCATTAGTGTTAGTATTCCCAGTCTGCAGTGATCATGACCTAACTAAATGTGTCCAAGGAAAGAAAACCAGTGAACTGGAGACAGGGACATGGTCATAATGTCATGGTTGATGTGTAGTATAGTCTTATAGCCTACAGTGCGACTGATCTTCAGCTCTATGGGGTATAAACATGCAGATGTTTAATGACACACAGAAACACACACCTACCTGCACACGAGGTATCCAGTTCGGTTGAGGCCGTGGGTGCAGTGAACACCAATCAGCTTATCTGTGAACAACACGGCACATCAGGACGCATCGTTTGCATCTCTGTAAGCATCGTTTGTATCTCTGTAACCATGTAGTACATTTCCATAAAACAATATAACTCAGTCAGTCTAGACCCTATAAAATAGAGATAATGTATCAGCTATACTTTTAACAGAATTATTTTTATTTTACTATATAAACTGGATTGTGCATATAAGTAAGTGCACTGTGTAATGCGGTGGATCACACCAACCCTACAATATCCTTTCTTTACTAATCTAAATCCAGGCCTTACTTTCACACAACACTTCTTGCAAAAGAAAGTGGACTTTCAACAGGGAAGGTGCAAATATTAATACCCTAAAAAAGGAATCATCATTATTGTGAACAAAGCGAACAATATCAAGTCACAGTGTTTTCAAATTGTGGTGTCTATGTTTAAATATATGCAGCAATGCGTTTTTAGTTAATATGATTATTATTATGTGGATGTACCATTGTCCTGATTATCGTGCAGAAATCTTCTCACTGCCTTTTTAAAGCTTAGGATGGTGGAGTCACTCGGCACCTCGTGCCCTGCTGTAAATATCTTCAGGTAGTGCAGTGTGTCCGGTAAATCCTGTCTCACGCACAAAAAAACAAAACAAAAAAGCAGTGATGAGAATTTACTGAACAAGAAAGTGATTCAACACTGTGATATTTAGATCCAAACTATTGATATCGCGTTATACCCTTATATGGGTCACCATTTCTATGTGACACCTGCTGACAAGAATTTGAAATACGTGGAAAATAAGACGACATAATGAGTGTCCAGTGTTATTGTCCTTTTACAAAACAAAGTAATATTGTGTCATTGAAAAAACAAACCCAAGTTTTACTTGTTTAAATAGTTTAAATACTTTATTCATACTTTAAATACATTAAATCAGTCTCACCCCATACCTTTACATTATTTCTTGTACGAGGGTGAATCAAAAATTATCCGCACTTAAGTTATATTAAAACTTCTGTTGGCCGCACTGTGGTCTCCGTTCAAGACTACCGTCTACCGAGTCGCTGCTGGAACATGTTACATCAGTTCATTGGTAACTGTGGTGTGAGCAAAAATGGATGCCCTACTTGTGATTTGTGAAAGAAAAACAGCGTACAGTGATTTTTTTTTTTTAAGGGGGGGGGGGGTGGTTGGGTCCGAGAGTGTACCTGGTGCAAAAGAACATAAACAGAAGCGTTTGGATATCTGCAAACAAAATCTAAACCGATACCCTAAAGAAGGTGAGAGTTTCTTAAAGAGAATCATTACTAGTGACAAGACATGAATTCATCACTATGACCCTGAGAGTAAACGGCAGAGTGAGGAACGGAAACATTCTCCATCGCCGACCAAGAAAAAGTCCAAGCCAAGTCAACCATCAGCTGGAAAATTCATCACTGCTTATGGTTTTATCTCATGGGCAGGTATTATTATTATTCAACAGTGCTTGTTACAGTGAGATGCTTGTTGAAGAGCTAAAGCCTAAACACAGAGAACTGCTATCCAAGGGCGTTGTAATTTTGCATGGCGATGAACGTCTGCACACTTCTGCCCACACTGTCCAGACTTTGCAAAAACTTTGTTTTTAGGAGTTAAAGCATCTTGCTATACTCCTTATCTCGCTCCATCGCACTTTCACCTGTTTGGTCCTCTAAAGGCAGCCCTACAAGGACGAAGATTTACTGATGATAAAGAAGTGATGACAACACAGCTCAGCCCCAGACATTTTAAATGTAGGAATACGAAAGCTTGTTGACAACCTGTATTGAAAAGCAAGGAGATTATGTCGTAAAATGATCTATTTGTTCTTTTTGAATAGATCATGAAGGTGTGGATGTGTCACCTGGGCTTGGTAGTATCTCGTGGTGAAGGTAAGATCAATGATGAGACCAAGTTCTTCACCCTCCTTCTGTAACATGTCTAAGAGATCAAAAGGTCCGAACACTTCGGATTCACTCAGGTGCCTCCTCAAAGCCTGGAAGAGAGGGGAATAAGAGTCACGTGGTGCAAGATGAATGCAGTGTTTTGTGTGTATATGTGAACAGATTTCACACCTGTTTTAGAGGTACTTTAAACGTGACGAAGCGCGTGCCAGGGATTCTTTTGCCCATTGCCTTATATTCAGTCCACCTGTAAACACACACACACACACTAGTTTAACTCTGACCAGCAACATTAAACAGCTCACCACTGAGGAAAGATAAGGTTTACTAGGTGATATATCTAACCTGTCAGGGATACCATTTCTCTTTTTCGGTCCCATTCTCTCCACTAGCACAGACTGACGACGTTATATTCCACAAAACCGCATGTGTACAATAACAGAGGTTATCTTGTCGAATAAATATATAAGATTAAAATGTTACAAAACCAGACGCATCTAAAATAATTATATACCTGGAACAACTATTAAAAACCGACACTTAAAGTAAACTAATCCAGCCGGGTGGCACATCTCGCCATACAACGACGTCACTATCAGCCCATGTGCGCCTGCGCAAAAAAAAAAAAAAAAAAAAGGCGCATGCGCAGTACAAAATGCCGTTTTTTTAATTTCACTTTGTTACCCCAGTATATTTTAATTATGTAAATGATACGAAAATAATGTGATTTAAAACAAATCACCGTATAAGCTAAAATATGCTATAAGAAATCACTGTATAAGCTAAAAGATAAGCGATACCTCGCAACCGGAAACTACAGCCTTCTTCTGACACTATAAAAGCAGTACTCGCCCCCTGATCGGCTCTGGCGCCCCCTGCTGGCCGGATCCTGATGTTTTATAATTTTTTTCTACCCTGTTAGAATTTTCCACCAGTAGCAAAAGTTCATAGTTTTATCAGTCAGTCCACGCTACTTTATCAATATAATTTACCTATAGTTTTAAAATAAAAAATATAGAACTGTTTTACTGGATACTTTTGGTAGCGCTTTGTGAACCGCTGTACAGGGAGTGCAGAATTATTAGGCAAATGAGTATTTTGTCCACATCATCCTCTTTATGCATGTTGTCTTACTCCAAGCTGTATAGGCTCGAAACCCTACTACCAATTAAGCATATTAGGTGATGTGCATCTCTGTAATGAGAAGGGGTGTGGTCTAATGACATCAACACCCTATCTCAGGTGTGCATAATTATTAGGCAACTTCCTTTCCTTTGGCAAAATAGGTCAAAAGAAGGACTTGACAGGCTCAGAAAAGTCAAAAATAGTGAGATATCTTGCAGAGGGATGCAGCACTCTTAAAATTGCAAAGCTTCTGAAGCGTGATCATCGAACAATCAAGCGTTTTATTCAAAATAGTCAACAGGGTCGCAAGAAGCGTGTGGAAAAACCAAGGCGCAAAATAACTGCCCATGAACTGAGAAAAGTCAAGCGTGCAGCTGCCAAGATGCCACTTGCCACCAGTTTGGCCATATTTCAGAGCTGCAACATCACTGGAGTGCCCAAAAGCACAAGGTGTGCAATACTCAGAGACATGGCCAAGGTAAGAAAGGCTGAAAGACGACCACCACTGAACAAGACACACAAGCTGAAACGTCAAGACTGGGCCAAGAAATATCTCAAGACCTATTTTTCTAAGGTTTTATGGACTGATGAAATGAGAGTGAGTCTTGATGGGCCAGATGGATGGGCAGAGAGCTCCAGTCCGACTCAGACGCCAGCAAGGTGGAGGTGGAGTACTGGTTTGGGCTGGTATCATCAAAGATGAGCTTGTGGGGCCTTTTCGGGTTGAGGATGGAGTCAAGCTCAACTCCCAGTCTTACTGCCAGTTTCTGGAAGACACCTTCTTCAAGCAGTGGTACAGGAAGAAGTCTGCATCCTTCAAGAAAAACATGATTTTCATGCAGGACAATGCTCCATCACACGTGTACAAGTACTCCACAGCGTGGCTGGCAAGAAAGGGTATAAAAGAAAAAAAACTAATGACATGGCCTCCTTGTTCACCTGACCTGAACCCCATTGAGAACCTGTGGTCCATCATCAAATGTGAGATTTACAAGGAGGGAAAACAGTACACCTCTCTGAACAGTGTCTGGGAGGCTGTGGTTGCTGCCTCACGCAATGTTGATGGTGAACATATCAAAACACTGACAGAATCCATGGATGGCAGGCTTTTGAGTGTCCTTGCAAAGAAAGATGGCTATATTGGTCACTGATTTGTTTTTGTTTTGTTTTTGAATGTCAGAAATGTATATTTGTGAATGTGGAGATGTTATATTGGTTTCACTGGTAAAAATAAATAATTGAAATGGGTATATATTTGTTTTTTGTTAAGTTGCCTAATAATTATGCACAGTAATAGTCACCTGCACACACAGATATCCCCCTAAAATAGCTGAAACTAAAAACTACTTCCAAAAATATTCAGCTTTGATATTAATGAGTTTTTTGGGTTCATTGAGAACATGGTTGTTGTTCAATAATAAAATTATTCCTCAAAAATACAACTTGTCTAATAATTCTGCACTCCCTGTAGTCCAAACAGGGACCGTGGAGGCCAGTGGTGACCATTTAGTACCATTTTTTCGATCTCCTGTCAACATTCTCATGTGCATTCACACACTACGAGCAGTTTGGAATTGCCAGTTTACCTAATCTGCATGTCTCCGGACTGTGGGAGGAAACACAAGTACCCAGAGGAAACCGACCAAGCACAGGGAGAACATGCAAACTCCAAATGATGCAAGAAAGTGATGTCCAAGTGATGCAAGAATAAGAGAAAGGTGAAAAGAAGGAAAGAGATAAACAGGAGGAGCAAGAGAAAAGTGAAAAAGAAAAAAGGAAAAGGAGGAGGAGAAAGGAATGAAAAGTAGAGGAGGATGAGAAAGAATGAGAAAAAGAAGCAGGAGTAAGATAAAGAAAAGAAAGAGAAGAAATGCAACAAAAAAGAGGAGGAGGAAAGGAAAAAAGAAATAGAATGAGGTAGGCGAAAAGAATGAGAAAGATAAGAGGAGGAAGAAAAGGAGAAATCATGGGTAGGAGAATTTTATAGAACATCAACATGACACTTTCATGACAAAGTTGTTCTCTTAAAACATTAACTAATTTAGAAAACAAGGGACTTTTCTTTCTTTTCGAATTTTCAGTTTGTTTTATCGGCTTTAAAGCAAGCGAATGCCACAACACCTTTTTTAAACATTTCTGTAATCCCCAAGGTGTGTGACTATGTATATATAAAGGAAAAATATTTATATCCTATAAAAAAAAATAGATAAAAAATGTAATAAAAAAGAAATATATTTTTTATTAGTTTGTTTTCAGTTTTTTCAGCTGCTGAAATTTCTCAAAAAAGTTATTTAGTTAAAGATAGTAAAATGTTGTTAAAGAAAAAAACATATTTATGACCTGAACTAACTTTATAAATTCATATTGAGATATACAATACACTATAGAGCCAAAAGTTTAGTCCTCATTCTCCTGGTCTTATGGTGCATTAGTTTTAACAATCTTCTAGCCTCATGCGAAAAGAAGCTATAGTGTATGTAATTTTTTGCTGCCCCAGGCTCTTAGGGCCACCTTCAAATATAATGGGGACCACATCCCGTTCTATAAGCTTACATAAATTTAGTTATTTCATTTGCATGACACATGTTTATTGCAAGAGCTGAATAACTCATCAGACTAGACAAAATGCTGCTAACATTAACCTGTCTCAAAAGAACTGATGTCCCAATATCTCCAAATCAATTATATTGCACATTTCTATTCACACAAATGCCTCTGTAATTACTAAAGTCGAATTCATCTTTAATTTTGATAGATTGGTCTTATTAAACCTTGATTTCAAATATCAGGGAAGAAACCTACACTCTGAACCAGATTGAAGGTTTAAAATGGAATTTAGAGCTGATAGTTTAAATCATTTTGTTCAGGTTCCCGTCAACTCCTGATGCTTTCTTTACTTTCACACTGTTAATTTTATCTTTTAGTTGCTGCTTAGTAACCAAGGAATCTAAAGCCTAGACTGCAAAGCCTGAACCAACCAGAAGAGGTCACAGAATACATGAAGAAGATATAAACAAAGAAGGTCTCTCTCTCTCTCTCTCTCTCTCTCTCTCTCTCTCTTTCTCCCTCTCTCTCCTTCTCTTCTCTCTCTCATGCAATTGATGTCAATTGCATAGACTCCATAGGCATTAATTTGGGGAAATTGTTAAATGCTAAGTAAGCTGATGGTAGGGCTCACCTTCATATATTTTAAGAAGGGCAGCAATGAAGACACTGCTCTCCAAGAAAAAACATCAGTGACAGATTGATATTCTGCAAAAGGGACAGGGTTTGGACCGCTGGGGATTGGGGTAAAGTCATTTTCTTTAATGAATTCTATTTCCCATTGTTTGGGTGATCCGGTAAAAAGGTTATCTGGAAAAGAAAATGTGATCACAGTCCCATGTCACGCCAATAGTAAAGCACATTGGCACCATTCATGTGTGTGGTTGCTTCTCAGCCAAGGGAGTGGGTTCACTCACTGTTTTGCCTAAGAACAAAGTGATAAATGAAGAATCTATAAGGTTGGCGACAAACAATGGCTTTTCCAACATAATGAATCACCTTGCCATAAGACAAAAGTGATTACTAAGTGCTCAGGGTTATATGAACAGGAAACTCCCCAGACCTTAATCCCTTTATAAAATTGTGGTCAGTCCTCAAAACCCCCACTAATTCTGACAAACTCCAGGAATTGGTTATGCAAGAATGGGTTGCCATCAGTTAAAGTGTGACCCAGAAGTTGATTTTCACTGATACTTAAAGCTTTTGACACTTATGAAATGTTTGTAATTATACTTCAGTATACCATAGTACCATCTGATAAAATAATCTAAAAATACTAAAGCAGCAGACTTTGCAAAAAATTATATTTGTGTCATTCTTAAAACATTTGGCCTCTGCTGCATATAAGAGCAGAGTAAGTAAGCTTGTGCATGATCACTTTTCTTTATATACACATAAGGAACTCTAAAGCAGGCTATACCTTCTCCCTGAAAGTTTACTTATGATCAAAGTTCTGTAAAAAATTACAAAACAGTTTTAAAAGCATACAGTATAATTAAAAAGCAAGAAAACATCACAGAAATCGTTTATTTTAATTTGTTACTTAAAGCATTTTTAAATATATATTCCAAATTTTTCTTTTTTTATTAAATGATTTAATAATTATAACTATGTTATTAAAAAAACTGTAATTATAACTATAAAATGTATTGTAATGACATTCATTTTCTTTCATATTGTGTTGTGGAAATCCTTTAGTTGAATTTGTTCCAGTTGATGTAGCTGAGTCATGTGACTTTCAGGTCGTGAGCATTCAGGTATTTCTCCATAGCAGACTTTCCCCAAAGCACCGGCGGTGATTACGTCACCGTTTCCGTCTCTATAATCACTCATTAAAGTAATCCTTCTCAAATCTATCTTATACATCTACATATTATCAAGATTTCCTCAAGGGATAATACATTGTATTTGTGTATAAAATATGATACAGCTTCAGCTATAGTCTGCATTTGTTCTATATAATATATTTTATTTAATGTTATAAATGTTTTAAAATCACATTTAGTTAGCTAATCACAACTTTATTTTTAAAGCTCTTTAGATATTTTGAAACACAAGTCATTTTAAAATACTAAAGATATACATGAAATACATAAAATACTTAAGTAATGTTAAGGTGGGGAGGATGACATTATTGTAAGTAATTTATTTAACCTTCACAGAGAATAAAACACTTCACAACAAGCTGTTTATTGATAAATTGGTGTAATATGGCCCACCATATTATTTTTCTGTAACAACACATCCCAAACAGTTTATTCCTCTTAAACCACAGCAATTCCTATATGTTCTTTTTTCTTGGGTAATTAACAGCACATAATAATTGTGGCATTTACCGTTACATTACCATTTACTGCAGCAGAACATCAAAGAAACAAGTAATTTTGCAATATAAAGACCATATTCCCTCATCTGCAAAGAGTCTTGCTGACTCTATCTTAAAGTTAATAAAGCAAACCAAATCTATTCAGCATTAAATTAAGAAGTCGTACTCCACCCTGTATACTTCACTATGTTAGAAAAATCCAAACAAAAGTAAAAAAAAAAAAAAACACATTTACATCTGGTTTTTCCAAAGTCCTGAAACAGGAGACTATTATTGTGTGTGGAGTTTTTATGTTCTCCAGTGCCTGATGGGTTTTCTCCAGATTTTTTCTCATTTTCCTCCCATTGTCCTGCTTTATAGGCTAAATGACATTGGCCGTAGGGTATAGTTGTGCATATGAGGTGTTTGTGTTTGTACCCTGAGATGGTTAGGACCCTACACAGGATAAATAGTATGGAAAATGAATGGATATTTTTATTTATTTATTTATTTTTTGCCTTTGGCACAAAAAAAAAAAGAAAATAAATGGATAAATGAGGGATGGATGATTTGCCTTGCCACGCTGCTGTTACAGAAAATAAATCAACATCTTCTGACCAATCAGATTTGAGAATTCAGCATCATCTTTTTATAATGATGTGAGAAAAGATTAGTATCACAGACAGTGTGAACAGAGAAGATGAAACTACCTTTTTATACAATAAGGCCAATGAAGCCTCTTATTAGAGTATAATGATAATCATGAGAATTGAACAACTTTATCAAGTGTTAGGTTTTAAATGGTTCCATTTCCTCAGGTCGTAGTTTTTGGCTATGACAAGGGATTAGGCAATAAGATGATTAATGAACACACTTCACACTGTGTGTAGTAAAAAAGCATTTGTCACTGGTCTGGTTTTCTTTAAATGATGTGCCTGAGCCGGACATGGCTATAAAACGTGGTGCAATGTTCTTTCTTTTATTGATGGTAAGCACAAAGGGCGCATACAGTAAGAGATACTGGTGTTTGTAACTTGTCCTGTTAGTATGTTATGTTTAAATTGTCATGTGAATCTGCAGTTGTGACAAAAAAAATCCCCTCAGGGATAAATAAAGTACTATCTATCTATCTATCTATTGATCTATCGCGTGATCTATCTATCAATCTATCTATCTAGTGGACACTATGCATCACAGAGGGATCCCGGGAAATATGCTGAATAAATGAGTGAATGAGAAACAGATTAATAAAGAATTGTTTTGTTATTTGTGATAACAGCAGTAACACAGTTCTTACAGTCTCTCTATTGTCATAGGTAATATAAGGAAGAACTTAATAGCAAAAAAAAAAGGAAAATATAAGGACTTTCAGGTCAAATGTGGATTTAGGCTGAAATATTTTGTGAATGTAAAAAACGATTGGCATTCACAGAAGACTTTAAGCATGGTACGGTGATGCGACTCTTAGCGGCAGTAACAGATTTGAATGGTGCAAACCTTTTAAACAAGGTTGTACGTCCGTAGGATGACAATCCCAACCGAGGTATCTCAGATCTCACTGCAGTCGTTCCCGTGAACATTCAGTGAGAGGAACGCCTGATTCTTGAAAACCAACGGATAGCTTGTCGCCTATAGAGATGCATCTATCTGTGAGAACTGTACACACAATCATACACCTGCACCACTTGCATATTACAGGAACTCGCACATCCCACATACAGTTCTGAGCTCGCTGCAAGTGATTTCCACATGTTTGGAGTGTTAAAGGAGTTCCTGGGAGGCCAGCGTTTTAGACATGAAGCAGGAAGTAGGTAGGTAGTTTTTTTCTCTTTCTCATTACACTGTTTTCTTATTATGAACAATAAAAATCCTGGTTTGACTTGAACACTTTGTATATTTTAGTATAGGCTATTATTCAGTGTGTTTCTTTCATGTGAAATTCACACAAAGGTTATGTAAGTTTCAAAGTACGAGAAAATGATATAACACATGACGAGCCAAGACTGTCACAAGATTTTGTTTTTTTTTACCTGTAAGGCGGTGCAAATAAGATATATATTTATGGCTCTTCCGTCCCTCATTTATGAGTGTTAGGGAATGTACAGTACAGCACCAACCTGAGAGCAGAACACTCACACACACACTGTACAGCTTAGTGTGAAATCAATATCAGTTTATTCAGGCTGCATTTTGCACATTTAAACCAAACTAGGAGAAATGTCTTTACCGAGTCTCAGTAAGAACACCGCTCACCATAACCGGGTACTCATCGTGTCCGTGGAGAAGTTCAGCGCATGCGCGGGACTGGATAAGCGGAGCGGCGCGAGACTGGACACGAAGCGCCTGCACGCGGCTCTGAGCCGGCGCGGCTTCCTCGTGAAGATCCTGATGGACCCGGACGCGCACGAGATCATCGAGGCATTTAAAGCAGGTACATGATTCCCCACGGGTGCGTTTATTTAATAAGGTTAATCATTCAAGTGTTTATAACATTGCAATGATATAGAGATCAGTAAAGTAAAACAAGACAAACATTTAAATAAATAAATACAATACATGCATAATGATTAGATTAGAGTTGATTTAACTTTATTGTTATTATGCGAAGTAAATGAAATACAGTTAGCACCTAACCAGAAGTGCATATGTGACCTATTTACAATGAATAACAAACAAGATGCAGGAGGTAATAGACATGGTATATGTCTTTAAGGTTAATCATATATTGTATATATATATTTTTTTTCATTTCCTGTATCTTATTATGATCAGACCTAAACAACTTTTTGTGAGACTTAATAATGTGTAATACACTTTAACCTGGTGTTTCTTTGGCCCTTTCAGTAATATTCTTCACAATATTTTGCTGTTTAAACATTAAAAGAATTATAAACTTTCTATGTGCACTTCTTACTTTATTATTTAAGAAACTTATGCAGTACAATATGTAGTCTAACTGTGCAACATTGTGCATGAGTGTGTTATAACAAACAGAAGGTGCAGTAGGTAATAAAGATATGGTATATATATATATAGTAATATACAGTATAATACAGTATAACAGAAGAGACATGTCAAGAAGATAACATGATCGAAAAACATACCAAGTAGCCAATTACCTTTACCAAACTTTACTTTTGGGATTGGCATGCCTATCAAAATGTAAAAAAGGTTTGCATGATATTGCAATTTTATATGGTTTAACTTTAGCAATTATGGTCAACTTGTATGAGGCAAGTCAAACCGGGACCTTTAATTGTGCAGAATAACTTATACCAGCATTTCACTGGTGCTTGGATACTATGAAGGTAAAAAGTTTTCTCAGTACGCCAGAGCCATGATCGTACTGCCTCCTTCACGGCTAAAACACGGGCCTTCCAGGAAATCCTTTAATGGGCCAAACATGTTGAAACAACCAGCCGAGTAATGTGTTCTGTAACATGCAAGTATATGGTTGTGCATTTTACTACAGAATGCTTTTGGTGATCAACCGGGGGCATTTTTTCTGAGATCATTCCAGTCATGCTCATGGACACGACTACAACGGGCTCTGAGGCACCTTGACCGGGGTTGTCATTCATAGATGTAGATGTAGAACCTTTTTTAAAAATGTTTGCATTTTTTTAATGTTTTAGCTAAGAGTCTCATTATCGCCTTTATTCATGAGAAATTTCATTACACGTCCTGGTTTGAAGTAAACACCACATGCATTTATGCAGCCACCATAGCAAAAATTCAACGTTTATTTATTTATATATTTAATCTTGCAAAATGTGCAGATGCTCAGGGAGTTTTATTCATGCCTTATGCATGCCATGATTTGTAATAGTAACAAGACCTGAAATGAATTAGGAAAAAATAATTAATAGAATATACAGTATATGGGCTGTACACCCTATGTATGTGTACCTATGTATAAGTAGCATCATATACTATAATAATATTGACCATTTTCTAAATGAATAGTAAATACTATTACTGTAAAAATTATAAAGTTTCTTAAAGAACAAAAGTTGGAAGTGCACCTAGTAAGTTTATAATCTTTTTGAAAAAAAGAATGACCAGTTTTAAAAGTGTATTAAAAGGATGTATCAATATTGTGCAAAAAAATAATTACGAATTTACAAAAAGTTGTTTAGGGCTAAACATAATGACATAGAGAAATGATAATGAGATATAGTATGTGAAGATATAGTAAGGCAACTGCTACAGATGTGGACAGATGTGGTTATAGCTCTTGACAGGTTAATCATTCAACACGCCTACCCTAGACATGTTTTTACAAGGTGTGTAACTTTCAATCTGCAGCCTGCTTCCCGTAATAGGACTGAGACGGTGCCACTACTAAAATACAGTTTGCTTTAAGGGTTGCGTAAAAAAAAAAAGAATGATGTGCTGGTCTGAATCCAGAGCCCTCACCTGATCTATAACTGATTTGTCATGTATTATGAAGTCTTGTGGTTTCCTTGTGTTCGGTTGTGTAATTGGGTGTGTTTAACAGTGTGTGTTCAGTGATGTGTAAATCGATTTATGGGAACTGATGTGAGTGTGTGTTTGTGCAAGGAGCGGCTTAATCTGCTTCAGTACCTCTGAACTTTATGACAGTTTATGGTAGCGCTCAGAAATTATTATTAATAATAATAATAATAATAATAATATTAATGATGATGATGTTGCAGAAAGTCAGCAGTCAGTGCCCAGCTGTTTTATGGGTGTGATATCAAGTCATGGAGAAAAGGGAGTGATATTCGGATCAGACGGACGCCCTGTAAAACTCGCACATATATACGCACAATTTGGAGGATCAACAATGGCTGGCAAAAACAAACTCTTTCTGATCCAGGTCAGAATCATGTCACTTCATGTTTTCATGTGCATGTGAATGAAAATAAAATGTATTATTAGTAGTATTATTAGTAGTAGTATTATATAATTATAATGAAGTGTGTCGTCATCATCATCCTAGTATACCTGCTTCAATGCATGTACATGTCTGTGTGTGTGCAGGCTTGTCGAGGCATCGAGCTGGACGATGGGGTTGAGGTTGAGACAGACGGCGTAGACTCTTCTCATGACGACGATGTATATGAATGTCAATCAATCCCGAATGAAACTGTGGTTGCTTATGCTACAGCTCCAGGTAAAACATATTCAAGCACACGCATTTGTGCAAAAACCCATGATCAGTTACAGGACTCTACATCAATTTTTATTTTAGCTAAATAATACGCCTACTAAGGGGAAAAAATACACATTAAAAAATCTTAAAAAAAAGAAAATCTTAACTGTTAATAATATTCATCCATGTTGAACTTTTGTGTTTTGATGTGTGTGTGTGTGTGTGTGTGTGTGTGCAGGTTACAGTGCCTTCATGCACCCGAGCGGCTCAGTGTTTATGAAGACGTTCTGTGATCTGCTGGAGGAGTGCGATGGCTGGGAGATTACACGGTTTCTGACACGGCTGAATGGGCGTGTAGCGTTCGAGTTCGAGGCGAGAGGAGATGAGCTGAAGGGCAAGAAGGAGATGCCGTGTTTTGTCAGCCGCCTCACGGCTGACTGCTACCCGTTCATTAACGCGCTCAGGGTTTCGGCCACGGAGCTGCTCCGAGACACACACACTACTCGCAAAAGCTCTATCAGCTGAGCTAAGCTCTGACTTGTTGTCAAGTTCGCCAATTGTAGCCTTCTGGATGCCTTTATGAGGATATTTAATCTCATGCTGCTGCTATACAGTGATGAACAGAAACCTAACTAATGGATGCAATATTAGAGTGCATACTGCATTATGTCTCACTCTTAGTAATGTGTTATTTCAGCAAAAACATTTCTTAAGATGGATAAGACGACATTCTTATGTTATGGATTATTGTAAATAATAGAATAGATAGAATACATTGTCAGTGTTACTCTGATTAGGTCACTCATATGCACATCACATCAGACATTTAGTTTACCTAATCTCACTTTTGCATTTAAAGACTTGTTCTTTTTAAATTGTCAAATGCTGGTAAATACCCTAAGCACTAACGTTAGCTAGCTAGTCAAGTAATATGAATTTTGGGCCTTAAAGCAGCTTCTGCTATTAGAGTGAAAAATCTTTACTGAATCTTTATTAAGTAATTTCAGCAAAATAGTTTAATATGTAGCGTAAGAATAGCTTATTACTGTTGTCATTTTATGTCGTTTTTTTATGTACTTTGTGAGTTTCACTGCAAAACAAGATAAATGTATTCTGACCGAAAGTTTTGAAAAACACAGCCATAACATTTGATTACTATTTTACTGTCATTTCTTTTTCAGCTATTAGGCAATATTTTGTTCATATTTTCTTTGATATACAAGGGTGTTAAAATGCACAGAAGTCCAAATATTATGTCATAGTTATTTTGGTTATATCTGTGTGATTTTATATTATTTTGCTAAATGCTATAAGTCCATCTCAGCTTTATTACAGACAGTTTTATCAAAGTGAATGAATAAGGGGAAAAAAACCTCATCATAAAAAGCTATAAAAATGTACAATATTTACAATACATCATCAACCTCCTCCTACATCATTTTCAGTTTCACTTCAGTAACTTCAGTAACTTCAGTCACTTCAGTTTTATCAGTTGCAGTTCTAATGCATTTAATTCATTCAGCAGCTGCAGTTTTGCCTAGCCACAAAAAGAAGCGATGTGATTGGGTCTTTACGGATGAATTGTTGAATTTTTTTTTTACAATACGTAAGTTTAAAGCTTCTAAAAATAATATAAACCTAGAATGTATAGAATCTAAGGAATGTATACAAATATAAACCTATGTAAAAAATTATAGATAACTTTGCCCAATTTCCCAGATTGAGTAAAAGATTAAATAAAAGGTTATTTATTGCATTTTGCAATCAAACCCATCACGTGTACTGTACATGCATGTTAAGAAAAAATCACTTCACAGTCAGTTCACTGCTATTACATGCACAGAAGTCTTAAACTGAGTGAACCTCAGTTAAATACTTTACCTCTGAAAATACACCCAGCTGAAGACAATTCTCATGTGCATTTGGTTAGTTTTAACAGATATCTTATTTATTTTTTTATTCTTTCTTAACATAGTTCTTTTAAATTTTTAAGGTTTTTAAAATTTATTTTTTTTAATAATATTTTACTGTGTGTATTTTATTATGTTCGTGAAAGATTTTTTATGAAAAGAGTTGTCAAACTTGTCCCACATGAGGATGGGTTCCCTGATTGAGTCCGGTTCCTCTCAAGGTTTCTTCCTATTGCCTTCTCAGGGAGTTTTTCCTTGCCACTTTCGCCGTCGTCCTCGGCTTGCTCATCAGGGATAATCTTACCATCTTGGGATAATCATTATTATCAACAAATAAAAATTGAACTGAATTGAATTGTCTTAAGAAGAGCTATTTAAATAAAATTTGCTTACTTACTTATTCATTTATATAAGTTATATTTTTTGTTAGGTAAAAAGACAAAAAATGTAGAGCCAGCTTGTCATTATAAAAGAATAAATCAATAGCACTACTTAATATCCTGTTCGATTTTCTTTTTAATTGTTTTAATTATTTCACACAATTAAATGCATTTTTCTCTGGACTCCAGGCAAATCTGTTTTTTGCTTTCCACGGGATGTGGAAAGCAAAAAGCACAAATGAAAAATATATCTATTACGTGTTTATTTACACAGTGTAATAGTTTATCTAATGTGTGGTAGTTTGCTTGCCCAGTTATACATTGTTTCATTATCTCCATTCACATTGCTAAAAAAAGTGCAGGTACAATAAGGTAAGGCAAATTTATTATTTTACAAAAAAACGTTAGAGCTTTTCAAACTGCTCTCTTTTATCTTCTTTATTTTTAAGATATTGGATGACTAAAATTTGAACGTGCATTGTCAAACATAGAGAAACTGTTTAAAAAAGGCTTAAATGTATGAATCTAACAGAACACAATTACAGTATATGAGTAAAAAATACCTTATATATATTATTATATATATATATATATTTCTCTATATAATCCCCTGTTACACTAATGCACTTATCCAGGCATTTCACTAGTACTTGGATACCATCAAGTTAGAAAGTTTTCTCAGTATGCTGACGGCATGATCTTGCTCCTTGCTTCACATGTGAAACGCTGGCCTCCCAGGAACGCCTTTAATGGCCCAATCATGTGGAAATGACTTAGAGCGAGGGCTCCATAACAATAGTACAATGTGGCAATAACTTCCAGTTCCTGTATTGTGCAAATGGTGTTAATAAATGATTGTTTGTAGAGTTCCCACAGACTTATGTATCTTCTGCAAGTTGGTGACAAGTTATCCATCATTTTTTAAGGATCAGACATTTTATTGCAAAACCATTTTGCACTTGATATAGTAGTGCGAAGAAAAATGTTTTTAAAACCTCCTTTTTAACTTTCCCTTTCTTTATCACACTACCGCACCAGAAGTTTTTAATGATCACCCAAACCACACATATTGTAGTAAATGATGAAAGATGTGCATGCATGCACACAACAATATATCACATACACCAGTGTTTACTTCTTATCAGATAAACATGATTTTATCAGTGTGCAGCTACCACATTTTGTTTATTGAATTATTTTATTACGTATGAGGCGAAATCCTCATGTATAACAGAAAAAAACAGTATATATTATTATTTATTTATTTATTTATAAAATGAACAAACAACTGTAAATGTGAACTGGTAAATAAGTTGTTTTGTTAAAACTAATGAAATACCAAACTTGCTCATGTTCATTACACAATAAGCATTTACAATAATTTATTTCCAAAGCAGCTTTTATGTAAAATTCATTTTACACATTTTGCTCCCAGTAAAACCATGTATATAAAAAAAACGTTAAAAAAAAACTTAAAGCCTAAAAATGTCTTTTTCCCCCCAAATGCCATAAAAGTTCATGTTTAAGTTAAAGAGAGAAGCTAAGTTATTTAAATATTGTAGCAAGCCATCTGATTGCACATCAGACAGTAATATATTAATTTGTGGGCATTGGTAGGTCAGTGGCAGGTTTCTTGCTTGGCATGTGGAAGGCCCGAGTTCGATTCCCAGCCACTGGGTGCAGTGCCGGTCCCAAGCCTGGAGAGAGTGGGAGAGTTGCATCAGGAAGGGCATCCGGTGTAAAACCTGTGCCAAGTTCTGTGGACAGATCAGATGGTCCACTGTGGCGAACCCTCGACAGGAGTGGCCAAATCAACAACAGTAATATATTAATTTAAACAACCTTTTGTTTACAACTGTATGTTTTTTAGCTTAAATGATATTTAATTTTATTTTATGTGACATAAGTACTGATAATATACCTTTTTATATGAGGTTTCTGCATGAGATCCCAGTGTCCTTTTACGGTATACTCTAAGCACATCAGATTTTCTCCTATACACACACTACATTGTGTGTACAGCATATCCTGACTATTTTCTGAGACTTCTGCCTGTTTGATTAAGTTGAATTTATCAGATCAAAGAGAGAGAGAGAGAGAGAAAGAGAGAGAGAGAGAGAGAGGTTGGATCTGAATAGGATGAAATGAATATCTAATATTTTATGAATACCTATTTTCATCTACATTTTTTGTTGTCAAAAAATAGGGGTGAAAGTATAATTTATTATAGCACACAGTAATAATTAAACTCTGATAAGGAGAACATGCTGAGACGAGGGTAATATAAGTGCATGTTGCTCATGTGTAATGATTACTGGTGACCTCAGCACTTATGAATTCTTGTATTTCAGTGGGTGAGACCAATGATCAGTGCTCTATTAGGAACATTAACTAGTTCACTTACTTATTTTCTATACTTTAGAAATCCTGTATTCGGGGTCGCTGGGACCTGAAGCCTATCCCAGGAGGCTTAGGGCATGAGGCAGGGTACACCCTGAACAGGGTCCTAATCCATCACAGGGCACACACACATACACTCACTCACACACTCATTTACACACTACGGGCAATTTGGGAACGCCAATCAACCTAACCTGCATATCTTTGGACTGTGGGAGGAAACCGGAGTACCCAGAGGAAAAGAACGGGAAGAACATGCAAACTCCATGCACACAGAGACGGGAATCGAGCCTGGCTGGGAATCAAACCTGGACTACAGTACATCACCGTGTCGCCAACATTAACTAGTCATGACTTGAAATTTATTGGGTGGAGATGATGATGTCTTGTCCTCTGAATGGGTTTGACTCCTTGCGCTAGATCAGACAGGCATGATTTAATATAATGATAAGGAAATGTAAAACCCTGCCAGTGTTTGCTATAGCTATTCATTGCCACTAATTCATACTGAATATTATTTACCGAGAGAATTTTCTCATGTGATAATAACTGCTGTGTACATTCCTCCATCCGTGAAGCCAAGTATAAGCAATTTAACTCTGGGATTAAGTTCTTTGAATATTAAATCTTTAAATCTTGATACATTCCTGTTCAGGTAGGTTTAGAGATCAATATCTGGGTTTAGCGATTAATCATTCCTTTTTTTTTCAAGTTCTTTCAAATTTCACTTTTTCATTCATCACACTAGTAATTATATGCATTTCTTATAAGTGTAATTATAGTTACTAATATTCTTTAAGATTAATAATTAAATCTTAATCAAAAAGGATCTTTAGAACACTTTATAATGAATATAACTCCCATAATAGTTATTTTGAACTGTGCTCATTTTCAGGTCATAAGATGAGGGTGTGGTTATGCTCCATGCTCAGAATCCATACATGTACCTAAAGGGAGAAACACACTTACACACCCTAAATGGGGAAGTGTTAAATGTGTGTGCACGGCATGTGTACATTGAGTAATATCATGAAACTAAAACAGATTTACAAAACTTTTCCATGGCATGGATTGCACAAGGTGTTGGGAACATTTCTTTGAGACTCATTTTGAGAGGCAAGGCCCCACATTATTAACATATTACAATGTATATCTTAATGTATGTAATTTCATATTCAACAATATACTTCATAATATATTAAATTTCTATTTCTATAATAATCTATATGCTTATAGATTACACTGACAAAGTAAAAGTGTGTGCATAATTCTTAATAATGCACTAGGTTTCAATAATGTTTTAATAGGACAAATATATAAGTATAAATATAATGTTTTTTCTCTTCATTGCAATATTGCAATGAAGCTGCAATTATTGTATTGTAAATGTATTATTTAATATATTGCACTGTATAATCCTATCAGATCTGCAGCACTCTTTTACACCTGAGATGTTTCTCTGTCTCTCTTAAATCATCTGTTTGCTTTTGTTAATAAATAAATTGTTAAACAACACAATTAATTCCAGGGCACTACATAATATCAACAACAGGGGATTAACAACATAAAACTATAAACTAATCTCAAATATTCAGAAACATACATTTCTTGTAGAGTTAGAACACATGTCACTAGCGACATCTTGCTGTCAAATATGGTACTGCACCACAAATATAAGTTGCTTGCATTGTTATTTGCAATATACTGTATAATTAGCAGTGACATGTGATGAATGAATTTAGGAAAATATTTATTCATTCATCTTCTTCTTCTTCTTCTTGTTATTATTATTATGGGCAGTACAGTGACTTAGTGTTTAGGACTGTCGCCTCGCACTTCTAGGGTCTGGGTTCGTTTCCTGTCTTGTGCCTGTGGGCATGGAGTTCACATGTTCTCCCCATGCGTGGTGGGTTTCGTCCGAGTACTCCAGGTTTCCTCCCACAGTTGAAAGAAATGCAGATTAGGCTAATTGGCTTTCCAAAATTGGCCATAGTGTGTGAATGAGCGTCTGAGGGTGTTTATGTGTGTGTGTGTGTGTTTCCTGCGAGGGATTGGCGCCGGGGCCCCCTGCCACCCTGTATCCTGCGTACACAGGATAAAGTGGTATAGGCATGAGTTTAGCTATATGAGTGATTATTATTATAATGATAATTATTATAATTATTATTATATAACTGTAAATACTGAGAATATTTTGCCAACAATGCTATTAAGTATAAGGTGCTGCCTCATTTCTGTACACTATTGCCTGATCCAGAGTATTAGAGAGTTTACAGTCACACCCATTCCTGTTGGACCGTCTTTTCTCTCCTCCCCCTCGTTTGACTCTTTTGAACTTCCACTGAACTTCAAGACGTCCATTTCATTTCGGCTCGTCCCACTACACATCACAGCAGTACACTTCTTTCAGCATGAAGTAATGTAGAAAGCTGTCTGCATTAGAATGTTAGTGAGTGTGTGTAGGGTGTAAAAGATGGGCAGCGGTGTGGAGCAGAGCTGCTTCTGTGTCACTCTGAGCTTTCTGAAGGACGCTGAGGGAAACGATGGACTGCAAGTGTCCACAGAGAGACAGCATCAGGATCTCACACTGAGGGTCAAGAGAGAGACTGAGGACATCACCCTTACAGTAGAGGACGGTAAACATGGATACAGACTTTGTTCGTAAAAACAAATGTCAGCAATTTCCATTTCCATTGTTGTTTAATTTTTATTACACAAAGATCTATATGGGTAGATTTAGAGATTATCATGCTAAATTGCAAAAATATCAAGTTGAGAATTAGGATTTTATTGTGCATTTAGAAAAAAATATATATTTTTGGTAATATCTGAAAACTAGCTGCCTTTTATTTTTTTTTAATAATGCATTTACCAATAATGAGCTTTAATGTTTTATAGAATTCGGGTCAGTTTTGCTGATCATAATGAGAGATGACTTTATTTATATATATATATATATATATATATATATATATATATATATATATATATATATATATATATATATATAATAACAAGATTATTATTATTATGAGCACTTTTTACGGCAGTGCACACATCAAATCGAAAGTGTTTCCTGATTTTTATTTCTCTTTACATTGTAAAACAAAGCTGAAGGCGTCCAAAAATATACAATAATCTCCTTTGAACAGTTAAACAGTTTTGGTCTTGTTTTCCTGGGAAGGTTTTCATGAGAGCCAGTTTCATCATGGTGCTTGATGGGTTTTGCAAATGCACTTGACACAATACTGTTCTTGCAGGAACTATTCCAGAACTGTTGACATTCATGTCTTAAAATTTAAATATCCAGTATTTAAAGAAACTAAATCTTTAAACAAAAAATAACCATTATATTAGAAGTGTGTCCAAACTTTTGACTGGTTTTGTGTATCAAACAGCATCTCTTTGCCTATTTGTACAAAGCTAAGCATAAAACATCACTCTCAGACCTATTTCACATAATTATCATAAAAGCATGTTGCAGCTAATATGTATTAAAGCTAGTGTAGATGCAAATTTTTATTAATACTTGTTTTTTTATTTGAAAAATATGATTTCTGAAATAGTTTTATTTAAAAGGATAAACTAACACAATTGTCTGTACTGAAAAAAAATTAACATGTTCAATTCAACGTGACATATAAATACATTCTACTGAATTCTTTCCAAGAAATATAATCATATGCAGTAATATCAAATAAAATTTTTGTAAGCAAATGTAGGCAAATATATGATTTCATCGAGCATCACTTGAACACACACACACACATGTTTATTCACTCATTTTTTTATTGTATCCTGTCACTGAGCGTCCATAAGATAAAAAAAAAATTCATTATATAAGAAATTTAGAACTTTAAACCTTAGAGCTTAAAAAAGTGAAGGGATGTGTTCTGATTAGGACAATTTAATTAGAGTGATTATTAATTACTAATATACAGTACGATATAATGATCGTAAGAACTGTAATTTTTCTTGCCACTGTCGCTCGTATGGCAGCATGGTGGTGTAGTGATGAGCACTGTCACCTTGCACCTCCAGGTCCTGGGTTTGATTCCCATGTCTGGTCCGTGTGCAAGAGGTCGCCACATGCTTGTTTCCGCCCACAGTCCAAAAACATGCTAATTGGTGTAGAAATGGGAATAAATACATCAGTCACCGCTGGCCTCAACAATCCCTAGTTGGACTACAGAGGTTCATGGATGGATGGATTGTCACTTGTAGCACCAACTGAGACATCTTTTGCACCATTAATGGATTTTTCTCCTTAGAAAGTGCATGTAATGTACCTTGTATTAGAGTGTTTGTCTGAAAGTTATTTAACGGTAAAATACTGAACATTTCAATTGTTTACATTGAATCTTTTGGGTTTTTTTTTTTTTTAGGTCTGCTACATTTACATTATCATGTAACACAGTTACAATATATTTACTCTGGACTAAAAGGTACCACTCCAGTGACAATAAAAGCACATTTTAATACTTTTATTTGTACCGAGAATGTTTTGCATAAATTGTCTTCTTTTAATATATAACCGTACATGCAGTTAATAAAGACTGAGTATAAAATTGCTGGAATAATCCTTTAATGTTACCTACCCTACTATAATAACCCTGTTAAGCCTAGGTAGAGAGGAATAACCAGAGACATGGACAGGTAGACATGTGCCAGCTCTCTTTACTCGGCTGGTCTGCACAACCCTGAGTAACATTTATTTAGGCCCCACGAGGATTTTTTTCCTTTCTTTTTTAATCCAAACCTTTAAATAAAACAGCAAAAATGCTGGATTTTTAACGTTGATTAGCGGTGTGTGTGTGTGCCTGTGTGTGTGTGTGGTCCAGCTGCTATGTGTGCTGACAGCTCGTGAGGATTAACGGCACCGATGTGGAAGCTCAGAGGCCATACGCCGGTTCTGCTTGGCGAGCTCCAGTCTCGCGTGCACTGCTAGACTGTTTTCCTTTGCTACGGTACACTGCACCGCTCCTGGCGCACAGGATCAGATAGTGTGGCCATGTTCGGCACATACCTAATCCCATACTGAGGCTTAGGATATGAAGGGTTATGGACATCAGGTGTGCAGCTGGTGACCCAACTCCATCTCCCTTACACTTTTACTCAGTCCCGATCAGCTTCTAAAGTGTCTGACATTTCAGCTATTGTGTATAACGGTGAAGGAAGGAGAATAAAGGACTTGTGCCAGACCATATAGCCTGTCCATAAAAAGTTTACATTAAGGGACTTACCTGTCTTCACATTGTGAATTTAAAAGACCTATCTACTGTACAAGGTCCAGGAAAAAGAATCTCACTGTTGGTCCAGTATGCACTAATACAGAACACATTGGTTGCTTTCCTGCTCTTAAATAACCTGATTTATCAGTCCATAACCAGGATTTATAGATGTGGTCTGATGTTTATCATGTGCAGCGATACTGTAGGACATCTTCCCAGCTTATCTTCACAGGAGACTGATGTGGCCAGTGTTAACATACTGTGCATACTATCAAACTAAAACATAATGTGCATTAATAGGAGAATTTCATACTTTTTTACAGCAATTATGTCTGGATTTTCACTTGTTCTTTCTCTGTCTCTGGGGGTCTCCACGGTTTCTAATCAAAGCTAGGCTAGTTCTGCCTCTTGCCTAGCCATGCATCATTTGGTGAAAGATACACAACTACTCTGACCATGATTTTAAGCCAGTCTCAAAATTATAATCCATTTACCATGAAAATAGCATTATAGCAAATAGTATTTAACTATTTTTAAAAAAAAATGTTTTAAGTAGATTAAATTAAATCCATCACATAATTGTTCATAACATCACTTTTGTTCAACATTTCGATTTTAGCGCATTCCACTGCGCTCTCAGTTCTGGTATTTTTTTCTCGCTTACGTCGGACTGCTGTGGATATGCTTGCTCTAACAATCTGTGTTTTATATCAAACTTCCTGCAGGAAGACTAAGCATATATTGATTTGTCCATTCATCTTTGAAGGTTCAGTTTTCATAGTCTACTTACCTTTTTTTGGAGTAAGCCATGCTGTATTACACGTGTATTTGTGTTTCATGAGGATTTAAGCGTATTATAGGTGCATTATGGTTGGTTCTGTGTCTTCCGCATATTCTGTGTATATCTGGTAAATTATTGCATCGTTTGGTTCTGCTGAGTGATCCATATAGTCACGCCCACCTTTAAGAAAAATTTGTTATATTCGTCCAAAACAGTGCTGGATGCAAAAAAATCTGCTCATAAAGTCCCTTGGACTAAACGTTCTGATTTCATTTATGGCACAGATATAACTTCAGGCAAATACCAAAGGACTGGCAAAGTTTCATTTTATTCTGTCGAGCCTGTTTTACATAATGCTGTGACAAATTAGGCTGGACAGACATACCTATACACTGTATACATACATCAGACAAAGAGAATAGTTCCTGGTCCTCCAATGCATGAAATGCAAAGAAATCACTGAAGGAGCGAGTTCTGACCAATGTACAGACAAAACCAACTTTTTTCTTTATTTTGATTTTCCCCATGATTTCTTGTAGGTGATGGAGTCTGCGTCTTTAAGGTGTCCATTGTGAGGGAGGCAGAGTGTTGCCGAGTGGGGACTCAGTGTTTCCTCGTAACTGTCGGCTGTGTGAGCATCCTACTGCAGTTCAAGACACAGACAGGTATAGAGTATTCCTTATTATTATTTTCATTGCAAATTACTTACTTTATTTTTTATTCATGCTGTTAACAGTGCAAGATCATGCCAGTGTCGTACCTTGCTGGTGTACATAAAATGTTTTTGGTCCATTTCTTTGTGACTGAATCTAAATACAAAATCTACAGTATTTACAGAACTCATATAAGGAAGAACAATGATACTGTATCTGTCTATAAGTCCTTTTTTAAAAGTTTTTACACAAGAGTATTCTTCATTCTCAGGAGTTTCTTTTAGTTCCTGATGTCTAAGCCCTGCTTTAACATGTCCGAGAAATCTTACACCATCCGGGTGTTTGGCATGTTTCCTGAATGAGTCTGTAGAAGGTCTTGCAGAAATTAGATATCCTGATCTTATCCAAAAAATCAATTATTTCCCCCAAATCTAGAGTTTCAGACCTTCTACAGATCAATAAGGGCGTGGATTGACAGTGGGAGAGAGGCGTCTGCATTCGACCAGAGAACAGAGAGCTCATCTGCCCTCCAATACTTCCAGGTGACATCCAGCATTCAGATTCAACAGTGTGTAAGAAATCATTACACAGCAGCAAATAAGTCTCCAAAGTCCTATAAATGAATATGTTTGAAAAATGTGCACATTTTCCTCTTTAGCCTAAATGTAGGAGCCATATGTACCAAAGCATATGTCGGCTAGGTAAAGCTAAGGTAGTTATTGTACACAGAAGTTGTATTTACCAATACCAGTACAATTTGTATTTAACAGAGCCAGATTATTCTAACTCACACTCTGACTTACACACATTTTTTATACTACTTCTCTTATGCAGGGTCACTAGAGGCCTGGAGCTTAAATTAAGGGACTAAGGGCATTAGGCAGGGGTGTACCCTGAACAGAGTGCCAGTCAATCACAGGGCACAAGCATAAACAGACGCTCACTCACACTCGCACTTCAAGCCAATTAACTTAATCTGCATCTCTTTGGATTTTGGGAGGAAACCCGGAGGAAACCCACTATCGGAAAAATATGAAAGTAGGACTCGACCTTGGAGGTCTGAGGCCACAGTGATAACAACTACTCCACTGTCTCGCCTTACATTAATCTCTGTTAAGAAATATAGCAACCATCCATAATAATATCATTATAATTATTTTATCATGGTTATGCTACAAAAACTTTTTTTAATCCTTATCACTTTTATCACAATTCTGTTCGGAAATGTTGGGAAGTGCCATATGGATCAATAACAAAATTAGTGACCTTGGTTCGGTTCCCGCCTCGGGGTCTGTGTGCATGGAGTTTGCATGTTCTCCCTGTGCTTCTTGGTTTTTTTGGTGTACTCTGGTTTCCTTCCAAAGTCCAAAGACATGCAAATTAGGCTAACTGGCGTTCCCAAATTGCATGTTGCCCAGAGGTTCAACCACGGTTATGGGAATAATTACAGTGGTCAAAATTGGTCCCTAGTTGGACTACAGAGTATTCTAGATGGATGGATGAGATGGCCACTACAATGGTTTTTAGCTCAACCATCCATAAACACATAAACAAGCCTGTTTCAGACACCCAGCATGGTTTATTTGATGATTTTTGCATGCTGTACACTAGAACTGTTTTTTATTTTTTTTATTTTTTTTTTAAGTTAAGCAATTATCCTCATGACATTCAAGTCATCCTGAAGCTCACGGAGCAAACTTTTACAACTTTATGTATATATTTTTAATCAAGTTAAAGGAGAATGGGGAAATTGTGTAAATTCATTTTATGGCCTCGCTCAAATAATTTACAAGAATCCATTTCTAATGGTAATATAGAGAATATATACTATAATTATTCTATTTTTATTTACTCTTCACAGTTTTATGGCTGTCTTTCGCAGCAGCAGAACATGCTTCAGGATTACCTGAGAACGGCCACATACCAAAAAGCCATTTTACTGAACGACCTTGACTTCAGAGACAAAGTGAGCTGGTCAGCGAAACCACTTCTGATCATTTCGGCCTTTTTTTAAAAATTTGTTCAGATATTTACCATCATCTCTCTTTGTACAGGTGGTGCTCGACGTCGGCTGCGGAACAGGGATTTTGTCCTTTTTTGCCATGCAGGCTGGAGCTAGGAAAGTGTACGCAGTGGAGGCCAGTTCAGTGGCCAAATATGCAGAAGTACTCACACCGCATTCATCACGTCACTCTATATGTCTCTTCATTCTGCCTCCGTCTCCATCAGAAAGCTTAAGAACGCTTAAGAATGTGCTCTTTGCTAATGTGTCATCTTCGATGTCTCAATGTCTTTCAGCATGCAGTGAGATCATGAGTGTTCGTGGCAATCGCGGTCATGTTCACACGGGATAAATCACTCAGTGCTGTGAAAATAAGTTGTCGCACATAGTTCCGTTTGAGGTCAAGGTGATCGATCTGGGGAAAACATCTAACACGTGCAAGGCTAAAAGAGCTGCTTTGTGCCTGACTTGAAAGCATGACATTCTGAACACTTAATGGCTTATGGACTGATCTGGTATTTGGATATGGAGTGTGTGTGTGTGTGTGTGTGTGTGTGGGATATGAAGGGGTGGGTGGAGGAAATGAAAGGAAGCATATTTTCATGGATGGAAGGATGCTTGCTCCACAGTCAGGCATAGTTTAAACTTAATTTTTTGCTGAATTTTCATTGGTAACAGTTTTAAAATACAACCAGATGTGTTTCGTGTCATTTCCAGCACACTGCAAAAAATCTGCCAAGTACAGATTTGAAGTGTAAGCTTAATTTTCATCTTTGTTTAGAAAAATCGCAATAAAGGTGCACTTTGTTATCTTAAGTGATCATTATCAGCAGAGCTTACATTTTTGCCCGTGTTGCTGCATGCACCTTAAATGATCTGTAACAGTACGTGTGTGTGTGTGTTAAAGAAGGAAAGATTGTAAAAAAAAAAAAAAAAAGTAAGAAACAAAACTTTAATATAAACTAATGGCAAGTAAAAGTGTGTCTGACAGTGATTGACTGAGGTATTTATATGATGTAGGTACTAGTGAGGAGTAACGGCTTGGCAGATAGGATCATCGTGCTTCCTGGGAAGATTGAAGAGGTGTCCTGTCCTGAGAAAGTGGACATCATCATCTCGGAACCCATCGGCTATATGCTGCTCAATGAAAGGATGCTGGAGAGCTATTTACACTCCAAAAAATGGTTGAAGCCTAAAGGTTTGTGAAGGTGTACCATAAAGGACACCAAAATAAGTTCTGATTACTGAATGGATTTCAACAGTACCGTAAAGTTAGCATTCATTCCTATTTATTTCACTGTATCTCACTTCCTTCATGAGTTCATGCAATTGTCCAGTCAGCAGAGGTAGGTAGAGTAGACAAAAAATCTACTCAAGTAAGAGAAGCCGTACTTCAAAATAATATTACTTAAGTAGAAGTAAAAAGTAGTCATCCAAAATATAACTATTAGGTAGGAGTAAAAAAGTATTTGGTAAAAAGTGCACAAATGCAACTGTGGTTTGATATAACTGTATTCCCCTACAGGGCTCTATCCTAAAGATAGTGGATTGTTAATATGTCTGGCTGTCTGGATATATAATAGACACCTCAAAATTGTTCCCCACTCATATTCCTCTTGGACATAAGGGTAAACCATATAAACACGTTGTTTGAGGTCTCGGGAGAATAGAGTAAATTGACCGATAGCGCCATCTGCTGTTTTGGAAGAGGAAGTTGCTCCATTGCATTTGTGAGAAAATAGGTTGGGTGCATTTGTGAGAAAGTTGATTTTTTTTCTTTGCAAAGCAGATTGTGTTTATTTGTTACATTTTGGCACATAATTAACTCCATATTCGGGCCTCCCGACTGAATGGTAGTAGCCTTAATGTGCAAGCCCCCTAGTGACGGGGAGGAAATGGCCAGGACTAAATTAGGAAGAAAAATCGGAAATTTTAAAAAATATATATTAAAAAAAGCCAGACAAAATGATGAAATAATGTACAGATTCTGGCATTTCCAAATAATAAAATTAATAATGTTCATGCTTCATGGACATGTTTCCTTCACTGTTTACCACCACAGCTAGAAGATATGACTACATGTGGTTATTGTTACTGTGGCTGATTGGTCAAACGGAGTCATGTGATTGTTGTTGCTACATCTGATTGGTGAAAACACAGTCACGTGGTAGATCCACCTGCTGCATTTCTCTGACAAAAATTTAAACTATCTAATGTGTAGTACAAATGGTTAGAAAAGTAACGACTCATTTTAGAATCGTTTTGAATCATTTTAGTGACTCGGTTCTTTGAATCTTGTTCATCATTAAGTTCATTTCGTTCTTTTGATCAAAAATAAAATAAAATGTTACATTTTCAATAAAAAGACCCCAATACGTCTACATACACATATTTTAGCTATAGTTCCAGTAATGAAAATATTACAATGAAGCTGAGGACATACAGTATAATAATAAACAGAATAAGTAGCTCACCTCTCATATCTTCCAGTCTGAGTCGTTCGTTATTTTAAATCTATTGCACCGAATAGCGTCTATGGGAGTCACGTGACAAAAGAACGAACGACTCGGAGTAGAAGAGTCATTGAGAGAATTGCTTAATTCTGCTAAGCCTAATATTAATTTATTTATTGTTTTGGTAAGGTATGATGTTCCCCACCTTCAGCGACATCCACCTGGCCCCTTTCACAGACGAGCAGCTTTACCTGGAGCACCATGCACGCTCCAACTTCTGGTAAACACTTTTCTTACCGTCGCAACATTTTATCTTCATAGACTTGTAATGAAATGAGGTGATGACATGAGATGGGGGAAAAAAGATCTAAAAAGTATGCAGTTTGAGTGTCAAGACTTGCACAATTGTTATTTCTGATGCATTCATATGATAATGTATAAAATGGGACTTGCACCAAATGCCGCAACATTTTTGTCATCAAAATATCTTTAGCTTGGAGACATTTCGAGTTTTAAAGTACAGAATTTGCACATACACTCAGTCGCAAGTAAATATATTGTAGAATATACAAGGGGCACTTTGGATTGGGCTGAATAACAGGATGTAGTTATGAGAGTTAAACCTTAAAATCTTTATTTCTCTGCCTGGTCCATATCTGAAACGCTGGCCTCCCAGGAACTCCTTCAATAATTCAAAATTGCTTTGATCGAGATCAGGATTAAAGGAAGGATGTGGCAATAACTCCCTGTAATGTTCAAGTGCTGTCAAATGATTTGTCCCACAGACAGATGCATTCGGGTTTGTCATTCATGCATTCTAGGACCTGCTTCAAAACGTTAACACCATTCACATGTTTTGTTGAATCTTATCACCATACTGTGTTTGAAGTCTTTTTTAAATCAAGACTGCATTTACGTACTAGAAATGTCCTCCCAAGTCCCGGTTTGACTTGAACGACCCCTTGTAAATACAAAAGCCTGCTTTTGGAAGCCGTAAAGATGACCTGAATAAGTTTATGCTCATATTCATACATTCCTCCCCTCCATGGATGATGTGTTGAACAGAAATACCACTGTCTTAACAGAGCATACTTGACCCTTCCTCACCCTCACAGTCCCTCATGCCTCCAGCACATATTCCTGGTTTCTTCTAAATGTTTATAGTCTCTTCCATGGTTTATTTGATGTCTCCCAAGGGCCTGGAGTTGGCCATCACAGTAAAACGGCAGTGGGCCCACAACCCACAGCTCATATTTTGTTCAAGCATGATGCTGTGACCCATACCAAAGCGGCTTCCTGCTGCTGTACGCTCCAGCAGAGTCCAATTCTGACTCATAGCAAAGAGACAGCGTGTCCACTGCATCTCTGTTTCTTTTTGCTCCAACGATGGAGTTAACCAAGCAAAGTGCGAGGCGGGTGGCTCTGGTTATCTGGAGAAAATTATTTGCCTTTCTGGATATAACATATTTTTGGAATCTGGCTTTTTGATGATGTGAATGCAAACTAGTTTCATCATGTTTTTTTTTTTGTTTATCAAATGATCCAGTTGATATCAATCATATCACCATTTTATCTTGTTTAATGGATGACATATTGTTATGGTTCTATCAGCGCTTTCCTCAGTATGCACATGTTGGCATAATCAGACCGTAATCAGATATTAGGGGATTCTGCCCAAGCAGGCCGCTGCATCAACACTGTGGAAAAGAATACCTTTCAAGTAAAATGGTACAAAGTACACAAAGTAAAGCACTGTATCTAATATTTATTCTTATAGCATTATGTTAAAACAAATATAAGATATGTTTAGACAAATTTCAAACTTTTTTTTAAAATACAAATTCCATCATTTATTGCTAGAACAAAAAAAATGTTTGAGATTTAACTAAGAAAAAAAAAAATTATAAATTAGGGATAATAGTCATATATTTATGTTTTTAGTATAATCTCAGGTGGCTGAAGATGACCTGAATAAGTTCATACTTATGGTGGGTTTCCTACGGGTACTCCAGTTTCCTCCCACAGTCCAAAGACATACAGATTAGGCTGATTGATGTTCCCAAATTTCCCGTAGTGTGTGAATGAGCATGTTTATGTGTGTACTGTATGTGTACAGGGTGTACCCCGCTGTGTGCCCTACAGTAAGTTTTAGGCTCTAGGCCCCCCGTGACCCAGTATACAGAATAAAGCGGTATAGATGATGAGTGAGTGAGAGAATAATCTCAGAATTGCATAAACTTGACTTGTTAAACCTGTTTAGATCTATTTTATCTTATACCCATTTACTTGATCTTGGTGTTTCTTTTTCTTTCAGTTCTCACATCTCATTTTTCCTCTAAAACACTGTAGTATATAATTTATCAGCAGTGGTTAAGAAGAGATCCTGATTAAACCTGTTGTCCATTTTTCTTTTTAAAGAATTGGCTTCATGAAGATGTAATAAAGTTAAAAGAATTGATATCATGTCAATGTTTTATTAAATATGAGTCTGCTTCTCATTAGAGGTTTCCTTTGCTTCACTGGTGCTTTGACTTCCTATAAATGTGTCCATGTCTGAATGTGGAACAAGTGGTGAAAGACAAGTCATCAGATCGTATTATTATCTTTTCCATTGCTTGCCGGTCTGGGCTTTTGGGCTGCTTTAACCAAGCTGTATGTCTTTCAGCACTGCTATTTCAGCCCTGCTATTTCCTGTCAATTTGCAGCTTTACAATGGACAGAGATTTAGGCTGTAAAGATACTTGACTTTATTTGAGGAATTGCTTCAGGACTGTTCCTCACAGTATTACATAACTGAGCACATAGTGTTGATCACTTTTAATTTTCAGTCCTCAATTGATCAAATATTTTTACATTTATTTAGACTTGCCTCTAATGTGTTAATTGTTATTATAAAAAGGGAATAAATATTTCCTCAGGCTTCAGACCTCTTTCTACGGAGTGAACCTGAGTGGACTCCATCCTGCAGCCATGGACGAGTTCTTCAAACAGCCAATTGTGGTTTGTCTCCACATTCCTCATTCGTATCTCACTGTTTTTGTTTGTCTAAAAAAAAAAAAAAATTTTTATTGACGTTCCCACTTTTTTCAGGACACATTTGAAACTCAGATTCTGATGGCCAGGTCTGTGAAACACAGCATTAACTTTATGGAAGCGAAAGAAGAGGACTTGTACAGGTATAGAGTTATTGAGTACTTGCTTAAGCATGCTTGCAAATAAAATGTTAATGTGTGGCTCTGTGGTTCTACAGGATAGAAATTCCATTCGTCTTCAAAGTCATGCAGTCAGGACTGATTCATGGACTTGCGTTCTGGTTCGACGTGGCGTTTGTAGGATCAAGGTGAGAAGTAAGATATTCACCTGATGTGAACTGATTATGTTGTCGGGTATAATGTCTAACCTAAGGATATCTGCTGTACTTTAAAAGGACAACAGTGTGGCTGTCCACTGCACCACATGAGCCCCTGTCTCACTGGTATCAGGTCCGATGTCTCCTACAGACACCTCTTTTTGCCAAACTAGGCCAGACATTGTCTGGACGGGTTCTTCTGATTGCCAACAAGAGGTAATACTACTAAAGATACTGTACATTGGTTTAATAACCAGCCGTGATGCTTTTCTCTAAACATTGTGAAAATTACGCTGTACTGTACCATTTTTATTATTTGACAGACAGAGCTATGACATTCATATCACAGCTGTAATTGATGAGTCTGGCTTTAAATCTGGCAACACCTTGGACCTGAAAAATCCCTTCTTCCGGTAGGCATCACATTGATTCCAACCACACACACACACACACACGCACACACACACACACACACACACACACACACACACACACACACACACACACACACACACACAAACGTTTTAATTACACGAGAGTAACAATGAAGCAGAAGTGATGCTGGTAATTTAGAAATATATATATATATATAAAACAGGTATAAAAACTAATATATATATATATATATATATATATATATATATATATATATATATATATATATATATATCCCCATGTATAGATTTGTCCATACTTTTAATTATACAATGACAAATGTAGATGGAATATTTTTATTAAAGGCATTATATTGGGCATTATAGCTAATAAAATTATTTTTAGGGTTGATATCAGTTATCAGTATATCAATATAGCCATTTTTTCCATTTTTTGTTTTTCAAGGAACCAATGAGGTAGAGGAAATTTAAAAAAGCAAAAACTATTGTAGTGTTTATTGTTTTTTATTTTTTACTCTTGGAAAATTGAGTCTTATAACTCAAAATAATTGCAGCTAAATAGCTTCAGACCATATAAATGGTATATAACAAACGTTAACTTTTAGAATATTTTTTAAATTATTTTTTGAGTTTTGAAAGTGTGTATGTACAGCGTATAAATAAAACATAACACTGTTTTAAAAAACTGAAATTATATGATGGGCAATTAAGTTGAACCAGGACTTGTGATTGAACCTGATTGACATTTACAGAAGACGTCAAGCACAGTACAGAACAACATTTAAATGGTGCAAAAGGCCGTATACCTGTGAATGGCGATCTCCACTGAGGTGGCTTAGAGTCTTACTGCAGTCATAACTGTGGACATTCAACAAGTGAAACGCCTGATCCTTGAAAATCAATGGATAACAGAAAGTTTTCTGGGTGTTATAGCCACACCCACCATACAGTCCTGACCACGCTCCAAGCCATTTCCACATGTTTGGGTCATTAAAGGAGATCCTGGGAGGCCAGCTTTTAAGATTTAAAGCAGGAAGTGAAAAAGTAGAAAACTTTCTACCTTGATGGTATCCAAGAACTGGGATGAGTGCATTAGTGTAGCGGATTTGATTCTCATATCTGTGTGCTGTTATTCTGCATAATCACAGTCAAAATCCCAGTTTGACTTGAACGCACCTCATACTTTTTGAAAGAACAATTTAAAATGTCCTACTTGTGTGTAGCAATGCTGCCTAACACAGAACTTTACTGCTACCTAGTGGTGAAGTTTGTCATATGAAAACTCATACATTGTTTGTCTGATGAAAACTATTGTTATTTTATGAGGGCTGCATTAGTAAGTCAGTGGTAATATATTACATACATTATACGCAGCCTGTATGCATTCATTACATACGTCTGTATGCGCTTGCCTGTTTAGGGTGCCAGGGTGGCTGCAGATGTAAAGAGCATTAAGTGAGGATTGGCAGAGTAGTCAGTGGCACAGTGGCTGGAGTTGGCTGGGTAACGTGAAGAAATGTGAAGCTGCAGAGGTAGTTAAAAAAATAAAAACCTTATAATAATTTATATGACTGACCTAACAGCTTTTTATAAGAACATAAAGATAAAATTAAACCGCTGGAGAGCATAGAGTACGTGTGGTGGCCTGGGAAAACCCTTACCATAGTCATTTTTAAAAATGCAATAATGTGCTATTTTTTATAAGGCTATAAAATTACAGACTTTATAGAACTACATACGCTCCAGATTAGATGCTAACATTAAATTATTTAACGTGCTAAATAGTAAAAACACCAGTTCCACTAAATCTCATTTTGCAAAATGAATGAATTTCAAAAGACACTTTTACATTAATAACCGAATATTCTTATGGAAAAAACAAACATTAGAGCAATTACATTAGGAATAAGAGGTTTATAGATATTGTTCATGTAGAATAGTTTTAATGCCTTAAAGTTTAAGTGAATATTAAAGTATTTAGTTAGTTAAAATTCTGTGTATAACATAAGAAAAATAAATACATTAAACTAATTTGAAATGTTTTTAATGTAGGGTGAATAGTGGTAAAGTGGGACACTTTTTGAAAATGGTTGTTAAATATGATGTGCCACACCCTGGAAGTGATGTCATAGCCACAGATTTATTATTATTTTTTTTTAAATATACTTACACATACTTGCTAATGATGAACTCATTGTGGATTTTTAGTAATAAAAACATATCCATGCAAAGATATTAATTATTAAGCTTAACTGTCCCACTTTACTACTATTCACCCTACATATTTTTCTTGATCCTTGTGAATGTTTCTAAAATGTGTGATCAGGGATCTTTATAATACTTGGGGTAGAAACATGGCTGTCACAAAAGAACATGATGCAAGCACCTTTCCTGTTATATTAAACTTTCAATCTTATAGTACAAGGTATAGTACAAGTACACAGATATACCAGGGACTAAGTTACGGTCATACTATCTCATTTATTAATTAAATGAGGATGGGTTCCCTGTTGATTCTGGTTCCTCTCAAGGTTTCTTTCTCTTGCCATCTCAGGGCGTTTGTCCTTGCTACCGTCGTTAGGGAGAAACCTATAGTTAGTACATTTTTCCTGTACATAACTGTATACAAAAATTATTTTAACAAACAAGGAAAAAGCGAACAAATGAGAAAAATCTGATATTTAAGGGTTGTTCTTGTAGACTATTTGAGATTCAAGTGGTCGTGTTGAAAACAATTGTGTATCAGTTAATATTATGGTGGTCTGGGGTCTTGTTAAAAATGTATTTCTCTCTCTTTCTCTCTCTCTCTCTCTCTCTCTTTCCACTCACAGGTATGCTTGACTCACAGTTTGATGCTGGGACAATCTGCTCCAAAATCCTCACTCAGTCCTACAAATACCCCGTATATGCCTGGACAATCACTTATAATACTCATAATTTAAGTCTGTAAGAGCTGTTTGTACCTTATCAAGTCTTTATCTCAAAAAACTGTTTTAGTGAAACTTAAACACAAATAAAAAACATTTTTATGTAATAAAGAACTACTGAATTATTTTTTTTTATGATTCTGGTATTACTTTTATACATGTATGGTATTCTTAGTTGAAATGATTAAGGCAAAACAGGTAGGTGTTAAAATATTTTTCTACATAAAATTATGCAAATCTCACTTTTATTTTGTTGTTTGTTTTATTCACATGGATGCATTGATAAAATATACCTCTAACATTTGAAAATAAATTAGATTATAAACAAAATAAACATTCATGAATAAATGCATTCTTCTTGCCATACTAATTCTGATTAGGGATGGATAAAGTAATATTTTTTATCAATGTATTGATAAAATATGTATGGTTTTGAATATGAAATAAGATTTCTAATTTATTGCAGACAATATTACTGTTCATATCAACCCCCCCCCCTTTTTTTTACTACATAACACACATTTGTCAAATAAAACAATGAAATCCTTCTGTAGCTCCCAAAATACAATATAGGTGATGTCTGTCACAAACGATTACAGAATATAAAATATTATCAATATAGCAAAATAAGCCTAAAACATGTAGTTAAAGAATTTTTTTTTTATTTTCGTTATTTATTCCTTATTTTGGTAATTTCTCAAAATTGCAAAAATTATAAAAGAATTAATCAAATTTAATTAAATTTGAAATAAAATTTTCTTTGTCATACCCACAGAGCCATAAACAGTATGATATGCATTGAAATGTTTATATAACTGCTCATGACAGAAAGAAAGATTTCTCTGAGATTACAAATAAATAAAAAAATATTTTCCAATAGAAGTAATATGTATATTTAAAACACACACACACACACACACACACACATATACATATGCACCGGGTTCCCTCTGGGTAGAGAAGCCGAAAAGCAAACCGTAAAGCCATTGTTTTGTCGCGAAAAGGAGACAGCCTGCTTTTTCACGACACCCGTAGCAGCGCTGCGTGCCGTAAAGCGTTTCTTCAATCCCAACACATGGGTAAGTGTTAAACGTGTCTTTTAGAATTGAGCTAAAGTCACTTTTTATACACACAGACGCGTCTTAAACGGTGTCATATCTCATATTTGATATATTTTTGATCAGTATTTTTGTCAGCTGCTTAAGTGAATGTATAACGCGTTTTTTCAGTGGTTATTAGCAAAGTTTACATGTAGCCTAGCTTGAGCTAGCACCTCTGCTGAAACATGAAGCATTTAAACTTCAGTGCTTCTGACATATATTTATTTATTATATTTCTTAACTTTGATTTTTCTAATGTTTCTGGTTTGCAGTTTGGTTGGACACCATGGAGTCCAAACCTAGAAAGAAATCATTTAACCTTAAAGATGGAAAGAAAGCTGGATATAAAGGGAAGGGTAAGAACAGATTCAAGTCTGTGTTTTGAGAGACTTTATTATTCGATCTAGTGTATTATAAGATGTTTTGATCCATACTTCTAATGAAAATGGCTCTACAGATTTCTTATTGTGATTTAAAAATGTTCTGTTTTTGTTTTATTTATCTGTTAATACATAACTGATTAAAGATTTTAATAAATTAAAGACTTTTCTTAATGTTGTATTGGACATATTGCTGTCTGAAAACCTTTAGGCAAACCTGAGGGAAAGCCTGGTGGGAAACGTCCTTTTAAACCTTACAACTCGGACAAAAAGAAAACTTTTACAAGACCAGCAGGTAAAGGAGGACCGAGGAAGAAGTTCTTAGATCAAAAGCCAACAGATGGAAAAATGACAAGGAAGAGAAAATTTTCAGATCATAAAAACTCAGAGGAAGGCATGTAATGTTTTTTTTTGTTTTTATTTATTATTATTGTTTTTAACATCCTTATTCTGAAAATTGAGCTGTATGGTCATTGTAGATGTTTGGGGTTGTTTTGAATTGTGCAGGTTCAGAGGCAAAGAAACCCAAGTGGAATGAGTTTAAACAGAAGAAGAAAGAGTTGAAACAGAACCGGCAGCAGAACGAGAGGAAGGAGACGTACCAAATTGTGAGCAGAGCCAAACAAGTGTGGGAGATGGTCAGAAGGTGAACAGTTCTCTATTTCTATCATCTTGGTGTGTGTTTTAGTGCTACTGTTATTATTTTAATAAAAGAATGATAATGGGTCTCTGAGAAGTGCGTATAGCTGATGCTGATCTTATACTAATGTCCTTAAAGGAACCGCAAAATGTTCTTGTCCTTATTATATTACACAAGCTTTTTTTTTCTTATTTACATCCACTTTAGTGAACTCCCTAAATAATATGCAGCCTGATATACCTTTTAATTTTTTCTTACATATTTATTGCTCAGAAATAGTTTTGATGGCAATGATGACTCAAAAATATCCAGTTTACACACCAAGTTTTTTTTTTTTTTGGTTCTGCATTCATCTTATACTGTTATGTATTTGCACTTTGTGTAGTCTCCAATTGTTCTAGAGAAACTTCATTTTATTTCAGCACAAACTATATACAATTAACAATAAAAACTCCCTTAAAATCTGTTTGATCCTTCTGTTTGACCTGTATTGGGTTGCTGTATGTTTACTCTGTCGAAGTGCCACATCTGAGCTGCTAAACTCATCTAACTACAATTCCATACACAGGTGTGTAAATTATGTAATTTACAGGTAACTACATTGCGTTTTTTTTTTTTTTTTTTTTTTTTTTCAGGAAAGACTGTGATGCAGACAAGAGAGCAAAGTTGATGAAAGAACTTCAGGAGCTTGTGCGGGGCAAGATAAAGACGGTACATGGTTGTTTTAGGCCTCATGTTCTCAGTGCTCACAAGGCAGATGTATTTGTTTGACTTTAAAACATTGGTTTTGTTCAAGAATTTAATCTTTGAAAGCCGTGATTAATTCTTAATTGCTGTCTCACAAAAATGGAGCATTACTGATTATTATACAACAGCTAGTTCTGTCTGAGTAGGTGGGAGGGGATCCACGAGTGCTGATAGAGCATAACAGTACTTGGACGTTTAACTATACGCATCATCCCACATTATGGTTGTTCTACAGTCATTCATTACACTAATCTCTGAATGATAGAGCGAGCCAATAAAGTCGGTAATTCCCATCCATCGTTAAGGCACTCCCACATCAAGGCTACAACTACCAATCAAGAGAGGGCTGAAGCCTGTCACATGTTTACTTTAAGCCATGTGACACTGGTGGATCACATTCTTTTTGAACTGCCTGCTCACGCATCATTGCGAGCAGCATAACACACTTGGAGGACAGCAGGAGCTCACAGACATCTGTGATTGGTTATAGGGCCAACATTGATGTGAGAGCACTAGAGTGCTTCCAGGGCACGCTGTGAAAGAGCTCGGCCAATCAGCTCTCATCAGGCACCCCAGCTGCGGGAGGCTACAGTATCACCCAGGATTCTAACTTGCAATCTCCAGATGATAAGGCGAGCTCGTTAGTGCTGCGACGTTCTGAGGCTACGCTTACCCCTGTTAACCCTAGGATGCACAAGTGGGTCAAAAATGACCCGGAGAGGTCATTTTCTTGCAATATCTTTGTAATGAAAAGTTGTTATCTTTTCATATTCCAGGTATTCCTCAAATAACATGTTTTTGATATCATTCCATTAAAATGTTTAAGTTACCTCTTATACTTTTTAAGAAATTATAATATTTGTATTACTACCCCAAGTTTCCATAAGTGGGTCAAAAATGACCCACATGCATTTCCCATACAATTTTATGGGAACCTCAAGTCAAGTCAAAGTTTATTGTCACAACCATAGTTATACATGCACAACATGTAGTGAAATGTATTGCATACAACCATCAGCCTCATTCAACAATCTGACAATAACAATTATTACATGACCTGTTCCTATAGTCAACTGCAGTCAGCGATTCATTCCCAGTGATTGTGTCACTGTGAATGAACAGCTTGTGCCATTCAGGGGCAGGAGTAAGTTTTTGCAGTACATGCCAAACAAGCCCACCAAGTACGGCTTAAAGATCTTCTGAGTTTGTGATGCACACATCCCATATGCGGTAGATGGGATGGTTTACATAGGAAGCCAACTAGGGGAAGAAGTTCAGAAAAATCTGGGGGAGAACATTGTCTGGCAGTTGTGCACTAGATTTGGAAAAAAACAGGTCGCAACATCACCACAGATAATTTTTTCACCAGTGTGCCTCTTGCGCAGCATCTCCTGGAAATGGATCTCACTATTGTGGGGACTCTACGGCAGAACAAGCCAGATATCCCTCCTCTGATGAAGGGCTCCAAATCCAGGGAGGTTCACAGCACAGAGTTTGGATTCAATGGCAGCATTACTATGGCCAGCTACGTCAGAAAGAAAGGAATGGCTGTTGTCCTCCTGAGCACGATGCACCACAATAAAATGGTGGATGAAAACACCAGAAAGAAAAAACAGAAGTGATCACATTTTATAACAAGACCAAAGGAGGTGTTGACACCATGGACCAGATGGTTGGCACATACACCTGCAAGCGACAAACACAGAGGTGGCTCATGGTGCTGTGGTACAACATCCTTGACATCGCCACCCTAAATGCCTATACCTTTTTCACGACTCAGCACCCTGAATTCAACAAAGGTATCACCAATGCACGACGACTATTCCGCAAAGAGCTCTCAAAGGAGCTTGTCACACCACACATGAGGAGTCGACTGGAAGGCTGCCCACAACTGCAAACCCCGATCATTGAAGCAATGGGAAGGTATGGAGTGACAAAATCCACAACCCAGCCAAAGGACAGAAGCAGACAGGGCCAACTGAAGAGAAAGAGGTGTCAGATCTGCCCAAGTAACAAAGATCGCAAAGTCAGCAATAGGTGTGGGAAGGTGTGCAATGATCACAGCCAGAAACAGGTAGTCTGTCACAACTGCATGCAATGAGGAGACAAGAAGGCAAAACAGGGACTATCACATCAAACGCTTTAGCAAACACGGAGACTTACCTGCAAGAGAATAGAAAGAGTGAGGAACTGTCAATGACCAGACATTTACACACATACACATAATGAATGTTGACATTGACCTATTGCTGTTCTGTATAATATTCGTTTTTTAATTATCAAAATGTTCAAAATCTGTAATAAAGTGAAAAATAATAGAATTTCAAACATGAAATCATTTTTGTGTGGTCTAAAATGTAATACAGACTATGTTGCAATTCATTATTCACAACCAAAATGACAAAAATAGCATAAAACACATTGACTTTTATAGGTGGGTCAAAAATGACCCATTTATGGAAAAGTGTAGGGTCATATCACTCGTGCATCCTAGGGTTAATTAAACTAACTGTCGGTCCCCAGCTCTGCCAGAATCAGAAGCATGTGTTGGCAGAGCAAAGTAACTGGTTGAAAAAACAAAACAAATCATAATCTATTGACAATAAATGATGTTAGTGGAACGGTTGAATAAAAGCAATATACCAGCGGGAGTGCTGTCATACTGAATATCGGCACCCTTGTCTTTCTGACTGCATGACACCAGTGCTGATATGCAGCACAATGAAACTACATCTCGTGTGAGATTATTTAAATAAAGGCCGATAAAGTTTGTGTAATGCGTCTTTTAAAAATAGAACAAATTCTGTTAGTCACAGTCATTCTTATCTTCTTCTAGATTGCTTTTGCCCACGACTCAACTCGAGTGCTTCAGTGCTTCATACAGTTCGGGAACGACAAGCAGCGGCAAGAAATCTTTGATGAACTCAAAGGTTGGTGTTCACAACAGCACTGTTTTGGCCATTTGGTCTAAAATTGTTTGTAATATATATTTTTTCACTGTTTGTCCAGAGCACTTTGTGGAGTTGAGTAAATCCAAATATGCAAGGAACATCGTGAAGAAGTTTTTAATGTATGGGTAAGTAACTGTTTCTTAATGACAAACACACTTTAATGATGGATGATCAGCTTTTGAACACTTTCCCTCATGACGTTTTTATAAATCCTTATGAAACAACAAAAGAGAAAATGCTGTAAATAAAGGTCGCCTACATTATTCTTTCATGAGCTGCTGCAGTGCGCTGCCTTATCCAACCTCCCATCTTTTACATTTCATCCTTGGCCTGAGATCATTAATCATCGATTACGACTCCTTCAGTATTTTCTGTTCATATCCACAGTTTGAGCTGTGTCCTGTAATAAACCCAGCTTGTGTCTCTGCTCCATCAGGAACAAGAACCAGGTTGCGGAGGTGATGGTGGCATTTAAGGGGAAGGTCCGGCAGATGCTCAGGCACTCGGAGGCTTCGTCTGTTGTCGAGTACGCGTACAACGATAAGGCCATCCTCTCCCAGAGACTCATGCTTACAGAGGAGCTCTATGGAAACACCTTCCAAATCTGCAAGGTGAGAATATTATCAGACTCATTATATTTAAAAGTAAAGTCACTCGACTCTAGGGTAGATTGTAACAGCAGGATTTTGTCTCCAGTCCTCAGCATGTCCTACGATAGAAAAGGTCCTGGAGAGCAATCCCGATAAAGCCGAGAACATCATGGAAGAAATGAAACAGATCCTCACACCTATGGCTCAAAAGTAAGCGTGAATAATAAGTGGCTATATAACGTGTGTGTCTTGTGTTATGTGCATTTCTTGATCATCGAATCAAGTGAATAATTCTATGTAGATGTTATAGAACATCCCCCCCCCCCCATTATCAAGTTTTTCTTGGCTTTCCTTTGTTTTCTTTTTTTTTTTTGCGTATGATTTATTTTTGGTTAAAGTTAAGTGTCAGGGGTGACAGGTCAGATTTGGTGGAAATTTTGAGCTCGTGTTACATAAGACAGCATATTTCTGTGTGCCCCAAATTCATTTATGGAACAAGTCCAGATATAGGAAGGAGGGGGAGAGAGAGAGAGAGAACATGAGTCCAAAATTAAACTTTAGGCAGAAAATAGGGTTTGAGTTCTAAAGGGCAAGTTATATTTGGGGGATTTAACTCCTTTATCTGCTACTTTGGTAAATGAGACGGTCACACTGATGTGCACAATCAAAAAAGTGAGTTGTGATGCATAAATAATACAGTTGCATCAGCTTGGTGTGTATTGTGCAGTTTTAGGACATTGTCTATTTCTTTCATTTGCAGAAGAGCATGGCACAATGCATGTTTAAAACATTTATCAGGCCAAATAAAAATGCGCTAATGCAACATCAAATCAACTTAACTATAATACATCACTTTCTAGCCTCCTATCAAATGGAACAAATAAACCAAAAATAATACAAAAATTCCCCCCCCACCCAAAAATTCCAAATTCTTTTTTTTTTCCTCAACCAGAATTCCAAAATCTTACATGCTGTAGTCTTAATCTGAATATTCACTGTTTTCCAGTATAATATTAACATTATGTAAAGATGTCTAATCTGTTTGTTTTTTGCTTAACAGAGAAGCGGTCATTAAACATTCACTTGTCCACAAAGTGTTCCTTGACTTCTTCCTCCATGCCCCAGAAAAACAGAGAACAGTAAGTGAGCAGTAAAGTGGGAATATTACTTCCTGTTTACTTCCATACTTTTAGAACTTGCATTTAAGTTTGTACTTAATGCCTATTTGAGAAGTGTACATATCTGTGTTAAATCCGCATTGCAGGAAATGATCGAGTCTATAAGGGAGTCAGTGGTGTACATGGCACACACACACGATGGCGCTCGGGTAGCGATGCACTGCCTATGGCACGGCACTGCCAAGGTGAGCTTACAGTGTGTCCGAAATCCTGTAATGGGTGGTTACTTCATCTCCTGTGATACTGCATTCCTCTAAATGTGTGTGTGTGTGTCTGTGGATTGCATTTCAGGACAGGAAGGTTATTGTGAAAACCATGAAGACATACATGGCAAAGTTTGCAACGGTAAACTGAGCTTTTTATTCAGGAATGATGCACAAAAAGTTGATTTAGCAAGCTTTTTGAGTGAAATACCTTACTATTGCACTTTATTGTCTTAGCACTTTCTTATACGTGTTCAAGTCAAACCAGGACTTTTAATTGTTTATATAATCCTTTGCTACACTAATGCACTAATGCTTGGGTACCATCAAGGTAGTTTAAAAGTTTTCTGCCCAGAAAAACAAAAATATTGTAAAAAAAAAAAAAAAAGATGCACATTTAGGTACATACAGTAACATTTTATATGCTTGCAGCAGTTGATGCATTTGATTGTGTGTGTCACAGGGAGAATATGGACACTTGGTGCTACTCGCAGCCTTCGACTGCATCGATGACACCAAACTGGTGAAACAAGCGATTATCTCAGTAAGTGCTTTTAATTTTTAATGCACACAATATAATTTTGGTTTTATATCTTCGTTCATCACTGAAGGCCATTAATCAGTTTTACAGTTTGTTTTTTTCCTTCCTAAAGGTTGTGTATAACTCTGAATCTGCCTCCTTTATTAGAGACTAGATGTGCCCATGTGGAAATTTAATTTCACACCCACAAGCACGTTTTAATATAATGTACAACGCCATCTGTTGAATTTTAGAACGAACTAAAAATTTTAGTGTGTGAAATGAAGGTGCGAGATCGCGTTTATTAAGTAGATTTTAACTGCACACTCATAAGCGCGTAGTTACAAACGTACTGTACAGCGCCATCTGTTGAACTTTAAGATGAACTAATGATTTATAAATTTTTTTTAAGGTTGATTTTTTTAAAATTTAGTTTATGATCTATGGGCGGTTTACAGTTACATTTTAAAGTAGCATATCTTCTTTTCCCGCGGGCTGATTGCGATGGAAAAAAAATAAAAATAATCATGTTTTAGAATGCGTGCCAAACAAGGACAAACAAAAATTTCAAAAAACAACTTGTGTTCTATTACTTACCTACTCATTTAATATTTCTTTTTTTCTTTTTTTTTAAATATCTTCAATGTACAGAAACACCAACTTTAGATTCTTATTATAGATATGTATGTATAGATTGCATATTCATTCGATTTTGAAGACTTTTAGGTCTCCTATTTTATCAGGTTTAAATGAGTACCATTTTGTGACGAACATCAGTGATGTTTTTTTTTTTTTTTTATCTGATTGAGAAATATTATAATCCGCAGGAGCTGGTGAGTTCCCTGGCAGAGGTCATCAGTAACAAATACGGCAAGAAGGTGCTGCTGTATTTGCTTAGCCCTCGGGACCCGGCTCATCTGTTACCTGAAATTGTGCAGCTGCTGGAGAAGGGGGACAGCAATGCCCATAGGTCAGACACACACTTAATTTGTTTGCTCATGTCTATATAATGGACCAGTAGTGTTTTATTTCAGGAGCAACAATTTACATTTATTCAATCTTAAATAAGATTAGAAATGGTTTTCACTAAAAACTGAATGATTGATGATTCTACAAGGGGCGTTCAAGTCAAACCGGGACTTGTGATGAAACTTCTTGTGAGTCAGTGGTTCTCAAACATTTTCTGTCATTTCCCACTTAAGTGGGGGGAAATATCAATTTCTAAACCAATAAGATCAAATAACACCAAATTCAAAACAGATAAAATACATGTGCAATTGTTATAACAGACTTACTTCGTCATTTATCTAGAGCTTTCTTTTAAAGAAGTCGAGTGGCTTATTAACCAGACCGGGGTGTGTTGTCTCTAAGTGTCTTCCTACTTTGTTGGGTCTCGTGCTGTCTGCTGTCAGCGGTTTAAGACACATAACACACACGGGTCTATCCTCTGCCCCCACCATTCCCACCATGAATCCAAGCACAACATAGGCTTCATCATGTTTTCCTTTCGACTGGCTTTTTGGTTGATTAGGCTGATAGGGCTGAATCACCTGGTTTTTGTGGTTCATGTAACAAATGTATCCATTGACGTTATTATGCTCACTACATACAGTCCGCTACTGACCCAGTTTGTGTGCGCGATAAGGTTAGTTTTATATATTTACATCTCCGAATTCAATAGCTGCGTAAATAAACCCGCAAAAATGATACCCACATATACATCCTCTTTACATTGTCTTTAAGCTACATCCGCCTTAAATTCTGCATGTTTAAAAGCATAAACATTATTATTCTCTACGGCGCAACAAATTATTTAGGGATTATCGCAAAAAGCCGCACTTTCTCTGATGTTATTTTAATTCATTTGTATTATTGATCCATTTCTTTGCATGTGATTGTTTAGTTTCGAGTGTCCGATCTTTATTGTCAATAAAGAAAAGCATGAATTAGAATAGGTACTTTCCTATTATTTTCCACTAATTCCCTCCCGTTCATTGCGCCCCACCTATCATGTCGGTGTTCCCCACTAGTGGGGCGCGCCACACACTTTAAGAACCACGGTTGTAAATGAAGGTGATGAAGGTAAATGAAGCTAGGATAAGTGCATAAGTGTAGCAAAGCATTATATAGAGAAATAAAGGGAGTTATAGATATCATAACTGTATTGTTAATCTGCAAAATATATATCAAAAGTATATGAACACCCCTCATAGGTCGCAAGCAGTAATTAAAAAAACAAACACTGATCTGATTAATCAGGGCTTACTATAGTCTTTGCTGTAGAACCAGAACTTAAGAATGTGCACCTATATGCCTAACTCAAGAGACACTGTACAATATTATAAAACATCATACTTAACAACACACACGGATATCCCCATCCTCCAGAACTTTTGGTTCGGAAACTGTATCCTAAGGAAATTGTTGCTCAGTGTACTATAAAAAAAAAACTGTATGCCTGTATTCATCTAACCATAATACGTTCACTTAGGTTTTACCCTTCTCTAACTAATATATTGTTTGTTGTGTAGTAAAAAGGATATGGCCGTGAGGAGGCGAGAGCTCTTGGAGGCTGTATCTCCTCCTCTGCTACAGTACCTATGTGAGAACACTCGCTCCATGGTGATGGATAAAGCCTGCAGCGTAGCAGTCAGTGACATCCTGGGAGCCGCTGTCGGTGACCTCCGACCTGCCATGGAAGCTGTAGCTCAACTTGCAGCTGAAGACTTTGTGGCCGGCGGTGTGGAAGGAGAGGTGTGTTATGGACTCGTCATTTATATTTATGGAATATTCAGGTTTTTATTCAGAATATTCAGCTGGAGGATGATGTATGGCTTTTATGAGGGAATTTGGGGGACCCTGTATATGTGAGGAGTGTCTTTAAGACATGGTGTGCCTTCCAGATCTCTAACTGATGTCTCCTTGATGCCTTAATGGTACATCAGCAAAACAGAGTTCACAGTCCAATACAGTGGAAAAGAGCTCTGAGACAAAATGGCGTCTGGAATTCTCTTCACGATTTAAAGGCACAGAGACAACACTATTAAATTTGACAGTACGGTGAATAGGGACAGAAATTTTGTCAAGTGGATCGGTATGCCTTACATAGTATTTTCGTGTCAAAGTCGTATAAGACTCATTTTGTCTTATAGTGCCCTTATATTTTGACTTAAGAACAAATTGGACTTGCAAACATGCTCCCGGAACGGAACTCGTTTGTAAGTCTGGGAATACCTGTACTGCACTTCAGAATCCAGGAGAGAGGAAGTAAAGTCTGACAAAAGCCTAGGATGTTCTTGTAAACTTTAAAAAAAAAAAAAAAAAGACATTTTGATAAATGATACAACAGTAAGAAGCACTTGTATAAGATGTGGCTTTTTACTTCTCTTTTAATATTTCTGTGCTTTTTTTTATATTTCTGAATTGCATGCAAACAGCTGCATTAATCCACTCTTTAAAAAAAATTTGAGAAACACATTGTGCCATCTTGAATAGAGTGATGCACATCCCTTCAAGCGTGTTGTATTAAACAGATTTAAAGCTTTATGACAAAAGTACAAATCTTTTTTTTCCCCTCCTTTTCTTTTCTTTTGTTTAGCTGCACATGGCTGAACACCCTGCTGGTCATCTTGTTCTGAAATGGCTGATTGAGCAGGACTCCAAGATTAAAGCGTCTGGGCGAGAGGGTAAGGGGGTAGCTTTTCTACCTTGTAGCCATTGCGCCTTGGAAACAAACACCCAGGGAAACACAATAAGTTTTAAAATTGAATTTTGCCTTGGATTTTGACTGAGACACCGCCGTGAATTTGTTTGCTGTGTGTGTTTGCGCAGAGCGTTTCTCACGGACCCTCCTGGACATGGTGGGGTTAGAAAAGCTGAAAACATGGGCTTCGGTCAACCGTGGAGCCATTGTGCTGTCCTGGTGAGTAAGCTTGTTTGAAGTGCTTTAAACGTCCTCACAGACTTTAGTAAACCATGTTGATGAATAGAGGAATCCTGATGTGGGACGGCACAACTTGGAGGCTTTTAGTGATCTAAAATGTGTTCGAAGGCATTTCTATTTACAGCCAAATGATCCCTGCTGAATTCCTGTAGATTATATGGGAAAAAAAAGTTTCACAAACTTTCACACCCAATTTCTCGCTCTCCCATCAATCCTGCTGTTTCTCAAAGCTTTCTTTTATTGTAAAGCTATATATATATTCTGCTGCACTTGGCCCTAGTGTAAGCCAGTTGTATAGTATTCATGCCACACCCCCCTCCGCCTGTGTTGGAGTGCTAATAAAGCCCTACACAGTGGCTCTCTCTTTCCATTCAGCCTTCTAGTAGGATTACTTCACTCCTCCATAACTCTCCTCACCCTCCCTGGTCATTGTGCCTGACCTCCTCTAATCTCCCTAAGACTTTAAGCAGTGAGAGATTTGTCTGTTTCCCTCCATACACCATACATGCACAATGGAGTTTTGTTTCAAGGGTCAAGGCATTTCATGACCATGTGGGAATGTGATATTTAATGTTATACCACGGTCCTGTCTGACCTTAGCTTTAGCTGCATGGGTTATATTAACACGCTTGTTTTATATTAACAGCTTAATAACGAGATAACGGAAATAATAATAAATAAATAATGATTATTGATAATGTGAGACTTCCTGGAAAGATACATTTAATTGAGTCGCTATTGTTTGCACCATGTAAAAAGTTTATTGCCACCAAAAAGGTTTTTTTTGCTTTATTTTTAAGTCTTTTATTCTTAACTTAATTTTATTAACTTTAAAATAGGGGGAAAAGAAAGTATAAGAGAATAGCTTTTTATGGCTGATATGCTGTAAGTTATATTAACAGAAACTAATTTGTTTCTTATAATTAAATCTTATTGTGACATGTTATTATTATTTTTAATGAGTGTAGAACATATTAAAATAAATGAACTTTTGCTAGCAGTGTTTTATCCATAGTTTCCTTACCTGTTTTCATATTTACTATGTATACTGGTTTTTTATTAAAAACTAATATATAAATATAGAAAGCTAAGTGGTCTAAGCTAAGTATGTCACAGAGGTTTGCTGTTACCTCCAAGTATGTATCAGCTGTGTCTTGAATTTCCGGTGTGGCTGAATTGGCCGTGTTTTCAGAAAGTGCGACTGGCTTTAACCGCAGTATAGAAATAGAGAGCGATTAATATGATGCATTGTTGTGCTGCATGTGAACCTCAGGCAGCTCGCAGTCTGAACAGAGACAAATCTGATCTAATCTGATCTGATCACTTTCAAATGAGTGTGAAACAAATCAGATTTGCCCGCAGTCAGATGCTGATGTCTGGCAAGGAGGCTTGGCACTGAGTCAGCATTTCAGTTCATCCCAAAGGTGTTCAGTAGTGTTAAAGTCCCACATATGGATGTGATGCTTAAGTGTCCTCATAATTTTGGGTATATAGTGTAAATAATAGATTTTTTTTTATTGAAGTAAATGGAATTAAAGATTTAATATAAAGTCGAAAGTCTCCATAAATTAAAACCTGTAGATAAAAACATAATTAGACATGGTTATGACATGAACTTATTACTGTGTGTGTGTATATATATATATATATATATATATATATATATAAGGGAGAAACTTAAAGTAATCAGTAAATGAATCTCTAATTGTGATATTTATTTCTCCTTGTTTTTCTGTCAACCATTTTAACCTGCCTGACTTATGATAAAGATTATAAATAGATATTAACCGCAGTATAAAAATGTATTACCATTAGTAGTGAATTCACCTAATATGTAATGGCTTGCATGGATTCTGAATTAACATTAAATTCACGTTTCCGCCCACTCCAGTCTTCTCCAGAGTGCAGACGAAGGTGTTGCAAAGGAAGTAAAGGCTGCTTTACGGTCTATTCGTCCTGCCCTTCAAAAAGTTAAAAACTTGAAAGGAGTGGAAGTTCTGCTGGAGAAACTGGCCTAGTAAAATCCTGGTACTGATGCATACTTCCCGTACACACTGCATCGTTCCGGTGCTAGACATCAAGACGGTGACAATTCTCAGCAATGAGTCTCCAGTTTCCCATCTCCACTCTGCTCCTCAGTAGGACTTGGCTTCATTTGGAATTGTCTGTAACTAAGCAAGAGGACAACAACCGTGTGATGTAATAAGTTTTGTAATTCTCTGAGATTGTTTTCTTTTGGATGGTTCCCCAGTGATTATATGTATTAAAATATAAAATACATGAACATTTTCTTACACACACCATTCAATTGTTTAATATTTTACAAATTTACATTTTTTTTTTTTCAATATTAAATATATTCCACTTAAATTAGAATGTGGTCACATTATTCTGTAACATGACATTATGCATATAACATTTATTGAGTTACAGGATGATTTCAACCTTGTGGAGTAAAGAACTAATGGATTGTATGGACATAGTCCTGCTCCATTAAAAAAAAAAAAATCTTAAGCCTGATGCGGATTTTTTTTCTCCTCATTTAGAGAAAATGAGTTCTGTTGCCTGGTACCCATCCTGTGTTCATGGAATTAGCAGCACTTGTCCTTATGCTTAAGTTATTCTAAAATCTGTTAATCTTATGACATAAGCATCATAATTGCTTTTTCATTGGTCTGTCTGGTTAGTTTAAATTGGCATTTTTAATCATGCTTTTTTTTATATATATTATACCTTAATCAGCTTTTACAGATTGAATTCTGTCCAGATGTTTATGAAGGTTTACTTAAGTAGGCATGGCCAGATGTTGGCCCTTGAACTTTTTTTATACAACCCATCCCCACAGGATTATTATTTTTTTTAATTCTCAGTGACCCATCTTTGACCTGTCTCTTAGAAAATAAAAATCCAATATGAGCATCACTATGTAAAAATTACTACATCTGGCTTGTTCCTTTAAATTCATACTGTGGGACCTTATTAATGATGTTGGAAAATTAAAGCTTACAAGGTTTGTCACCTGGTGTATTGAACCATTAGTAGAGAATTTTTTATTTTATTTACAACTACCATGTTAAATTTAAACTTCTTAGAAAAACAAGCAAAAATAGATGTTAGAGAAAATGTTTTATTGTAAGTACAGCAAAAATTTAATAAAGACATAAATCTAACAAATGCTGAAGATAAGTAACCATTATGAGGTGTGCCTTCCTCCAAAACTAAGATTTCCATTATTAAGTTTCGATTTCACATGTCCAAAGCTGAAGTACAATTGAACCGAACCAGTCTCCTTGAGGCTTTTGTAGTTTAGTTCCCCCCTCCAAGTTGAACAACACTCGGCCGAACCTCTCTTGGCAGAATGTTTTATGGGTCAGCATCAGGCTTCCTCACAGCATTCGGCAAACTTCTTGACGGCTCTTTTGGCAAACCTCACCTTGCCACGTGCCTTTACGGTTGATGTGTATTCGTGGGATTTCAGCTTGGAGTAATAATCCGAGAACTTGTTGTACAAGATGGAGATGGGCATGCCGTTCAGAATGATCCCGAATGAGATGCAGGCAAATGCAAAAATCCGACCCAGGTGCGTCTCTGGAAACATGTCCCCGTAGCCCACGGTGGAAATACTGACCTGCGGAATAAGTAGATGAACAACCATTGTAATTCATCTGTGCAAATAAATGTTATAATTTGCAGCTGTTTAGTGTATGTTGGGGTAAAAAAAAAAATAAGGGGGGGGGTGCTAATAGGAATGTGTTGCTGCTAAGCCTCAATTACGCTTAAGAGGCAATGTTAAGTAGCATTCAATTTTAAATAGTACAGCTTTGCATTGATCAGGCATCTACTGCCAAGTATTTCAAGGAAACCCATTTGTGTATAATCACAGCTACACTTGGGAAATTAATTTATAGATGCAACCTGGAAAGATTAATAGGAGCACTCAAATTTACCTTACATTTTTAACTTTTTTTTTTGATGGGTTAAAACCCTTTGCCCCACTTGAAGGTGTAGAGCAAAGACAAAAAAAAAAAAAAAAAAAAAAAGTACTTACAGCTGCCCACCACCATGCATGGGGTATGCTAGTAAAGTTTGTCTGGTGGACATCATGCTCCACAGTGTAAACCATGGCGGAGAAGGTGAAAACTCCCATCGCGATGAAAAGGAAAAGGCATCCAACTTGCTGATAGCACTGACGCAGCGTGAAGCCGAAGGCCCGCAGTCCGGTGGAGTGTCGGGCAAGCTTGAGAATACGGAAGATCCTCATGAGACGCATGATACGCAGCACCTGTCCCACTTTCCCCACCCGCCCGACTGTCTCAATGTCGCTACCATGCTTCTCCATGTCTTCGTTTTCAAAGCACTCCAAGATCATCTGGAGGTACAGAGGAAGAATGGCGATTAGGTCCACCGCATTCAGCATACTCCTCCCAAAGCGTTTAAGATCTGGTGTGGACACAAGCCGGAGCAGGTACTCCATTGTAAAGAATGCGATGCAGAGGGTTTCCACATGCTCACCATACGTTTTGCCACTAAGCTGACCAGATGGCACCGTGTACTGCATCTCCTCCACCGTGTTAAGGGTCATGGCCACCAGCGACACCAACACAAATAAGCTGGAGGCCACAGCCATAAGTTTTGCCGTTACTGAAGAGAAAGGTTTCTCCATGAGGTTCCAAATTGTGTGACGCGTATGCCCGAAGGCCATTCCTCTGAACAGCTCTTCGTTCTCCTCCACCTCGATTTCGGCTTGCAGCTCACGTTGCACTTTCAACTGCTCATTCAGCTCGTCTTGTCGTTCTTCAAACGAGATGCGGCAACAGCGGTGAGTGTTCTTGATTCGCACACCCCAGTAGTTAATTTCCTCCAGGAAGTTACGAGGACACAACTCATCTTTTATCCAGAGAACTCCAGTCCGGTAGAAATTAAAGATGATATGAAAGACATCAGGATCTCGGTCGAAGAAAAACTCTTTATTCTGGACAATGTAGTCATCGCAGAGATCAAGCTTCCTGTTATGGTCCGTGTATGTCGCAAGACGTCCAATTCTGGTCTTGGGATATCTGGCTGCCACCCTGTAAGGAATCTGGTAAACCTTACCACCTACGTTGATGTTCAGCATGTAGTTTTTAGTTGGAGATGATGTCTTTTGAGGGAGCGGTAAAACCTTGTCGTCATCTTCGTCGTACTCCTCCTCGAGGCTGTAGATATCACGGCTGAGTTCCTGCATCGAATTCCATGGTTTCAGCCAGTTTTGCTGAGCAAACGGAAGCTCATTTTCCCCAACTGGAGGAACGCTGGGAGAAAGGGTTGTGACCCCAAGCTTGTAATTGGGGAAAAGGCTTCGTCTCCTGCCCTTGAGCTTGAACATGGCCATCATGTCCCGTCAGCCAGTTTCACTGGGTATTGAGCAGGCAAGGCCAGTGCATATCCAGGGGGGGTCCTAACACACCAGTAACAAGGAAGCAGCAGCGATCGTCTAATGTTGCTGACCGAGAGGCTCTGTATGCTTAACGGTTTAAATGCTATTATCCTCTCACTAGATTCCCCACCCCGGTGCCTTTCATTTGCCTTACATCCTCAAATCTCTTCCACAACAGACTAGGTATTATCCCATATGCTGGGCATAAACCCTAATAAGGTTTTCAGGCTTTCTACGCTCGTATACTGGATCTAGACTAACCAAAAGGTGCTACCTAGTTCCTTTCAGAAGAGCCTTATATTATAAACATTTAGCCAATTTGAAATTCTAATCCGGACATCTCCATAAAAGAAAAGCCCTTGAACGTCAAGTGCATTACTCCATCCTGTAATCCTAATTACCCTGAGCCATATAACCTTTTCATACACTAGCGTTATCTCCACCCTATGGAATTGAATGATGCATTTGTAATGATAATTTCTCAGTTTTGGTACATCCCCTGCAATGCTAATCTCTTTTCGTTCATCAACCTGTTCCCATGAACAGAAAAGGAAAAACCTTCATGGCGACTTACAACTGATCATTTCCTTTTATTTTTATGTATTTGCAATCGTTTTTTCCCCCCCAACACAGCATTTACACCTTCCTGTACAATGCTATAAAAAGGTTACAGGAACAGCACAAACATACAAAATAGTTTAACAAACCTTTCTTTTTAAATACACTTTAATCTACCCTGGTACTATACCCCACCATAGCAAAAAAATGTTTCAAGTCAATTGTATACAATCTTATTTACACATGACCATTTGACCAAAGTGCTTGGAGAATCCTGAAAACTCGTTAAGTTAGGGATATTTACAGCATTTTACAAATGTTCCCACAGCACTCCGTGTGCAGAGCTTAGTTTTCCCCAGGACAGACACAAGAAGCATTGTAACAATGTGCTTCAGGAGGTAAATATTGAAGAGAAAAAAAAAAGAAAAGAAAAAGAAACTGGCTAAAAATTCAGACTTCTTCTAAACATTCATTTGCACAAAACATTCAACAGCACTAGCCTTGTGTACATTCTTGGTTTCAGTCCGATTTCCCCCCTCACCTCCTCAAAAGTAAGAGCTGTCGAGTTGCAGTCGTTTTGCATGGACCAAGATCGGTGGCATAACCAGTAAAAGGCCACGTCCTCGGTCTACGTAATGCTTTGGGCTTGTTTACTGTGAGAAGGAAGCAAGTCGTCATCGGATTTTCACGCAAAAAGACACACCATCCCTAAGAAACAATGGAGAAAATGCACTTCGGAAGGCATCTGACTGTCAGCCTGCTGAAACAGCAGTGTTTGGTGAGCATCCCAAGTGGACAGTTCATAAATAGGAGCAGTGCAGAGGCCCGGCTATGGCATGTCATCTTCTGTGTTTACTATAGAAATCTGAGAACAGAAGAACAGACATTTACAAGCTGATTAAAAGGTGATCCTTAAGCACAGCCATGTCACAAATAGGTGTTAATACTAATGATTAATTGGCTACAAAGTAATTTTTGGCTTTGATTTCATAAGGTCACATGTAAGGGAATTAACCAAATGATTTTACCAGGATGGCCTGTGTACCCTGCCTTAATTATGATGAGTAAACCTAGCCTGGGAAATGTGCCTATGCACAGATGCACTATTTTGCCAAATGTATTCACTGGCCTGCCTTCGCATGCATATGAAATCGAGTAATATCCAAATTCTTTTTTTTTGGGGTGGGATTTTTTTTTTTCGATTTTCTCCCTAATTTAGTCGTGGCCAATTCCTCCCTGTCACTAGGGGGCTCCCACATTAAGGCTACTACCATTTAGCCGGGAGGACCAAAGACTATCACACGTTTCCTCCGAACCGTGTGATGCCAGCCGACCGCATCTTTTCTAACTGCTTGCTCACGCACCGTTAGGGGCGGAGTAACACACTTGGAGGACAGCACTATCGCTCCTTCCGCGTGCGTGAGCTCACAGACGCCCCTAATTGGCTGTAGAGCTGTGATTAATGTGGGAGCACAGGGTACCTCTCATTCCTCCTCAAGAGGTACCTTGTGCTCTTGAGAGAGCTGATTGGCCGAGCTCTCTCAAAGTACCTCTCATCCCTACCCTCCGAAAGAGCTCGGCCAATCTGCTCTCTCTAGGCCTCCAGCTGTGAGAGGAAAACAGCATCACCCGGGGATCGGATGATAGGGCGAGCACTTTACCACTGCGCCACTCGGAGGCCTAACATCCAAATTTTTAATCCATAGGGTTTAATATGATGTTGGCCCATCATTTTAACTCTTCCAGAATATTCTTCACATTTGTAAGGTCAGACACTTATGTTGGACCAGAAGGCCTGGTCTCCGCTCTAATTCATCCCAAGGTGTTCTATCAGGTGTGGTCAGGACTCTGTGCAGGCCACGTCAAACTCGCTCATCCATGTCTTTTTATTGCTTTGTGTTCAGTAAATGTTCAAACATTTATATTTAGGCATTTGGTTATCCAGAGCGACTTTGACATTTTTCTCTCATTGTACATCTGAGTGGTTGAGGGTTAAGGGCCATGCTCAAGGGCCCAAATAGGGACAACTTGGGAGTGGGATTTGAACCGCAGTCCAATGCTTTAACCACTGAGCTACCCCTGACAAGGGCAAAGAAAGGCAGGTAAGGTGCCATCCCCAAACTGTTCCCACAAGGTTGGGGGCACCATTCTTCTGGCCACCAGCCAAACCCAGACTTATCCATTGGATTGCCAGACAGAGGAGCATGATTCTTAACTCCAGAGAACACGTCTCCAATGCTCTCGAGTCCAGCGGCAGCGTCCTTTACACCACTGCATCCGATGCTTTGGCGATGTAAGGGTTGGATGCAGCTGCTTGGCCATGGGAACCTATTCCATGCAGCATTTTGAGCTAATTTGAAAGCCACAAAATTTGAAGGTCTCTAGCTATTGATGGCGACCTCTGTGCTCTATGCGTCTCAGCATCCGCTGAGCCCTTTCTGAGATTTTACCTGGCTGAGTTGCTGTTGTTCCCAATCGCTTCCACTTTGTCATAATACCAATAACAGTTGACTGGAATATTTAGTGGCGAGGAAATGGACTGGACTTATTGCACAGGGGGCATCCTACCATGCTGGAATTCACGGAGCTCCTGAGACCCTGATCCATTCTTACACAGATGTTTGTACAGTAGAAGTGGTCTGCATGTGTAGGTGCCTGATTTTATAAATCTATAACCACAAAAGTGACTGGAACGCCTGAATTCAATGGATGAGTGAATACTTTTGGCAATATTGCGCATGTAAAAAAAAAAAAAAAAAAAAAAAAAATGCACACACAAACACACTCAACCTGGACTTTAAATTCCAAAAGAGGTTAATGTATGCAAAAGAGGGCAGATCGCACTTTCCTCCTAGTGAGTTATGCATGCCTACACTAGTGTGGGAAATAGGCAAGTGACCCAAGAAGGCTGTAGTTTAGGTAGATGGTATAATGTAAACTAATCTTTAAATTAGAAAGCCAATCAGGACACTAGTTCAAATCCTTGTAACATGCGACCACCGTTTTACATTGCTCTACAGAATAAAAACACTCACAGCAGGATACGTGTGACCGACTGATGCAGTTTGTGAGTCAATGTTGAGGTTGAGGTCTTCTTCCGTAGTCTTCAGGTACACCGGATTGTCAAAATTCATGCTCTTTTTATTCTTTATCTGCCAATTCCGCCACATTACATAACCCCCAATTGCAGTCATGGCCAGCAACACTATAGGCCAAAGAGATCACATTTTAATACAACTTAATAAAAAGAAATGCTACATGTTTTTAACTGCGAGTAAAAAGAAGGAGACTTACACAGTGGCAAAGCTGCCCACGCTGCAGCTGATCCTTTGGCTGATTTGACCTCATGTATTGAAGTGCTGAGATTTTTTCCTACACAAATTGATGGGGGGGAAAAAAAAAAAAAAAAGGTTAGAAACTGCTCCGTTGGGAACTGAAGAACATTCGTTCGAGGTTTAGAGAGGACTAGATTGCTAAGGAAAAATGAAGTGAATAAAAGAAGTCAACCTAAATGGTGATCAACTGCAAAGGGACGAGATTGTTTATAAGAGGATGACCAGACCCATGCAATGAAATGGAAATAAGAGCACACAAGCTTTCGACAGACAGCCAACACCCCGTTGAGCGAGCCAGGAATGTCACACCTGCTCTTTAGTTAATCTGAGCACAGGTATTCGCTGAGGCCGAAGAGCCTGATGCAACACTGGATCTACTCTCAACAACAAAAAAAAAAGTCGTGTTAGTCTTTAGAGTAAGCACTCGGCCAAACGGCAGAGCTTACCAGTCGGCTCGGACTGTGCTGCGACCTTGGGTTTCGGGGTGTCTTTATATGATTAAGGGGAAAAAAAAAAAAAAAAAAAAGTTTCAATAGCACAAAAGCAATCAGATATTCTCCGTGTTATTTCTTACACCCATATTCATGACCACTGAACTACCGGCTGCAAAGGAACCAGGCAAATTTGGCGAGTGTTTATCTCCGAGTGTAAACACTGAATCTAAAACTAGGTCATAGTGCTGTGCTAGACATTCAACAGGTCTATTTTATTATAAAGTGACAACTCTGCTCTTATTAATCATGAGAATAATCAAGTGTAATGATTGTGAGTGGGGTATCATGTCATTTAACTTAAAGTAACCACATTGACTGAATTTCATCCAAAAACAGCTTGATTGACAGACATCAAAAAGCTACATCAAAAGCTATGAAGCCGCGTGGCTGCACGGTTTTTCATGCACATGCAGACTAAAGGCTTGCACTGCGACACTGCATTACCTGGAGGATGTGTGGGGTGTGTAAGCACCCGCCCTTCATCTTGTGGATCAGCTGTAGATGGCACTGTTATGAAAGAGCACAGTGATATAAAGCCATGGCCAAAGCCGCCTAATACTACTGAAGTTAGAAATCACAAAAGGCAAAAACAAAATGGCAGAAGCGCTTTAGAAAGCAAGCATTGGCTGAAATGGAAATAAGCACACACCAGCCAACTATCTACAACATGACAGCTACCATCTGGATCAGGTCAAGCCCAACACATGCACCTTCTCCAAAGGCTGGGAAGACTGCATCATAATGGAAGAGCTTTCCATCCTACACGTCTATGAGCTGAGACAATCATGGCTGGTTAGTGTCACTGGGATGTACAGGCATGCACGCACGCACTAATCTCCTTTGAACAGTTGATATTGAGATGCAGCTGTGTGTTATTTCATAGTTTTGAAATTTCAAATGTACTAGAACGTAGAAAATAAATCCAAACTTCTGACTTGTATTGTATACAAAATGAACCTTTGCTGTAGAGAACCACTGATGTTTTTAATGGCCCGAAATATTTTCTCTACTATATTGTATTTTCGACAACCATTTTTTGACATGTAAAAAAACCATGTCTCCAAGCATGTGACTGCTCCTAGGTGACCTTTAGCTCAAGTCCAGGCACTCAGATGTTTGACATTACAGAGGCTGTTTGGCAGAACACCCTCACACTGGAATCCAGGTATAGCTTTCTTCTACATGTTTAATCCACTCACGAAATGTCGTAGAAGTAGAACAAGGACATGCTTACCATCTGGACATCATTACCCTGGGCAAACCATAAAGCCAAACTCTCAAACAGGGTGTAAATCTGAGGCTGGCTCAAATATGGCCATGGAAGGCATTCGTTAAAAGGAGAAAACGTCTACTTTTCATCAGGTCCATCTAGCAGTAGGGAAGCCCGATGAAAGCTTGGCCCATTCAAACACGACCGGGTTCAGGTACTTTATCTTCATTTAGTGAAAGCGGCCATGTCGGAGAGAACGGTTTACTGCTCTTGCATTCTTCATGGAAGCAATTACAGGGCTCTCCTGCTTCCACCAGCATGCTGCATAGTAAAGAAAAGCCTCATTTCGTTTAGCTTCAAGTGCCATAAAAGTATTTGTGCAGTGGTGGTTGTTCTTAAACCCCCCACCCCTTGCTTATTTCCTATGGATTCCCCTTTAAATGTTGCCAAGTCCCATCTGTATATTACTCAACATGGCATATTCTCTGTGGAGGGAGTATTCAAATAAGGAGGACAGCCCCTGCCTGGATTCAAGAGGAGAGAAAGAGATGCACGGAGGGGGTGAGGTGGTGGACACAGGGACTGAAGGGAGCCGTCAAGCTACACAAGCACGACATTTCAAACTGACACGCACAAGAAGAGGCAATAAATGCAACGGCAAAGGAAACCGCTGCAGAATGGACGACGGACAAAAGGAAGAACAGGGACAAAAAGGCTTTAGCACGTCGCTTCATTAACCCCCACGGCACCAGATACTCGCCTGGTTTGCACTGCAAGCCGTCCGAGGTGAGCTCCTGACCTTCGGGACACATGCACGTATACTTGGGAGAGTGCTTGTTGATTTGAGGCGCCGGCAGACACATGTAGGAACAGCCGCCGTTTTCGACCCTCTCGTCACACCAGTTGGTGCCTATAAAGAAAATCAAACAAACAAAAAGGTACTGATCAACCTGGACACATTAAAACCATCCCACGTCATGCTTCTCTCCGGTTGCAGCTCAGTCCTGCATATCGAATGCGCTCACCGGATAGCTGGACGAGTTCATGGTAGACAATAATGTCCTGGGGTTCGTTCAGGTTGCTGGCCAACATAATCACATCTGATCCTGTAAACTTATTTGCTGCATAAATAGCCTCACTCTCGCCATCCGTCCAGAAAACTCGATCCTGTGAACACGAGTAATGCCAGGGTGTTGAAAGGTTGCTCACAGAGGTTATACTTCATGCCTTTTCAGGAAAAATAAGTGCTAGTGAGATTAAAGATAATTTAACTTTAATAAGATAAGATCAACTTTTCTAGTTAAAAGACCAACAGTGCAGTGGCATCGCAAAAACAACAAGGAAAAGGACTCAGTTTGGTACAATCACGAGAGTATACATTTCCTTTCCAGGTGCCTAGACTAGGGTTACACCCATGCTGGATTTTTTATTTTTGGATCAATTACTAAAGGTGATAACATCTTGGACAAAGTATAATGAGGAACACATTTTAAACCACACAAACATTGTTTCAGGTCAGTAGAGAATCTCTCAAACCATTTGCTCTTGTATACACTGAATCTGTAGTTAGACTTTCTTTAAATAGGAAGGGGGGGGGGGGGGTAAATCATGCTACACAGAGAAAACTTGGCAAATAAATAAACAAAAACACTGTTGCCTATTGACCGTGTCTATAGTTAGCCTGAACCTATTCAAAGTGCGGGGAAGTATAAAAAAAAAAAAAATTAAAATAAAAAAAAAAAGTACCGAGAGTCAACATGGCACAAGGATAGGATTGAGATCCTTCTTACCTCAAACACCGTGAGGGCAAAGGGGTGAGCCAGGTAATCTTGGGACTGCAGGACTTTTTTCCGGTTATCTCCATTTAGATCCACACTACACAGCGTGTGCAGCTTGGAATCGACCCAGTAAAGTCTACTTTTGATCAGATCTGTAGAGGTTGGAATAAGTCATTTTTATTCTAGTCAACAGGCAGCTGTAAAGTAAACATCGTGCTAAAATCAGTCAATTACTCAAACCTCATTTAACCTGCACTTACCAAGGGTGATACCGTTAGGCCACTGGATATCGGTTTCAACTAGGACTTGTCGGTCTACCCCGTTCATTCCGGATTTCTCGATTTTAGCCGGCTCGCCCCAGTCTGACCAGTAAAGGAACCTACAATGACCAAAAGACATTAATGTCTCAAGGGTTATAATCAAGCAGCGAAGAAGTCTTGAGCTGCAACCTAGTATACCGGATAAACAACAGTCTGAACATCCTATACACACACACACAAGGATCAGCAATAACATTACAAAAGTGCTAGGTCCAGTGATTGTGTAGGTTCCCCTTGTGCTGTCCGGGCAGCTCAGGCCCCATGGGACTCGACTGAAACACATCCAGGAGGGTGCTGTGGGTATCTGACACCAGGACACTGATAGCGGATCCTTTTGGGTGCTGCGTGTTGTGGAGTGGGGCCTCCATGAATCGGACGAGTATTATTGGCACATCTCATGGGTACTCAATCAGACTGAGATTGGGGTGGTTGGAGTCCTGGTTGGCATCCTTGGGCTCTTTGTGGTGGGGTATCTGGTTCCTTTCCATCATGACTAGGCTTTTTTTTTTTTTCTAGCGAGTTGTGCTGCATTGGCTTTTCTTGGTATTGCACACAGATTGCTCCCCACAGGCATATACAGCATTTCTGCAGCTGTCATGAAATTTTAAGGGGCATTTATTATGCAAAACTGACGTGTACACTGGCCAGGTTTTAAAGAAGACAGTTTTCCCCTATTGTGATCTTATATAAGGAGATCTACCCCTTCCGCCCCAAGCTTGTCGCTCAGCTTGTCTGCTGTTTTCTAGAGGGGGCGTGCCTCTGCAGTGGCTCATTTACATAGACAATGCACCGGTGCATTCGGAAGAGGAGTGATGGGAGAGGGAGTTTCAGGCATGAATGATGAGGGGTGTGCTTTAGGGGTGTGAATAATGCATTATCTGAGGGGTATTTCAGCTGGAGCAGTAACACACAAACACACTTTGGGTGACAGAAGTGAATTATTACAGAGACGCGCTGCTCAGTTAAATGATTAAAACCCTTCTATCAGTTTGTATTGTTGAAATGCAGCACTTTTTCCTCAACTAATGTTTTAAGGAATGGGGTAAATTTTTTACGGTTTAAAATTGTAATAAATCAGAATATTTATAAAATCGCTGTACTTATAGAATGACAATTTTAATCGAATTACCACCCAAGTATTGTGATATTGTATCGGAAGGTGACTGGTGAATATATATATATATATATATATATATATATATATATATATATATATATATATATATATATATACATATATATACATACACACACACGCACACATATATATATATATATACACACATATATAGTATCCTATATATTTTTTAATATGATATAATAAAATAATAATAAATATAATTTGTATAAATATTTTAATGCTAAATTAATTGCTACATGTTTTATATATAATAATCCATCAATAGCCCCCCCAGGAACTGTGTATAATTTATACCCCGGTATAAAATTACCCAGAGAGAGGATCCACTGCAATGGAAGCTGGCTCCTTTAAGTCCTTGTCAAACAGCACTTTCTGCTTCGTGCCATTGAAATTGGTCACAGCTATGGTCTTACTGCCCAGATCTGACCAGTAGACGTTCTTGTATATCCAGTCCACCGCTACTCCTACAGGCATTTGGACATCAACGACTTTGGTGTGGCTGTTCTGATCTTCACGCTTGTCTAGCGCTGTGCTGTGAAAAACAAAAATAGCCGATTAAAAATTGGTCACAAAACTGTACTTCATTTATTCATATAGCAAGGTTTTTCCACACTTCCTATCCACCCACCCACCGTAGGGTGGTGAGGGTACCTGAAGATGGCTTTCTGTCCCAGGTCGGCCCAGAAGATTCTCTGAGAGTTAAAGTCCGCATCCAGGGCCACGGTGTTGCGCAATTGTTCGACGAGCTGTGTATACTCGCGCCTTTCCAGCCCCAGCTTCCGGATGTCTCTCCGGTTTGTGAAGATCAGACAAGGCTCCTTGCCTGGAACACAGAAACTGGTGCTTTTAAAAGGTCTGGTCTGGTAGTACAAGCAATCAGGCAGCTTATGCATGTTCAGTCGAATTAAGGTTTGCATAGCCTGAATGTGTACACACACACACACACACACACACTCGCAAGAGAGTCAACACTGGTGATAAACTGGCTCCAGGCGGAAACAACCTACAGCGTGTCATAGCATGGAAAAACACACACACACTCCCAGAAGCTCAGCTGATCAATGATTTATCTCGAGCACTCGGCACAATCACACCTACCTACTGCTTTACACACTCCTGTGCTGGAATTCATCTGATAACCCTCATGGCACTCGCATTTGTAGCCTCCTTTCAGATTGATGCAAATCTGACTACAGATCCCCGGATTCAAGCACTCGTTGATATCTGCACCGAACAAAGAGAACGATGAAAGCATTAACCAGACAAAAGCGGTTACTGAACAGTGTAGTAATTGCAGTGAATGGCATTTGGGAGAGAAAGCGCTTTAAATCGCTTTACTGAAAAGCCGACTCGGATCGATCGTTAATCTGAACAATGTGTACTGGTTGCACGGACCCCCACAGGTTTTGTGATCGATGAGCTGCAACCCAGGCGTGCAGACGCACTCGTAGCCGACGACCAAGTCACGGCACAGGTGCGAGCATCCCCCGTTGTTAACGAGGCACTCGTTCAGATCTGAAATGAAAAACCAGGCCAGAGAGAAGAAACTCAGTGTGCGATATTCTGCAGGCAACGTTTGGGGGAAACGGAGGGAGCAGACAGACACGTCCTTGGGATGCTCGATGAGTCACTGAGGAAGTCAATAGATGCTTGCAATTAAACACCATGTTCTTTTGTTACCCTGATGTTAAATGGCTTTAGACAAAGAAAAAACAAATCCCTCGTGTGAGAATACATTAGCTCAGATACTCTACAATACCCTACATTTATACATATTCAGAATAATATGTAACCAGTGGTTTGCAGTGACCCTTCTCTTTAAGCAAAAAAATAAATAAAAACGTCTAAATTACCCACAAAGCGTAACCGAAATGCCAGACACCCTCACTGTAGCAACCCTGCGCTTTTCTCTTATTGCACTCCACACAATTTTCTACATGTTGAGAATGTCGTGATCTGATGACATCACATTTCTAGACTATAGTTTATGGTTTATGTCCCCTTACTTATACCATATATTATATATATTATTAGTAGTATTATGGCACAGCCTAATTCTTTATTCCTTACATATTTCAGGGAAATTATATATATATATATATATATATATATATATATATATATATATATATATATATATATATATATATATATATATATATATATATATATTTTTTTTTTTTTTTTTTTGTAGAGTCAGCCATTAACGTCACCCCTGGAACAGACAGCGTTAAGGGCCTCGCTCAAGGATCCAACAGCGGCAACCAGGCGGAGCCGAGGCTCAAACCATCAACTTTCTGATCAGTAACTCAGAGCCTTAACATACTGTACTATTAGCTGTTAAACCCCAACCACAATTTGGACCTTGAGCATGGCCTTTAACCCCATCTGCTCCAGGTGTGTTTAATCCTGGCTGACCCTGCACTCTGAGACTAGCATCACCACTGTGCTGTAACGTAAATGGGACAAATACCTGAATCTTAAATAAGACTAAAGCCTTTTTTTTTTTTTTTTTTTTTTTTTAAAGTGTCGTGTGGCCCGAGTTCATTGACCCAATTCCAGAGCCATGGGCAACCCTGATGGGCGCGTCAGGGTAAGAAGGGAAGCGCATGAAGCGGTGTAATCATGTGTAGAGGCCACTGGAGGCAGGGTTATGATCTGGGGTCGCTTCAGTTGGTCAGGTCTAGACTCGGCTACGTTATGTGGCAATAAAATGAAGTCACATGACGACCTGAATGTACTGAACGACCAGGTTATCACATCTACGGGGTTTGGAAATCACAAGCAGGGCATCCATTTTTGCTCACAACTGTACATATTTACATAGCATTCCTATGGATCAAATGTTTCAGAAACTGAAATCTCAGGAGGAGTTTTACTTACCGCATTCGTTCATTGGTTCGTCGCTCCAGTCGGCGCAATCACGGACCTTGTTACAGATTTTGCTGATCTCAATACACTCTCCACTCCGACACTTGTACTTGTCCGGGCCGCTACACTGAGTCACTGTGACGGCGAGAAGATGGAAGTTAATATGAAAACCTTGTTAAATACACATACGATACTGGAGCCACAGGCGATGCTATTTCACGCATGCCGTTTCCTCATGCCAAGCCCACATGCAGTGTGTCAGAGTGCGAAACCTGAAACCCTAAGGTAATATAATCAATTACAATTCTGCAATAACCAGGAGGAAGGGGATATCGACTCTGGGTTTGACCCAATTACTCGCTACAAAACGGCTTCTGCTCGTTTGACCCAATTTTATTTAATAACGACGTGTCTATAAAAAGGGTTCATGTGGAACATCTAGAGATTAAAATTGGCTAGCGTTTCAGAAAGCTCACGGTTTTTGCAGTTGTCTTCGTCCGTGCCGTCTGAACAGTCTCGGAAACCGTTGCACTGCCGGCTGCCATGGATACAGGTTCCGTCGTCACACTTAAATTGGTCCGGGCGACAGGAGCGAGGAGCTGCAGGGGGGGAGGGGGGGTGGGGTGTTTGGGGACGGAAAAACAGAGCTGTGAGTCACCTTACAGGCTTAACCATGCAGGGAAGTTGACCTCTAACTGCATGCCCCACACTCGCCCTCACACACCGCCTTCTTATCAGCTTGGCATTGCTCCAGTTTTGGCACTTGGCCAAAGGCAGCGGCTGATTCTGAACCTGGCCTTTAAGTGGGACTAAGTTCACATACATGGAATCCCAAACAACAGCTGTCTGGTTTGATGAAATGACAATTGTATCACCGTCAATCAGTATAAGTACTGGTCCAAACACTAAATACAAAAAAAAAAGAAACATCTATTAAAATTTGCCATCCTTAACCATGGCCACTTACGACAGCTCCTCTCGTCGCTGCCATCTTTGCAGTCGGCGTCTCCGTCACAGCGCCACTTGCGGTGAATACACTCTCCTGAGCCGCACTGCGTCTCGCTCGCTGAGCATTTCGCCGGCGGTGTGGGGTTCCTCCCACAGCGCAGGGGCGACTCGTCCGATTGGTCCTGACAGTCTGCGTCGTTGTCGCACATCCAACCAACAGGAATGCACGTTGCGTTGCCGCACTGGAACTGGTTAGGGCCGCAGGAAGAAGGAGTGCAGTCCAGTTCGTCGGTACCGTCGCCGCAGTCATCCTCGCCGTTACATACAAAGCTCTGGGAGACGCAGCGGCCGCTGGCACAGGTGAATTCCAGAGGAGAGCAGGTGATGTTACCTAAAGAAAAAAAAAAAAAAAAGAAAAAAAAAAAAAGAAGTATGTAAATAGCTCAGATTCATTCATCAGATTCAATTTTATTTCTATAGCGCTTTTAACAATAGTCATTGTCGCAAAGCAGCTTTACACAATCTAAAGTATTATTTAAGTTTGTATGGAATGCGAGTATGCATAAATCAAAATGAGCAGTTTGTCCCTGATGAGCAAGCCGAGGGCGACAGTGGCAGGAAAAAAAACTCAGATGGTAATAGGAAGAAACCTTGAGAGGAACCGAACTTAGCAGGGAACCCATCCTCATTTGGGTTAAACAGAGAGCAGTAAATGATCTGCATTTATACTGTGTGTTAGGTGGCAGGCAGTTCAGCTATAATAGCTGATGTTAATTGATGTTAATATGGAGTCCAGATCGTTATTGGGGACTCGGGTAGACTTGTAGGAAATTCCAGTCTTGAACTATCCAGCGACTGCAGCCAAGTCAAGTCCTCTGAGAAACAGCTGTCAACACCAGTCGAGGCCAAAACCGTCTTCATGGTAGAGTGAAACCGTCCCCAGACACCAGACGCATCCCAAAGAGACATACGGGGACATCCATGCGACGAGATCTCCAACCAGAAGCGGAGCACCAGGATGGGTCAGACAGGTCCGGAGGGCAGCATATTGGGATCGTCATCATAAGGGCCAGTATTGGAACATTATCAGGAAAAAGGTCCAACAAACCAACAGCACTTGTTACAGTGAGACGCTTATTGAAGACCTAAAACCTGAAACGCAGAGGACTGCTACTCGAGGGCGTCTTGCACGACAATGCACTTTTGCGAACACTGCAAAAACGTTTTGGAGGTGTTAAAGCATTCTCCCTGTCCCTTTACTGAAAGAAGCCCTACAAGGACGAAGAATCACTTCTGATGAAGTGAAAACAGCGGGGCATTCGTGACTCAGCCTAAAACTATTTTTACTGCGGGAATACAAAAATAATCTGTGCTTCATTGGATCTGATCACTTACTCGCTTATTTTTTGCACTGCGTAAACAATGCATGAACACTTCTTGCATACTTGAGCACTTCCTTTATCCTTGGCTGACTCACTCTTTGTTGCCATACGCAATGGATAGCTATACTTGCATCACATAACACCTGAGGCCATGCACTCTAAGCAGGTTCGTTACAAAAATTTATGCTAAGGCACGTTGTGACTCACCGCAGCTTGCCTCGTCTTCTCCGTTGTCACAGTCTCTCTCTCCGTCACACTTCCAAGAGACAGGAATGCACAACGTTGAGCCTGTGCCGCAGCTGAACTCGTTCATTCGGCAAGTTCTGGACTCTGAATGTTAGGGAATAGAGTTTTTTTTTTTAAGCACGCAATTAAAAAAAATAATTATGAAAACCATGCACATAATCCTGGGAGAATAATTCAGTAACATTTGCCCTCACACAAAACATCGGACATGTTTGAAATGCTCCTAGAAACCAGTAGAACTTGACGAATAGGTTCGCCTTAAAAAGGCCGGAAACCTTAAAAAGGAATATTGTAATTGATTTATTGTTACATAAAAGGTTAAAAGGACATATGCTTAATAATTAGCCCGACTCATTCTGAATCAAATCGATTCTGTAGCCTGTGTACAGCCTACATGTAAACCATCTACAGTAAAGGAAAGTTTTGATTAAACCATTTCCCCATAATAAACAAACCTAATGTGGACATTTTATGTTAATAACCTCGACCTTATGGTGTTTCAAAGGTCACCTAGTGAACACCAGATCCCAGTCAGGAACACCTATCAGAGTTCAAGACACTCCTCCCAAAGACATGATTTTCAACACGTACACTGATAGCCACACACACACACACACACATACACACAGTCATTCATGTATTACTGACTTTCAACAGCTGGTCAAACAAGTAGTGTTATGGATGCCTGTCACATGGAACAGCACGTCCGACGTGTAAAAATATCTTGCTGGATTGCGCAACACTCCAAAACATTAACAACAATAGAGCAGTCGGTCCCACGTAAATGCAGACAGTAAAGGGAGCGGCTCGAAGGACGTGGGGAAAACTTTGGCAATTTTTATTCTTATACCGTTAAATGTTTTGGTCGTGGGTTGTATTTATAGGGAATGTTGGGTTTAAATAATGGATTTACCCAACACGACCCTTTCAATATGGAGGCGAGTCAAAAAAAAAAAATAATAATAATAATAGTCCACACTCTGGCTGTAGAATTTATTTTCATTTATTTTATTTTTCGACTATTCACCAAACAGGTGAAAGTCTGCTGAGCCAAGATTAGGACTATAGGGAGGATGCTTTAACACCCTAAAACAATGTTTTTGCCTTGTTTCAGCACCAGATATATCCTCAGGCCAAAAAACAAAAAAACAATCACACAGTAGCCTTAAATGGAAAGCATGGATAAAACAGTGCGCCGGATTTTAAGGTTTTATTATAACCAGAGTGTGAATCCTTTTGGTCTCGCCTCATAAATATACTTATTATATAAATTACTTACTTAACTTGAGTAAACTGAAGCAATCCAAAAAAAGAATCCAAAAAGGATGGAATTTCATTTTATGAATGAATGATAGGATCTGTCTCTCATGCTCAACTCACACCACTATAAACAGACATGAGGCATCTGACCTTGAGCAACAACTTCTCACTACGCATGACTAAAGCAGCTGCTCGTCTTTCTCAGCGAGGACCGATTAAGCACTTTGTAGACAGATCTAAAGGACAACGTGCTGGACCTACAGAGAGAAGCGGATGCATGTAACCTGACCAGACACTCCGCCATAAATGACCCAGCTGCTGAAATGGAGTGACGTGTTGGAAGTACAGCATATGAGATTGACTTAAGGGAGATGAAACTATGCAAAAAATAAATAAATAAATAAATAAATAAGCAGACTTTCAAGAATAATTTCCGGTAACTTTACCCCCCCGTTCTGATTCATTCTTTTTCTGCTACACCCACACGCGAGTTCCTCAATCAGAAATCATGTCATGGTTTGCGGGACACAAACAGGAACTGGTAGAGATTTTATCAAGGTCACGTAATCGGAGCGCTGTAAAGTCTATCAGCTGACTAAATCCAATTTCATGAGACAACAACAAAACCAACAGGGAAACCTAGCCGACTCACGACACACGTCCATGCTCTCGTCGGAGCCGTCTTCGCAGTCAGGTTCTCCGTCGCAGTGCCATCGTTTGGGGAGGCACTGGCCGTTGCGGCAGACAAACTCCTGATCCGTGCACGTCTTCGTCACTGGAACAGGGATTAGATAAAAAAAAAAAAAAATAATAAACATTTTATTTATTCCCAAAAAATATTCATTTTCCTATGAGAAGTAAATGAAAACAAGCAGCTCAGCAAAGACTGGAGCAACATCCACATATTCCCGAAAATGTCCTCCGTGCTTATTTACTGCTCTTCCATAGTGCTTTACACAACATGCTGTTAAAGAACCTTGTTTTCTTTTGCATTGCTCTTCTTGGGATTTTCCATTAATTTTCTCCCCTCATCAAGGCTACAACTACCTACCCGAGAGGGCGAAGGCTATGACGACACATGACGCCAGTCATCCGCATCTTTTCGAACTGCACACTCAAAGTAGTGATGGGTCGTTCATGAACGATTTGTTCTTTTTGAACGAATCTTTAACGTGACTCATAAGAACGAGTAGTCCGAGAGTGGTTCGTTCATTTTCTACCGGCCGTGCATGTGCAAATCACCGCAAAACCTCCATGGGTTATGTACAGGAAACAGTGAAATGTGTAGTTACGTTTAAGTCTTTTCGGTCCGTTCGTTCTTTTGTCACGTGACTCCCATAGACGTTATGCGGTGCAAAATATTTCAAAAGAACGAAGGACTCAGACTGGAAGATATAAGAGGTGAGATACTCATTCTGTTTATTATTATATGTCCTTAGCTGCATTGTAATATTTCATTACTCGTACTTTAGCCAAAATTTGTGGATGTAGACGTATTGTGGGTCTGTTTATTGACAATTTTACATTTTATTTTATTTCTGATTAAAGGAACGAAAAACTAAATGACTCAAAAAATATGCGTTCATTTTGCTGAACGAGATTCAAAGAAACGAGTCACTAAGTCACTTCGTGATCTCAGACTTGTACGACGAGCCACTGCTTAGTGGCCTGGTGTGTAGAGGTTTCTAAAAGTTTCATGATTTAAATTTCTGATGGTCCTGTTAAGGTTAATAGGGACTGTTGTAAATCTTGCAGCAAAATACTGACCAGACGATTAGACGATTAGACGACTAGAAATCAGGAGACTTATGGCATGGCCAGAGGGGGCGACGAAGAGAAAGGCTTATTGAGGTCCAGAAGAAGGAAAAAAGCCGGGCACCCTACTTTAGCTGATAGCAGCTGTTGCCAGCACTGCTATGACATCCCTGCGGTGCCAGTGCTGACTGATGATGTCAGTGTCCAAAGGCCAAAAGTCACCTGCATTACCATCTGCCCGTTCTCATTCGAGTCGCATGACTTGATCTGTACCTGACCTGGGGTCAGAGGTAGCTCAGTGGTCAAGGTTTTGGACTATGGTTCGGAAGGTCCCATGCTCAAACTGCACTACAACCAAGTTGCCACTGTTGGGCCCTTGAGCATGGCACTTAACCCTCAACTGCTCAAATATATAATGAGGCCAAATGCCTAAATGTAAATGTGATCCAGAATCTTTTATGAAAGTGACTCAGATTTGCCAGCCCTAGCAAAATCAGATCTGTGTCACATCAAGGTTCAATTTTTTTTTTATTATTATTTTTTTAATCATACTTGGCGCTGGTGATGTGAACGTAGCCAATAAATTAATAAATAAATAAAATTAGTATAAGAGCCAGTCATGACTGAACTACTCAAGATCTGCTTCTTTAATAGAAGAAGACTAAGAACTGAGAAGGATGGGAGTGCTGGTGGGGGAAAAAAGATGGCAATTAAATTACGATCTGCCGTGCCAACCCCTGCCAGACATCTCCGTGAGGGAAAGTAAATGTATACTTTCTTCATGTCAACAGTCATGCCCTACAAGTTCGCAAGCAACCCGGTCACCCCTTGGCACGGAGCCCAGTCCTATTATCAGTCACTTCATGTCCACTCAGTATACAAGTGTGCACTCCAGTGAAATAGGCTCCTGTGGCTTGAATGGGCCAGAAGTGCAAGGAGGACTCCTGACACATAAATTAGCATGCTCACCACAGGACTAGGCCTTTACACCTTTTCACTGGGTTAGACTGTGCAGGAAACGCACTCGGGGGCTCATTGTGCCAGGAATGGATTGGAACCTTGATGGCCTCACTGTAAGTGTTACACTAATGAATTACAGTCATCTCACTCGTATCTGTGCCAACCCCTCCCTTACACATTTCCCACCCCTAAAGTCTATGACCTAGTTACCATCGATACAGGGAGAGCTGGATCACCCAGAAGGGGCTCCCACAGTGTAATCAGATGCAGATCTATACAGTGTCTTTCGTCGATAATTGAAAGGACTGTCCCAGCCTTGAACACATCGTTATCGGGCCACTGGGAAATTACATCAGTGCTCAAGACTAGTCCAAGTCTCAATAAACTTCAGAGATCCAAGTGCAAACATCCTACTAATAAAAATGGGTTCATTGTACGACAAGGCAAAGTGTAGGCGTTCCCCTCGAGGACTTTAACGGACACACACACACACAGGAGGAGAAGAAGAAAAAAAAAGAAAAAAGAAAAAAAAAAAACACTCACCACACGTGTTCTCATCGCTCCCGTCAGTGCAGTCCACGTCACCGTCACACTGCCACACAGACGGGATGCAGCGGCCGTTCCCACACTGGAACTGCGATTGCTCACATTCTATTCGCGAGCCTGATGTGGCGAGAAGAAAAAGACATGCAAAAATGACGGACTGTTACTCTCATGATTACCAAGAACAACAACAATGCTGTACTAATGATAACGGAATATGAAAGCATTATTCAATTCAAAATAAACACCACATTCCTAAGAGTCACAGTTACAAATAGGAGATTCACCCTTTTTTTCCCTCTTTTTTTAAGAAAGCTTTCGAGAACGGTCCACATGGCATCTTTCTGAGACTAGTTGTGCGTGTGCGCATGTGAACACAGGTACACGTCAGATATGAAACTTAAAGGAAAGGGGAAAAGAAAAAAAAAGGGGGGGGGGGGGGGTGACCACCAGCTGCATACCAGATGTGGGTAAATTGGGCTAAAATCATAGATCACATGGGGAAAAAATTTTTTTTTTAGAAATGATACATGCAGACACATCAATATTTATTTAATCCAACTGAAATAATTCTGATTAGATATTCCAACTTAACGTTGTACATGGAGGCTAATGATGCAGTATAACCTGTGTGTGTATATATATATATATATATATATATATATATATATATATATATATATATATATATATATATATGCTAAAAGTAATCAAAATAAAAATTATGATGTTTAAAGTGGTTCTACCTGCTAAGCCAAAATGAAGTACTTTTATTCAACTTTGTAATGTTAGCATCGTGACTGGTTACAAGAATTCAGTCTCATCTACGATTGGTTAGATGCTTTATTGCATATTAAATCAGGAGCCATTTAGTGCTCCTTGTTCAGCCAGAGACCCCGTGGAAGAAAGTAAAGACTGATGGGGGAGATCTGTTCTCATGGAGTTTAGCGATTAGGAACAATAGAAAAATGTGTCATCTATGCTTACACCATTCAAAAACACGACGGGCAAAAATGCACATTTCGACAGGAGAGAAAAGATCAAATTAAGTGTTTACCAAAAGGTAAAGAAAGTATTTAATCAGAATTGGGGGGGGGGGTTAACCCCTCTCATTCTGATTAAATACTTTCCCTTCTAATTCTGTTCAAAACACTAAAAAGCTAAATCAAAGGGCTCAAACACATTTGCTTTCATTATGCATTCTCTGACCCCCATCTTAAATAGAGTTTACCACTATGTTTAATGCAGCTCATTGGTACCTAAAGGAGAAGAAGTGATCGTACAATTTAAACTTCATCCCAGACAAACAAATGGATTACGTGAGTGAACACTAGACTTTCCTTAACTGTCACACAAAAGCACAGAGCTCCGCCTGAAAACACCTCGGTGCTTAGCAGCATTGAACCCGTTGTCATAAAGCTCTGACCTACTCATTAAATCCTTTGTATGATTACAGGGAGCCTGTAGTGTGCTTCTATGCAAAAAGGAAGAACCCATAATTACTGTAGGGTATCTAAGCTCTACTTCATGAGCTTTAATCTTCAGGTGAATCCAATAAGCAATCTTGAAGGGCCAAAACACTGGCAGTGTTTGGAATTCTGTCCTTAAAACCTTAGAAAAATGAGTGAGGAGCAATATGGATCTATTCAGACATGTGGCCCTCCAGCAAATGAGTTCAGCCTAATGGTGGGCTAACCTAAGAATCAGATAAAAACAAGAGCAACAGAGCCACATCAACAGGCAAACCCATTTTAAAGCGGCGCACTGGCAACTGTAGCTGCCCACAGCTGTCCAGTCTGCATTCCCTGAACCTACATCCGCTCCTTGGAAACAATGCAACACTCATTATAATGTGCGACGTGTTGTCCGGACCAATCAGGCTGTGAAATAAAGCTCCAGATCAAACTGAATCACAGACCAGGCGGCTGGCACTGCCAGCCAAAACGAAACCTCAACTGAACCCAGAGTAAAAGAGGAAACAGATGGATACGGCAAACGTACTGAGATATCAGGGTCTTCTTTATGCACATGGGGTACATCATAAAGATGAAAATCGCTAGTTGTTTTGATTTAGAGAATAACATGCATGAGTTACTGAAAATAAGACATGAATTAAGGGATTCCATCTCAGACAATCTAGACTACAGAGATACCAGTGTGTTTGGGAACATCACAGAGCAGGTTGAGCCGACATCAAGTTTGTTCCCCTACTATCCATGCAAATGCATGATGCAGCATAAGAAAGGACCTTCTATTTAGCATGATATTTTTAACCCACAGTACATGGATATAGGTTTCCTGTGTCCTACAATTTCTGACAATCTGGTATCTTAAGAGCCCCAGAACAGGGTCAAACAGATTGCAACTTTTCTTGGGTTTATTAAACTTAAAAAGATATCAATCTTTCCAAAAAAACAAAACAAAAACATTTGTGCCACATTATTGTCTTTAATGCATTGCTACTTTATCAGCGCTTAGGTCATGACACCGTGGCAGCCTTGAAATAAAAACCTGATATGATGTGCCTACTTTCACGGTAGGCTCAAGACAAAACATTTAAAAGAAATTGCAAAATAAAAAAAAAAATGTATATACTTACTGGTAGATATAACTAGTAGAGTCCTGGGGGGGAACGATCATTTAACTCTAACTTCTAAATAACTCTTTGTGCTCCATTTAATTTCATATGATTAACTAATTGAAGTAGTCGTCATTGACAGGAAAAACCTTTGTAGAAATAGTTACAAGGTTAAAGCTAAAAATAAGTTGCTCATCTTTAATGTAATTAGTGATATTTCAGGTTGAAGCCAATGTCTGCCTGTCTTTCTGTGCAGGCAAAACTCTGCCTAACTTATTAATACAAAGAATTTTTTTTTTTTTTAAATGCCATGCCTTGTTTACACTGTTGTACTTCTTACGTCGTCAGCCAAATGCACCTTGTTTGGTAATCGGAGAGTGAATCACAAATGAGAAATCAAAAAGAAGTTGAGATAAAGATTAAGTTAAGTTTAGTCTTAAAATGACTTCAGACCACATACCACTTTAGCGCTGTTATTTCAGCAGTGAAAATAGAGTAATCCCAGTAAAAGTATTCAGTTTAGATTTTCTAATTAATATCTATTGGTGCAGGTGTTTGATTACATTGAGCAAGTAGCTTATTTTAAAGTGCTTTATTAAATCTACCACATAATTGTTCATAACATCGCTGTTGCTCTATATTTTGATATCACTTACGGTGCAGGTTAAACATTAGTGAGATATCAAAGTACTGCACAAGTTTCATTAAATTATGTGCAGACAGTTGTGTGTGATGCTGTGACAAAATCTGGCTAGATGAACTGACGTACAGACGAAAATTCTGAGACTGATTTCTGGTCCTCAAATATATGAAATGTAAAGACATAATTGAAAGAGTGAGTTCGGACAAATGTACAGACAAAAACTCTCCATTTATAAAGATAGTTCATCAAGTCTCCTTAATCATCCACTTTATAACTCGAGGTTGGTAATTAAAACTCTTGTCATCCTGAAACATTAGTCAAACCATCATAAAACATTAATCCTACAAAAAAAAAACAAACAAAAAAAACCTTTAGACATTTAGCGATTTACACCCATGTTTACATCTTCAGTCACTAGTGGAAAACTAGCAGCGGTGCTAACTAACTGCTTTTGTTTTTTTAGTTGTAGATCACTAAAGTGGAAGTGTCTTAAATGTAGACACATTTACAATGGATATTTCCCCATGTTCACTTCCATACTCCAAGAGAAAAATTAAGGAAATGCTTTTTTTTTAATTTTTTTTTATTAAAAATGCTTGCTAGCACACTTGCTAGTCAGTAATACCATGTAGCATCACAATAATGCTAACATCTGTGACACAAGCATCAAAATGAGGCCCTTAAGAACCACAACCATATAGATATCTCCTTTTTCTGTAATATAGCACCGAAATCTGTGAAAGACAGATGACCAGATGAACAGGTGTGGTAAATGAGGCAGAATGCTAATTCAGCATGTGATGAACCATTAGCTACCTCCTGAAGTAAGACATATCTGAGAAAATTAAAACCGTTCCCGTATCTGGATGAATAGCATGTCCATTTAACATACATGAAGCAACACTCTAATGGAGACTAATATAATGTTCAAAATGATAAAGAAACAAGACAATGTTCCCGCTTCAGATTAAATCAAATGTCAAGTATCTTTGAAAGAAGATTTGTCTCCGTTTACTGTTAGCACCGACAATGCAATTTGCCAAAGTAGAATTCATGACCAGCAGTCACATAACCCCGTTTTTAAATTGCTTTAGTAATACCAATCATGGCTTTAGGAACCAGAAAAAGTATTAAACTAGTTAAAATCTTAAGATAAATTCAGTTATGTTTACATTACAGGCCTGAAGTGACTCAAATCTATTTTCTGGATGCACAAATCTTTTCTGATATTTTTCAATTCAGATATGTATGTCAGACCTGATCTTTTCTGATCAGATGGTATGTGGTTCTAGATTGGATATATATCCGATACATGATCATGCAATTTGAATGCAAATGATCAGATCAGAATTTGTGCAACTTTGTCTCTGCCCATGCATATCAGTCAGCACCAGCAGCACAGGGTTTTATTTCAACAGAGGACAGCGGTGAAAGTATTCAGTAGATGTAAAGTAACATCTGTGATTTAGTAGATATTTTAAATCCAACTGACTGTTTGCCATCCCCCAGAGCTAAACCCCAAGCATATTTTTGCTTAAATTACATCTATTGTCTGAAACAAACAAGAGGTCACGCAAAAATTATTTAGCAATGTGCACATGCATCCTGTTTTAAAGGACAGGTGCATCCACATAATCAGATAAAAGTCATTTGGAATTATAAACATGGCCTGTCATTACATGCAAATTCGGAATTTAACAATGCGGCTTATATGGTGAAAATAGTCTTAATCTGGGAAAAAATGGCTACACTCGGGAAAGAAACTGTACCCTGGTCTTTTGCACTGACGCTTTTTAAATTTTAATTTAGAGGCTGATCAACTGCTCCTTAAACTATTTCAACAAGTAAGCCAGATCTTGTAACAGGCTCGTAATACAACTTGCCTCTTTGACATTAGAGTCATAGTGGCCATTGATGGTTCAGTGGTAGGTTGGTACCACTCATAAGGCCTGGGTTCAATTCCCATCCAAGGTACAAACCCCAGGCACTAAACGCAGAGCCGGTCCCGGATAAAATGGGAGGGTTACATCAGGAAGGGGATCAGGCGGAAAAAAAAGTGGTTGTGTGTGGATCGGATGGGCTGCTATGGCAACCGCTCTATGGGAGCAGCCAAAGGACCAACAGCTACAATGGTAGTCAATGCATGGTGTCCTTTGAAAGAAATGTGAATGCAAACTTACAGACGATGGATAAAATCAAAACAGGTAACTTCATGAATCAAAATATTAAACTTGCTGTTTTATCCTGGTCAGATAAGTCAATAAAAGAACGACAAAACTGAATAATAAAGATTGGAATCAAGCTAGTAATGGACTTTGAGCAAGCATTCAGCATTAGGGACCGAACTAAATTTGTTATCCTGATTATGGAATATGGGCTCTGAGTCTCTTAAGACTTCAATGTAATTATTTTACTCATGACTTTTGCGTTGCTGTTTTTTAAAGCTCTGGTCCATGACGTGGTTCAACGTGAAATCACCTGCTTTAACAGCAATTAGGCAGTGTGCGGACAGTAACCTGCGCGCGCGCGCCATCAGCTATACTTTTACACGGAGTATTCCCAAAGCACGCGCGCACATGCGTGTCCAAGAATAAAGCTATAAATGACCTCATCTAATAAATACATCAAAGAGAGGGAAGCGTATATTTCAACGCAATATATGAACGGAAATTAAATTAGGAGATGAAATCTGGGGGGGTTCAAATCCTTCAGGGTGCATGACGATTAAACGTGCCAAGCTGCACGTTGCTACCAAACACTCAAAGGCCCAGGCGCCCAATGAAGCAGGCAATTACACAATGAAGGCTCGGTTACAAGCAGTTTGGTTAGAAATAAGCAGTGTTGCATCATGCTACATACACTTACACTGTGAACGCATCATTAGTTAGGACGTTATGTTGCACGTGCTGAATTCGCCTGCACGGGCTATTTTTATTATTAAGTCTCTCGGTAGTGATACCACTCACCGTCGGTAAACCCGAGCAGTGGCAGGAAAAGAAAGCCCAGGACGCACAGGACCATGTCGCGGTGGAGTGTCTCGCTCGCTCGCGCGCTGTCTCTCAGGCTCTGGTCCTCGGCGTTGTCCCGCAGCGCGAGCGCTTGGTCCGTGCTCGAACACAACAGAAGCAGAACGCGAGGGCGGGCGGGCGCGCGCGCTTTTTATCTCATCCAGGCGGCAGAGGCGTTCTCTTCTCAGGGGCGCTGTGCTCGCGAGCGGCTCGCGCGACTCATCACGTCTCTCCTAATTTTACCCGACAGTCAGCGCGAGCGAACCTGCAGCGAATAAAGCACGCTGGTGTGACCGGGAGCTGAGCACAGGGCGTCTTTCAGCGTGTCATTTCCATTCATTAACCCTTTCTCTACCACAACCGACGACATGAATATCATGCAGAAGTGTGTGGGTCTCGACTTACACAATGACGAGCTCACAAAATATTTGTCACTTATATTTAGCATTATGATGCGATATCGCATGTAAGATATGATAAAGCAAATACAGCATCTAAGTGACACCTGTGCATGTGGCTCCACCTATCAGCCAGAGCTTTGACTGACCGAAATGTGAATTTACTCACTCATCGTCTATACCCTTTATTTTAGGTGTCCTGGGACAGGCTCGAGCGACCCTCTCCCAGGACACATACTGTAGGCAGGAATCGAACCTGGACCCTGGAGATGCAAGGCGACAGTGCTAACCACTACAGCATTGAATGTGACTGACTCACAGGTCAAGTCTATACCTTCTGTACATTTTGGTGTTTTTGGTTGTGTAGAGGTTAGCACTGTCACCTTGCACCTCCAGGGTCTGGGGACGGTTCCCACCTCTGGGTCTGTGTGCATGCAAGTTTTCTCTGTATTTGGTAGGTTTCCACCGCGTAATCCTCCCACAGTCCAAAGACATGCAGATTAGACAAACTGGGGTTCCCAAATTGCCAGTAATGTGTGAATGAGTGTGTGTGTACTCTGTGATGGATTATCCAGGGTGTACCTCACCTTGTGCCCTAATTCTCTAGGGATAGGCTCCAGGCTCCCACCTCCCTGTATACAGGATAAAGCGATGAGTGAGTGACAGTTGAATCTGATATGTTTGGAGCAGGGAAAATACTAATGTTCAGGAACCCCAGGACCAGTGTTAGGAACCTGAATCAGAATCAAAAGGTGAGAAGGGATGGATCATAGGCATAGAAAGTATTGTTAATTTGAGATTATTGTCCTGTCCTCACTATATTTACAGTAACAACATTCAAGTTTGTTGACCGTGAAATAGAAAGTCACTTGTATGTTAGGAACCCTTCATGACATTTCATGAATTTAAAAGACACCTAATATGCAAAACCTTCTTTTCGATAATCTAGCCTAGCTATTCATACACACACAAAATATGAGGAAAAAAGCATTCTAGTGACATATACGTGAGCCCGGCAATGGAATGGCACCCCGGGTTGCCACTCATTGTCTATACCGCTTATCCTGTATACAGTATATGGTTGTGGGAGACTAAGGGCGTGAGCTAGGGTGTGCCCCACCTTGTGCCCTAAGACTCCCACAACAATATATACAGGGTAAGCAGACGATAAATGAGTGAATAGTAACATAGAGTTCATGGAGTCCACCATTGTGATTTCCTACACAGCAAGAAAAACAAAGCACAATCAGTGCCCTGTTGTTGCCTGTACAATGAACATGGATGTCTCTTTTTACACCCATAAACGTAGAAGACACAATGAATGAAATGTTTGCTTAAAGACAGAAGCTAGGATCGATTCTGACACTCTCAACTGTAGATGTAAACAGCAACTTGTTGCATATATCCTTATATCTTGCAATGACATCCTCAGAGTTAACCTGTTTCTTAATAAAACACTTAAAATCGGACAGATATGGAGATAAATCTCCCGTCCTGTCTGCTTCTTAAGAATAAAGAAGGTCATGTTAGTCACATTAGCAAGCTAGTTCCTATAGCTAACGGTTAAAATTTATCTTCCCAATGTAGATGGCTAGTAGTCTCACTGTCAGACTAATCATCTTTAGACGACGAGATGATCACAGCTGAGATGGTTTGGCCATGTGGCGAAAATGGACCCATCACGAATGCCCAACCACTTGCTACAAAGACACAGACCAAAATTGACCACAATGCAGAGCGTCCTGCAAAGATACAGTAAATCTGTCTTGGTTGCCACAGCGCCAACAAGGCTACCTTACAATATTAGGAACAGCTCCACTGGAGCTAGAGCGAATAAAATGACCTGACATGATACAACTTCTTGCAATAAAGACATAAACCAGAAACAAGACCTGTGAAAAGATCTATTCCAGTTTACGCCAAAACTTTGTTGTATGTAAATTAGCCTAAACCTATGATGATGCTAGTACTCTGATAACTGTTGTTGGTCTTTCGGCTGCTCCTATCAAGAGGTCGCCACAGAAGATTACTGATCTGCACACACAACTTGGCACAGGTTTTTATGCAGATGCCCTTCCAGACACAACCCTCCCATTTTCAACCGGCACTGCATACTGTGGCTTAGTAGTATGCTGGCTAACTAGCTTGCTTAAATGGCAAACCTCAGTCCTTATGAAATAGTCAGGCTGAAAGATTTAGGTCTTTATTAGCCACATTTTAACTTGAGGATGTTTTTACAATTTAATATTCCTACATGCACAATCAATAGACATTCAAAAAACAATCAAAGTTGTTAATAAAATCCCTTATTTTGTCTCCCAACTGTTTCCAGGCAAATCCTGGAATCTAACTTGCCAGAAAATGGTTGGAGAACAAAAATAAGGGGTGTTTTGTTCCACACACCTTTGCTTTTAAAGCTACAGTACAGACACTGAAACTGAGTGTAACAGGACGGATTGCAGGGATACCCCACCCCATGATCTGAGCTGAAACATTAACAGACAGAATCTCCGAAATAGGCATCACTAAATGGCGGACCACAGTCCAGATCCAGACCGAGTGACAGTTTTGTCCGGATTCTGATTCTTTCCTGATAAATGAATAGTTTATGTATCAATTATGTATCAATTATGTAATCTATTGCTTTTTGAGTCAGCAATACAGAGCTTTTAATGTCAAATCAGCGTTCGGCACTCCACCACCTTTTTCTCCTCAAGTGAAGAGCAATAATCCAAATAAAATTAGCATACATTTACAGCTGTGTAAGGCATCAATCGCGCACAAATGAAATGATCATTAATGAGTGTGTGAGGGCAGTGATATAGTATTATCCAAAGAGGGAAATACATGTCAGTATTTACAGTGGCATTAAAATATTCGCATCAACTTTAATCATGTAGTACTTTTTATATTTGTAAGACACTCAAAGGCCAACGAACCGGATTAATACTGATAAAAGCGAAGACAATCACAATCATACATGCAGCACAATCCCACTTTATATTCAATATCGTTTTTTTCTTTTTTCTTCTTCCATTCTTTTGTATCAGTAATTATTCTTTTTTGTAATTTTTCACATTTATTATTATTATTACGATGATTATTAGTATTAGTAATAATAATAAGTAGTAGTATTACTTTTGATTTTTTGCTTTCCTACTTTTCTTGTAGTTTTCATCTCACCGGGTGAGTGGGTGTAAAATACCTGAACTGAGGTGTTTGATTTGAATGCTTCACACTTAAGAATTTTTTTTTTTTTTTTTAAATGTGGCCTTGAAAGTGTTTTGTAAAAACTGTGGGTAGTGGGTAACATTCCTGCCTCAAAGCTTCAAAGTCCTTGGTTTGATGCAGGAGCTTGGGTACTGTCTCTGTGGTGTTCTACGTGTTCTCCCAATCTCCTAAACCGAAGAGGGTGTATTTCTGCCTCATATCCAGCGTTCCTAGGATAGGTTCGGCATCTTCTGTGACCCTAAAAACATTTCTGAAAATAACTCAACTGTTAACATTAACACCCTTTCCACAAAATAAAACTGATCGGCTCTGATCTGCTTCAGAAAGGTCAATTTACAGATTTAACCAAGGTGGTCTAACCAAAGTCTGCTGTTTTCAATGCAATTGCAGTTCAGCTTCTTGACAGCAGAGGGCTCTATAACTGCTTCTACTGTATACTGTATACATTATATGGAAGATTATGGACATCAGATTAAGCTGCTGTTTTTTTTTAGTTGTTGTTGCTTCATGGTTCAAGATTATATCGCGCTTGGCCAATCACAAAACAAATACTGGTAAATTATACTGAGTAAATTATTGGCCTGTCAGGCAAAGAAATCATTGAATTGACTTTAGTTAAGAATTGTCTAATGCATTTTTAAAAATCTTGAAGCATAGTGCTTCACTCCAAATTTGGAAAGAAATGTGTTCAGGAAAAACAACATGAATAGCTGTAATCAGATTTTACTTAAAATCTTAGTAATAAAAAATATTGGTTATAAAAAACTTCTTGTTAATAGGACTAAATCCAAAAGCATCAATTTGATAAGGACATAAATATTGGACTTTGGAGCAATGGAAAAAAATCATGTGGTCTGATGAGTTCAGATTGACTATTCCAGAGCGATGGATTTGTCAAGGTAAGAAGGAATGGGTGCATGATGCATAGTGCCCACTCTACCAGCCTCTGGAGGTTGTGTTTTAATCTGAGTTTGCTTTAGGTGCTTAGATTTAGACTCAGCAATGTTATGTGGCAATAAAATGATTTCAGCTGATGACCTAAATGTCCTGAATGACCAGATTATCACATCAGTATTTCTTTTCTTCCCTGATGGCACAGCCAACAAAAGTGTGACACAGCATGGCTCACTCACTCACTCACTCACCCACCCACTCACTCACTCACTCACTCACTCACTCACTCACTCACTCACTCATCTATACTTAATTCAGTAAGTATAGTATAATCCTGTATTCAGAATCATGGGGGGGCCTGGAACCTATCCCAGGAGATTTGGGGCTCAAGGCAGGGTACACCCTGGACAGGGTGCCAATCCATTGCAGGTGCCAATTCATTGCATACACACACTCACACACTCATTTATTTACTACGGCCAATGAGGAAACCAGAGTACCTGGAGGGAACCCACCAAGACAGAATGGAATGGAACAGAGGTAATAAGTAGGTGATGGATAGGTACAGTATGGGGCCTAGGACAGGAATGTGGAGGAACAAATTATTGTAGCTTTTGCAAAAGGGATGGAAATCGCAGTGGTAAATACATATTTTAAGAAGAAATAGGGTAACATACTGTATAAGAAGGGATATTAGAGACAGTAAGCTGGTTGCATTGGGTTGTGTAGCTAGCCAACATTGGATGATGGTCTTTGGGATGACTTTGAAGGTACAGAAGAAAAAAAGAGAGTGAGAATTGGATGCAAGACATACTCCAAAAAATGGGACGAACACTATGAAAACTTGAAGTTTGTGCCAAGTGCAGTTATGTGTCAGATACTGATCAGCTTATTTTTAGCTTTAACCTTTTAACTACAGTATTCCTAAAAACTCTGTAACCGTCAATAATGGGTACTAACGCGATTATATAAAATATTTACAGGTTCCTTCCAATTTCAATTTCCAAACATCTGATTTTGCCGGCCTTATTTGGCTCTCTGGCCTTTGTAGGTTTTTAAATCATTAACTACGTTGTATTTAGTTTTTCTAGAATTAGTCCATTATAATAAATTCTATTAATATTTATAGACCAGTGCATCTTTTGAGTGTCATGAACAAGGTTATTATATATATATATATATGTACTGTATATATTTTTATACAGTATCTGTATATTATATATATATATATATATATATGGTGATTACCAGCAATGAGGAAACTTTGTTACTGTTGATTTTCAATACAAAAATATAGTTTCCTGGAACAACCCACATGAACTGTATATCTGTAATGTGTTCTGGTTTTTCCCCAGCATGTGACTGTTCCTTAACTCCTAAAGAGGACTTTGGGTTCATGAATCAGCAAACGTCATGCCACTGAGGTTACAGAGAAGTCAGAATGAAGAGATGTATCACATGAACTTATAATTTTGGTCGATTCAGCAGTCATTTGTTTGACTTTGCTGATAGAGCGTGTACTGGGATAAGTGAACTCATACTGCATGAAAAAACAGATATTTAACCATCCAACAGTTTAACAATTCTTTATTTTCCTTTCCAGTAGCACTCATGGCCTACCAGGGTAAAAAATATAATTTAACAATGAAACAAAGAGCGGTTTAATTTACATATGTGCATTTTCCACAAGTAATAAAATACAGGTAAAAAATATAGAATAGGAAAAAATGTACAGAAATGATAATGCTTACAGTTTTGTACACAGATATATATGTATTACGCAACACAACACTTACACTTGCACACTCCTGCTTTGTTTTTTCTGACATAAAAAAACTTAAGTAATATTTTAAAATACATTCTTACATCAAGAAATGTAGTAATTTTACCTGGAACATACAGTATATCGTCCCAAGTCAGTGGTTACACCATCTACACAGTGGTGTTTTCATTCATTAATCTTCCCGGCAGGAATTTTTAGTCATCAAAATGTTGTGGCAACCTTAATTTGGCAGCGGTATGGACATTAGAACACCGTTAGTATTAGGCTACTTTTGAAAGTCAGAATTACTTTATAGACGTTGAGACGCTGAGATAACTTAGAACTAATGACTCCCTAAAAAAGTTGCAAAAACAACATCGAAACATTACTAGGGTTCGAAAAAAAACATTTTTGAAATTCTTGTGCCGGGTTTTATTATTTTCAGCAACAAAGCTGTTGCACAGAATACGCCTTGAACGCTACTCAGGTCAGTGAGTTCTAACTAAGTGTTCTAACACTGATCCACCAGTGTGACATGCCTATATGGTTAAAATGGTCACTGATTATGTCACCTTTATTTATACTAGCATGTGTTTTGCTGTGTTTGGAAGTCATGATGCACTTCATGGGTTGGACATTGTGTGAACAGACAGCATACATACTATAAGGAAATATTCATATTCTGTTGTTTTGAGGTTGTATTTGCAACTTTTTTTTTTTTTTTTTGTCATCAATTGGGTGTAGGCCATGGTTCGAATGGTCAGGCATCCCAATCTTGGTCTGGAATTTCACTGTCCACTCTACACCATTCTCAATGATCATCCTTTATGTTAATGGGACCCACTTCTCAGCCTTGGTTCAACAGTAGCAACCCATCGGGGCTCGAACCCCGAACGCTGTGATCAAGAACCCAAAGCTTCAACTACTGTACCTCACTTCAATCCACCACTACCCCAACATTTTTTGGGTTATAATTTACACATTCGAAACTTTCAAAAACTATGTTGGTGCATTAGACAATGTCACAACCTAGTTAAAACTACACAATCACTTCTCCAGTGTTGATCTTACACATTCACTTAAGTCCAGCACCTTTAGAAAAACTGAATGGTGTTAATTAAAAAATATACTCAGATTAGAGGTTTAAATAACATCCCACTGTTCCATCATGATAAGACATTTGCTTTTATGACCTGTTTGTGTTAGATTGCAGATTGTACATAAGTGCATAATGGCTGTGCAGAGGTATGAATAGTTACACGATCCCCAGCATTTCTGGATCAAGCACAGCTGAGCGAGACCGGCATCCACTTCAGCTGAGATAAATCTCCCCAATGGCTAAGTTCGCTTTAGTCCGATGGCAGCTAAAAGATGCATCCACGTACTGGTGTCCATATTTGCGATCTCACTGGCAAGCCTTCCTTGTCCTTATAGCTGATTATCAGCTGTAGTGAGCCGCTATAGCCAACAGGGGGAGCAGAGGCTACGAGAGGAGATGAGAATACGAAGGTCGCAGTCCACGGTGGGGAAAAGGAGGACGGGATCACCTGGGTGGCGTGTAGCCGAAGGGCTGCTGTAAGCACAGAGAGCCGTGGTTGGGCAGGGGGTTGCTGTAGTAGTGCTCCACCAGAGCCGCTACAGAAGGGAAGGTCAAGTCTGACTCCAAGTACACAATATGATCCTGCGGGAGGACAGAAATAGAGATCAACTGTAAGTGTAACTGTTAATTATGTATTATATACTGTAACTCTGATGTTTCTGAATAAAAATAATAACAAAAGCATGTGATAATCTTAAACGTTCTATCTAAGCAATCTTCTCTAGTTTCACATCTCTTTCGAAGTTCGTACACTCACAGAAAAGAAGGTTAAATCTAGAACACTGTTGTTTGTGCTGCTGGCGGAGCCCTTACAAATTCTATATGCAACAGGAGATGTTACACGAGTGCTTAGATGAATCCTTAAGTAATCATTTTTTTAAACTGGCAGACAGGTTTTCTAGGTTATTTTTTAATGAAGTACATCATTATAACAGGACTAGAGACACAAAAAAAATTGCAAACTGCAACTTTTCCACCCTTTCCTCTGTGGCCAACAGTTAACTTTCAACTTTAATTTCTACTTTTTGCCTAGTGTAGGGAAAAAAAAAACATTATTTGCTGTCATAGCTTTTTTTCCATAATGGCTAGTTTGCAGTTTATTAAAAATAATAATACTTTATTATTATTATTATTATTATTATTATTATTTAGAATTATTTTATCTAAAGAGGAGTTATTTCTTCCTCATAGATCTGATATTAACGTGTTAAATCTTCCCTGCTGCTGTCTCCCTGTCTCCTCTTGCATCTGTTCTTAAAGGTGCGAATGCTCCCACGCTCACCTTTCCATTATCGCTCTCTCTCACCCTCTCTCTCTCTCTCTCTCTCTCTCTCTCTCTCTTTCTATCTCCCTCTGTCTCCTTCTGTCAACTTTGATGCCAGCTTGGATTACGGTGCCCAGTGTGACGGCTATTCCATGTGATAGATGCGATAACCTGGTCATTCAGTACATTCAGGTCATCAGTTAACTTCATCTTATTGCCACGTAACATAACTGAGCCTAGACCTGAGCAACTGAAGCGACCCCAGATCATAACACTGCCTCCAGACGCTATGCATGATGGTTGCATCCTTCCATGTGCTTCCCTTTTTACCCTGATACACCCATTACTCTGGAATCTGGCCTCATCACACCACATGATCCTTTTCCATCCATCCAAAGACCAAATTTGATGCCGAATCAAGTCTCACCATTAATACAGGTTTTCTTGTGACCACAGAGCAGTTTAGTCCCACTCCTGTGAGTTCTCATTACATTGTGCATGTGAAATGTGGAAAAGGTTTTAATAAACGTTTCAAGTTTTAATAATGTGTTGCACAGATCTTTACCTAATTCCAATATTTTAATATTTTCTTTACTTGATGTAGGCCAATAATTTTACCCGTTTGAAACAGCAACATTTTACATTCCACTACTTCTACACTATGAGCCAAAATATAAGGTACTGAAATGAAAAGAGGAACAACTGTGAGGGTATTTCTCCTGAAATAAACGAACATACACAGTATTAATGTGCTCATTTACCACAGTGTGTTTAAGTGTGTGTGTGTGTGTGTGCACCGCCTCGCTGTAGACAGTGTTCATATCGTTCATGCAGATTCTCAAAAAACGGATTCCCAGAACAAAGGTCGCTGCAGATTCCTGCGAGACAAGGCGATTTGCTTGTGCGATGCATGAACAGTTCTTGGCGGATCTTTAACACTCTAAATGTCTCCGTTAACTTTCCCCATTAGTAGGAACCAGGTGGTGTAAGATCGGGGGAATGGCACGGGTATGGGAAGGTCCTCCACCTTTTTCAAACTCGGTTCCCATTCATGACTACTTCTATTTCTGTATGAGCGGAAATAATACTCAACTATGAAATTTTTTTCCTCCGTCGAGAGACCCCTTTCCAACAACAACTGCACAACATAACTTCCTTTTCACTACTGGGAAAAGTGTGTCTGGAGCTCTGCCTCGATGACAAACGAACATGCGTCCGAGTTTCAGTACTGTATATTGTTCCGCATACCAAACTACTACTACTACTACTACTACTAGTAATAATAATAATAATAACAATAATAATAATAATAATAATCATAATCATACTTATTATTATTTATTATTGCTTTTTACTTTTTTCATTAATTATTAAGTACTAACACCCACAGTACTGTATATTTTGGCACATAATGTACTATTACTAATAATAAAATGATTATTTCTGTTTCTTTTTCATTTTACATAAATGCAAGTGTAACACCCACCTCTTCAAACAGTCTGTAGTTTCTCGCCTTGTTCAGACTCACATCCCACACAACAAGCACCTACACATCCGAAAAATCAAATGAATATGTTTAAACAAACAAATACAACCTCCCACATGCACACACGCACTAAAAAAAGCACACACACACACAGTAAAAAAAGCACACACACACACACACACACAAAAAAAAGCACACACACACACACACACACACACACACACAATAAAAAAAGCACACACACACACACACACACACACACACACTAAAAAAGCACACACACACACACACATTAAAAAAAGCACACACACACACACACACACTAAAAAAAGCACACACACACTAAAAAAAGCACACACACACACACACACACACAAAAAGCACACACACACACACACACACACACACACACACTAAAAACACACACACACACACTAAAAACACACACACACACACACACACACACACACACACACACATAAGACAACTACATAACCTATAATCTACAGTATGCACCGTGCTGTGCTGTACCTTTGAGGTCTTTGTTCCTGAGTTTCGGATGCAGTAAAGGCCATCCGGCGGACAGCTATACGTCTCTTTATATATTCTAAAGAGATAAGAAGGAACAAGGAATGATGAGGGTTTCTCAAACCTGGCTCAGCTGAAGGACAAAGTCAACATTTATAAGTCCTGTGGCACTCCAGTCCACTAGATGGGGCTAGAGAATAGCTTTAGTGTATTTTTATAAAACATCTGATGAACAGAATGTCATAAATCTAACACTCATCGGAAATGTCTCTTACTTTTCAACAGTACTCGTCTCGGTCGTTTCCAAAAAGACAGAGTCAGGCAACTGTACCTACAAACCAGACAACAAACCGAGATGAGTTTTACATGTTCATGTCTCACTTAGTTCCTTTTTCACACCCACTATTCTGAGTTACCTCATACTTTATAGTACTTCTTCTGCGTTTATTGCGTCATTGTTAAATACTAAGGAAGCCATTAGTAACACCATCCTTGTTTACAAAAAAGGACCGAAGGCCCATAACCATCCCATTTATTTAGAGAACATAATGAAAGTTGAATAGAAAGTCTGTTCAGGAACTGACTTGTAACCACAATAAGGGCTCACTTACATTTTCGTAGTCATCGTCAGAATCTTCATCCTGGTTTGATAGGACAGGCTTCCTCAAGGGCTTCTCTTCTACTGAAGACCGAAAACTTTGGCCATCAGGCGACGATCTTCTGAGAGGAAAGACTTGTGAGTGGTTTTGTTGTAAAGGATTTAACAGATGCACTTAAATCTCCCATGAAGAACGAAGGATAAACCAGAATCTACGGTGTTGTATTCACATATACTGTATGTATGTCTTTAAAGTCGCAATAGTTAAAACAGAGTGAAAGCAGACACCTACTGTAAGAATGACGGACTCAGTTTGGGCTTCATTGTTGGTGGCGGACACTTGGGCGGAGGTTTGAATTTTCTGTCACTTGGTGAACTGCTCAGGTTCTGTGAACTGGAGTTCAGCACCAGTTTGTTTCCCAGGTCTTGGCAGATATGTAGAGTCGACGGGTTGTTTATGACCATGGCAGGAGATAGCTTTCTCTCATATCCTGGAAGAGTGGATACAGACACGCTCCCAGCTACAGTCTTTTTCTGGCACACAGGAAAAGGAACCGGCACAACTGTCTTTCTGTGAAATGGTGGTTTCTGTAGTGGAGGAGGAGGAGGGCCTGGTAGGCCAGGAGGAGGGCCTTTACTCACAGCGTCACAGTGTTTGGGTGGGCCCGGAACTGGGACTGATGGCTTCTTGTGCATGGGGCTCGGTGGTGCTTTCATGGGTGTATGGGGTACTGGTGGTGCAGGGCCTTTGGGATGGTAGGGCACAGGTGGAGGAGGGTAAGATGGAGGTGGCACCTTGGTCTGAACTGAAAAGCACAAGGCAGCTATAGTTAGTATAGTTGATCTTTTTTTTTTTTTTTTAGAAAATGTCGTCACGAATGTAAAAAAAAATGTGCATCAAAGTGTGTAGCGCTACCTGGTGGCCCATCAGGCAAGAGATACTCGTCTTCATCGCTTTCATCGTTCTGTTCCCCATAGTCTATTCAATAAATGCAGAATACAGATGTTGAACGAAAGCTCACAGAGCACGAACAGTTAGTTAGTAATGCTTCCTGTTGTTATACACACACACCCTACCTCCTTCGTGGTCATCATGGGCACTGGTGATTTCCATCGGACTCTCGATAGGACCGTAGAAACTTTCATCTGAGTCAGAGTCACTGGAGTAATAAAGAAAATTACTGAATTAATTAAGCATCACTATTCACAGGAACGGTACGCATACAGGCAGAGAATTATATCCCCAGCTAATTTATCAGAAAAGGGAAGTGTCTTCAATTACACTGTACATCTGTGGTTCTTAGCACTGTGGTCAGCATTTTATTTTTAAATGTTATATATATATAACCGAAAAGTTCCCTATGAAACAGCACGAAAACTGCAAGGCTAAAGTGGGCACCTCAAATACATCGTCTAAACTGTAATGTCTATCAAATTTATGGGGATTAAAAAACAACAACAAAAAAATCTTTAAATACAAAATTTAGCCATGTAATTCTGTCAAGAGTGAGCGAACACATTTCATGTAATGGAATCTCATTTGTCATCAAAAGATAAAAGATACATAGGTAACAGATAAACATTCTAAAACAACACAGGTTGATGTTTTATCTATCTGAACATACTGTACATAAGTAGCTTCAGAAGTAAAAAAAAAAAAAAAGTTATGCTTTTTTCTTTTTCACTTCCCAATTTTGTAATGTGAAAAGCAACGCAAACTCTATTTTTTAAACTGACCTTTATAAATATACACAAATATATCTATATTGTACCTTGGGTCAAGTGAATCTTTCTTATCGTTATAGTGTCCGATCTCTTTCCGCAGATAACGCATCCATTTCTGTCAGTGATGAGAAACATTGTTAAACCGAATGCAATAACATCCCTGACACAAATATAAATCAAATAAATGATCATATGAAATATAAAAAATAAACATCTCACCCTTCTCTCATCCTCACTGGCTGCTGAAAAAAACCACGTACGGTGCCTCTTACTGAAGTGTACGATCTTAAAGGGGAAAACGTTGCTGGATGTGGTCTCCTCTGTGGCCCGCATGACCCTGAAGAGCAAAAACCAATCATTTGTTAATGGGTGTAGTTTTTGGCTTGAAGTGGATTCATCTTTGTTGTGAAATATCTACCATCCTGTTTATACTAAAAGAAACTTTATGAAGATTTATATTTCGGTCTATAATGAGCAACATAGATGGTGACAACATCAAGCTGACATGAGGAATTACCTCCAAGAGAAACCAGATTAAAAACAAACCCACTTTTTTCTGATTGATGTCGGATAGTGCTATTCTAACTAAATCATGGAAGGTATATGCAGAGGTATACTATAAAGCCAAACTTAAAGGAGGCGGCATGATGGCTTGGTGGTTAGCACTGTTACCGCGCACATCCAGGGTCCTGGTTCGATTCCCTTTATGGGTTTCCTCCGGGTACTCCGGTTTCCTCCCACAGTCTAAAGACATGCAGATTACCCTGATTGCCGTTCCCAAATTACCCGGAGTGTGTGTGCACCCTGTGATGGATTAGCAACCTATCCAGGGTGTACCCCGCCTTGTGCCCTAAATCTCCCGGGATAAGTTCCAGAAATAAAAATAGACTGGAACCTGTAGACTTTCAGCTATCTCTACAGGATCCTCCACAGCATCATTAAGTCTTCTGATTTGTCAGTATGAATGAGTTCTACTAAAAATCTCTCTGCTTTTCTATCATCTCCACGTTACACTGCCTGTGAGGACCATGCACACATGCAGCTGGGTCGGAGACGTTCTGCAAACTATTTGAAGATATACTTAAAGTCTATTTATACCACATTAAGACCACAGCTGGGACTGGAGACTAAACACAATAATTAAGTACACACTAGATACACCACGCCGGCCCAACACAGAGGAGGAACTGAGAGGAGTACCACCAACTTCTGTGTTGGTGGCGAAACACACATAGACACGTATCTCACGTTATCACAAAGTACCTAATCTGCATGAGGAAACTATCTTTGAGTGGACAAAATAGAAACTTCTCTACCTCTCTATCTTATACTGGGCCATAAGTAGGACAGGATGTGGCTAAGCAAGCATGCAAAGATCAACCTGGAAACCATGAGCCCTTTTTAAAGACACAGCTTAGCCCTAGTTTTCTAGTGGAGCAAAGGTAGATTCGGTTAAACACAAAGTTTTCGTTCCACATAGTCAGTAAATAAAATGGTCCACATGAACTTGCCTGTTGTAGCCGTTGAGCGAGAACGCTCCCTGTGGTGTGGCAGACGTGCTGGTCTTGAAATAGTAGACGCAGCCTTTGTGGATTATAATGTAGCGCAGAGGCCCTGGTGCAAAAAAAAGCAGAATTTTAAAAACCCATTGCTTTCATATTGATCACTCAAAGACCTTAAAGCAGAGGATGATTTTTTTCAGTTCTTTTAAACAAGGCTAGGAGATAATATGAAGGAACTGAGTTTATATATATAATTTTTAATTTTTTTTTGTATATGCTAGCTGCAAATTCTTTATGGACCAATGATGGAACTTACATTTCATCAGGCTGAACTGGCTTCCCCCCTTTTTGTGTAAATACCCAGAAATGGCAACACCTCCAGGCATGGTCAGCAGATTCTGAGCTCCGATAGCCCTCATTGGAACGGGCCAGGAAATCGGCACAGCGGTCATATTTCTATAGGAGAGATGAAATTTTTAGTCATTAATGAATGTTATTATAAAGAGAGATTTTGCAACTTTTAAAAAAAACGAGGCGTTCAGCAGACAGGAAACTTAAAACCTAAAACAGTAAAACAGTATAAGATACACAATATAAGAGCAGAACGTTGTAGGTTTTTTATGCATCAGATCTATACTTGTTTAATTTATGAAGCTGACTCCATGAATGTAAAAATGTAATGAAACAGCTTGGAAGTTTAAAATCATCGAACAAGATCTATGTATATGATGACTTATTAACAAAAAATGTGGATGGAAGCAAAAGTCTCCAGTACGCAGTGCTCAACCGGTTTTTGCATTTTCAAAACTTCTAACTCCCTCCATTCTTTCATTCCACAGCCTGAACTTACCTCTGCCTCATCAGCTTCCTAACTCCCCTCTCTGACATGCTGACATGCCGCTGGTAGTGGAGGCAACATCCAGAAAGAGATCCTTCTAAATACTAAGCACATGCAGCACACCACACATCTAATATTAAAGCTTTCACCCTAGACCAGACAGAGCAGGAAAGGACAGAAAAGGAAGGAAACAACACGTTTCCCGCGGAATGCACAAACTCCCTACCGCGCTCCTGATCGTGCCGAGGGTCACAGATTTCCAGCAGAGTCTGCTTTTCCAATCCTACCATGAGACACCCGGTGCCAAAAGGCTGGTCCGCAGACATGTGAAGCAGCAAAGGAAGGGGGAAAAAATAAACTCCCTCACATCTCTGAATCTGATTTTGTCCCAAATTGCTCTGTAAGCTCATTAGTGGGTGGAGCTGGGACATTATCTGGGAGCGAAGGTTCAACTCAAAGAACGGTACATGGAAATGGAGCGTGACGGATGCAGGATAAAACCGTAAAGCAGGATGTAATTTCACAAATAGGAAACATCTACACAAACGCTGACTTATTTGTGGATATGTAACCGAAATGTTTTTTTTTTTTTTTTGCATAACCTAATGTCATGTGTGAATATTCACGGCGCTCCTGGTGCTAATTTTAGCTGAAATGTTTTTCTTTAACCTTTCATGATCTTAACTTCATACCACATGAAAGCGAACAACAAACAGGCATTATTTCTTTTTCCTCTTTTGAACCCAAGTTAATTTCCACCGGGGAGCTATAGACATAAAACACACTCTTACCCTCAAAATTTGCATCAGTGGCTCCCTTCCTTTCCCCTTAAACTGATGCGTGGGAGACACAAAGTTAAAAAAAGACACTTACCACCTACAGAGTCGTGTTTTTGTCGTGGTATAGTGCGTAAGCTGTTACGGCTGATGATAACAGCCATCAAATCAGGTTACGTCACTGTGCCAGACGTTAGGACTTGAATTCATTTATTTATAGAATGAACTTGAATATCAAATCACTTTTTTCACTGTAACTGCATAGAAGCAATATAATAAAAGTAACCAACATTTGTTTCTGTTTATCCATAAGGTATCACTCACCGCAGAATAACATACTGTAGAAGTATCTCTATCTGTTCAGTGCCTCGATTATCTCTATCTGGATTTAGGTTTGAACCTGACGTGGGCATGAAAGATAAAAAATCCACCACACATCACATGTTAATGATCCGAGCCTGATTTGCTTTGAAATCTTAACCATATGCACTGAGAGTTTTTTAGGCGACTATTCGAAAAAAAACAAACAAACAGAAAAACAAATACGCTGTCTCTTATTAATATTTGTGTTTATGTATTTATTTAGAACATGTTACTGTATCTGTTCAATTCGTAAAGTAACGTAAGTATTCAATTACATCACTATTTATATGGGTTATGTGTGACTAAATGGAATTGCATTAGACTACACTCGAACCTACATCACTGTGAGCAATATGTCTAGAGTCTGAAATACTGTGTGCTCAGCATTTGCAGACAGAAATTACAGAAACTACATAAACATGAAACCTAAAGATATCGTTACTGTATGTTTCGTTCCTGAAATCTGCAGTGCACTATGTACTTTTACAGTAAAAAAAAAAGTAAGTAAATAAATAAATAAAAAAATGTAAAAATTCTGTACTTGCTACAACGTTATCTGGGCTTCAGATCTCGGCGTGCGCAGACGAGAAAACTTGATAAAGCTGACAAATGTTTGGTTTATCCAAAACACTTCCTGAGATGATTTCCCACAAGATGAGCTGAAAATCCAGACGCCGAGATTCTCACGCAGTACAAGAATCCGCACAGAGTCATAACATTAAAGTGAATGACTGTACGAGTTAACATTTAGGACAAGCTCATTGATTAACTCTATACCGAGCTGTATTTATTCGTGTACTTCACCTGACACTAAAGATTTAGAGTACATCCATCATGGTGCTGGATCAGATTAAATAAAGACAAGTCTTTCACGCAATAGACGAACATAAATTCGCTTATTATGGTATATTTACATTGATGAAACATCGTAATAACCTGTTAGAAAAGCTATAGCGCAGTAAAAATACCATGATACAATCCACAAAGTAGTGGTAGACCAACTGTAGACCGCCAGACCAGACTGCTTCATCCCTGAGATTACCAATTTGCCAATGTTCTGATGAAATGACGTGATGTTTGTTTGACATCATCTTCGATGTTATCACACTGTAATATTTCCTCAGGGACTACGATTCTACTAGAGAACCAAATTCTTGTAAATCAGGATTTACACATGATATTTTACTTTCATTTAGATCTTCCATAACACAATCATAGAGCTTTCAGTATTAATACTAATACTATGTAAAGTCGGGTGGTTTCCCTTACACAATGTTTCCAATGATCACATACTTTTAGAGGAAGAGGGCCTTGGATTGGACTGACTGGTAGGATTATATATTAGTTAAATATTATATTTGAAGTTCTCCAGTTTACAGTTTTTAATCCGTGCATTTCTTAAGTTAAGATTAAAGAACAAGGGGTATGCGTGCACAAGAAAAACAATCCATGGAAAGGGGTGATGCAGCTTAATATGAAAACTATTTTGTTGTATATATATATATATAGTCTTAAGAAATACTGTTTCTAACCAACCTACAGTACTGTGGTGTAAACAAGCAAAGCGCTTGTACATATACTGTAACCAGAAGACTCCATGGAGTAATTCTGCTTTGGTGGTTTCCATGGTTTTCCCCAACTGCATCATTTCCTTTTTTTTCTCTCCAAATAAGGACATGGCCCTCTGAGCAGGAAGCGTTGCTTTTAGTTACAGATGAGTTCTTAGTAACAAAGGCACATGGCCTAAATAAAAGAGCCTTAAAGGATGTCTGGGTTTAGCGTGAGAAATGGATTGCATACACCTGCTGCAGGAAGCTCGCCCACGCAACCACACTCACACCACACACACACACACACTGACCTTCTGCATGCAGCTCTGACTCAGTGTATTCTTATAAATCAGGCTCAGGTAGTTTACAGCTAAACACTTTATGATGGTGACTTTTGGGTTTGAAAATTAAATTCTGCCAGAAAGCCAATAAGACAATAATTCCATCGCTCTGACCCTAATTTCTGTAAAAGTTCTCCTTAAAAGCTTAAATGCATTTTAGCCATTGTTTATTTAAGTTCATTTTGCAGTTTAAAAAAAACCCGCATATAGCGCTCAGGATTGTGCAGTACAAAATGACATATCTTTTTTTTTTTTTTTACAGCACATCTTAGGCAATATAATAAACTGAATTTTTATTTCATTTTAGTCAACTACAGTATACAAACATGTCTAAGCAAAAACAATAAAAAATGGTTCACAAACGCTGTTTATTTTTCTGGCTGTTTCTATGACCAAAAAGTTCTACATTTTTGCCATTTTTCTACATGCCACATCCAAAAACCAAAATGCACATTTTGATGTCTGAACCATTCCCGCTGATACACACCAGCAAGGAATCCATATAAGCACAACTATTATTTTATTGTTATTGACCTAAGCGTTCTCCCTGGCACAGATTTGTGCTTCTTGACTTTTACGGGTTTTATCAATTGGAATATGCAAAAAAAGAAAAAAAAAAAAAAAAAGAAAAGTGGTTCTGTGAATGTGTATATATTTATTATGCTTATTAGTCGACATTATAATGATTCACCATGAGTCATATCAGATTCTGTATCTTAGTAGTGACCATGTAAACCTAACTAACCATTTGTCACGTAGGACTTTTGGACAAAGGACTTGTTGGACAACATCCCAACAGGTTTGATGATAAGTTACATACTACAAATCTGCCATACAACCTGAGAATTGTTAGTCAGACACTGAGGCTGCCTTAAGGGATGCATGTCTAGACAGAATGCAATACTGACATGCCAACCTTTAAGGATGACACCGCATCCTTTTATAGGGCCAAATTTTCAAAATGCTTACTTTGATGATCACCAGATCGCAATCCCGATGAAAACCCTTCGAACAGCATGTGAAAGACACACACAGCAACTCTGCATTTGCTACACAATCATTGGAAGATAAGCCTAAAAGAGGCATTGAGACACTGCTGGCATCCTAACCTGTTAGGCTTGGGAAAGTTATTCAAGATGTTCAGCAAGCATTAGGAAGAAAGGACCAGAGAGATGAAGCAAGAATCAATTTTACACACTCTCTTTACACACAGCATGTGACAGCGTACAGAATATTGCCAGAGTTCATTCTGTTTCCAAGCAGCAGTTTGCAAAATCAATTTCACAGAAAAGCCTCACAGCTTTAGTTTCACTTCTATCGACTCTACAACTTCTCAACAAACTCGCCAAAACATTTTAACGCCTCAAAAGCTCGCACAAATAATCACTATAACAGTATTACAATATACATAGTATAAAGCAAAGGTCAAAGACAAGATCTGACCCCGATCACTTGAACAGATAAGCAAAACACACTTACATAACATTCCAACACATTTTCGCATGAGGTTCTGGATATTGATGTACAAAGGCTCTCTTTTGCTTCACAGAGAGCGCCATGGAAGTACGCCAGAGTCCATTACTATGTTATCAGGCCTAAGCTGAACGTGTGATTGTAGACAGTCTGATATAAGAAGAAACCAATCTTCAGGAACTGATAGAGCTGCCAATCTAGAGACGAACTGTCTGTGATCTGAGGCTCTCACACATCGTCAAGTCACTTCCTCCAACAAGCCACAACATGAACACACTGCAACTGTGTCAGAGCCACACTTCCTGTTGGTTGACGGCTCGGACAAGCTGATTGGCCGTCCCCCCCTTTGAGGGCCTGTGTCTGAGGGACTTTCCACCCCTGCAACCATAGGTCTCTAAAGTAGCGTCACTCACTTGTAACAGGTGTCCAGACATGTTTCTATGGAAAAAGACATTTCTTTTAAAGGATTTTCCTATTTCTCTTAAAAACTGATCTTGAATGGCTAAGCACTTCAATACATCGTGTTTCCTGTTTAAGCACGATATACTGCACATCTAAGATCTGGACATGGAATCCTTTTATGTTTATACACATACTCCTAGAAAAAGTCGAAATGTCGAAATTTTTCAAATTTCTAGATAAAACCAAAGTAAAAAGCGATATATTAAAAATATAAAAAAGATATTTTTATAAATTCTATACTATACTACAACCTTTCCAAACACACAATTTTCTTCTCCTTGGAACTGCAAATCTTTTAATAGCATTTACAGCAAGGAAAAAAAAGTGTGCATGTCTTAAAGCTAGACTCAGATTTCAATTCATACAAGAATACTTACTGTACCAAGATCTTTTTATTCATTTTTTTTAAATAAAAATTTATTTTATAGTATTGTAACCATTCTCCAAATATGGTCAATTTCCAGTTTATAATTCTATCAGCTCATATGAAACAAGTACAGAATGAACCACTCATCTCACTTCCTAGTCCACAGGTTGAAGCCAGACGCAAGTGACCGCATGGTAAGGGTAAATTCAATGAACACATACGAGAAGGGGAAAAAAAGGCCAGACCCGGGTCACGAAATCTACAGCATCGCAAGCAAACCAAATGTTTTTTTTTATATTTGCCGTTTCTTACATGTGGAACTAGCCCCTTTCTATTATCAGTTATTAACACTGATAACTCATACTGTGGCTATTATGACATTTTTTCCATGAATCATAACTCCATATTCTAGTCAGCATATGCAGATGGCTGACCTTAGTTTTACTCTAAGAAGAAAAAGAAAAAGAGATGATCTCATAGGTGAGGTCATTATTGGGATACACAAAGACCACTCAACTGGTTGCTTTTTTGATAACAAAAAACAAAAACAAACATGCATTCAGATCTATTGAGAAATAATAGTGGCATAAGGTTGGAAAGTGTTGGACAATAAATAACTGAGATGCTCATAAATAAGTGCCATGTGTAAGAAAAAAAAACAAGAAGAGCAACTGTTATTGACGTGATAGAGAAAGTCAGTGATCAGACATTCAATACAAGCAGTCCATTCACAATTACATGCTGGGTTTTTCTTTCCTTTACTTGTCTGTTTACATAAAGTCTCTCTCATTTCCAATATTTCAAATGAACTCAAAGCCAAGAAATGCTTTCTGAATCATAATTTGAATGACGTTATGATAAAATAGTGTTAATTCATAATTCTAACAAAACTGTAACACTGAAGATCCTCAAATAAAGGGCAAATATGTAATATTTCCTAATATGATGTTTTTATGTAAAAATATATATAGAACCATAAGCCCATTCCTACACATAATGACTAATTTGAAGCTTAAAATGGTTTTATTGTATTGGCAACTAAACAAGTTTAAAATAAACAAAAGCATCATAAAAATGAAAACTATTTAAAAAATGAGTAAGAATTCCCAGGAATATGTTCCATGATTATATATTTGCTTAAAAACAATTAAATTAATTTATATTTATGATGTTTGTAGATGCCATCTTTGGTAGACAGCCACGATGCAGACATAATACAGAAAACCGGCTGGCATGTTGTTTATTTGTGTGTGTGTGCGTGTGTGCATGTGTGTGCAAAGGTAATATCTCTAATGCATGTACAGAATGATGCAAAGAACATTCAATTCCATTTAAGTTCTTTTAGACAAATAGAACAAAGCTCAAACGCGCCTAATAGAGAACAACACTCAGCAGTCTTACTCTGCTCAGGCTATGGCACTGCCCTCATTTGTCACTTTTCTGCCGGGTGCAAAAGTGAATTCTAGTCCACGTCTACTAAAATTCCTGACTGTACATACTGTGTCGCTTTGGTATAATCTCAAAGAACGGACGGCGCACTAATATATCACCTAAATATACCCATTACCTAAAAAAAGCTTTCCTTAAAAAGAAACAAGGAGAAAACAGAGGGGGGGCTTACCCATTGAGAACATCTGATGGAGCATGAGCGTGCATTCTTAGTCTCAGCGGTTTGCAGTGAACAAGTCCACTTCCTCTCTGGCCCTCTTAGAAGTGCTATTCATGAGATCCTCCCACTAACACTGCACTCTGTGCTTTGTTATGTAGAAAACAGTCGAAGGTGAGGTTCTACAATCTGCTATCCATAAACTAGAAGAAAATTGCAAAAATGCAACGCACTAAGTAAAACACTGAGACACATCTGATGATCATATTGTACAATTAATGCTAAACGGTGAAGTCAGATCTTTTAGGTTAAACTCACAGTACAAAGTACAAACAAAGTTCATTGAACTCATGTACTTAGAAAGGTCCCCATAAAAACCTTGTTACCTTAATGATTTACTGCTGATGGCAATCCGAGCGTACTGCATGGTAAACATGTTCAGCTCAGCTAAAATAGAGGATAAAGAAAAGACTGTGGTTTTTCTGGTTTACACTTCCAAAAACAAACCACAGTGTGGAAAGGTGAGAGATGTTACCCGGCACATACACAACCTTCCCATCACCACCCACTTCGGAAAGCTTGCAAGGTTATGACAATATTATAAACAAGAATCAATAATTAAAAACATAAAAAATGAGAAAGGAATCGAAACCGTTGCATTGGAAACTTTAACAAAACTGCAAATAATTTTTTCCGTGTCAGTAATAAATCACTTTCTATTTAATCATCTTGCAAAAGCAGTTCGGTCGCAGCTTCAGGCTTATTGCAATTACATGGAAATAAGTAAGATACATGTCTAGAAAACTACTTTAGTCGACGGCATAAAAACTGTTGCTTGCTACAGTTGATCAGGAACTCTAGCTTTCTAAACATAAACCAGTTTGGCTTTAGTAATAAACCTTTCAATGTAAAGGAACCAATTACAATCCAATCACACTGTTTGAGTAATTATTTATCTGAAAGCAGCTCGTTGGACCAGAGCGATAGAGAGATTAGGTCAGAGGAGAGAACTTTCACTGATTTTCTTTTCACTTTTATTCCTTTACTTTTTAGTAGTCTTGGAAAGAGATGTGAAAAAAAACAATCTAAGAAACAACAAAAGAAAAGTCACAGATGAAAAACTTACCAAGTTCATGCTTACAAGATCAGCCATGACTTTAAAAATGCAAAACATTACGTGCAATATTGTGTATGTTCCCCTTGTACCACCATAAAAAAGCTCCAGCACGACTCCACAAGATCTCTGAAAGTCTGCCGTGGTATCTGACCCCAGGAAATCTTGCAGTGCTGTAAATTGCCATGTAAAAATGCCCGCCAGACTGATGATGAATCTGTTTAAGTTAAAAAAAAAAATACTGACATGTAAAAATAACTTCCTATTTTTTCCGCTTTGTTGATTACCAATAACAATCAGTGACTTTCTTACAGATCATCCTTTATGTCAGCAAATCCTGCTTCCCCTTGCACTGTGCATCGGGGTAAGGGCCTTGCCCAAAGATGCTTAAGTTAGGAAGCTTTAATGTCAGACTGAATGCCATGAAATAATATCATATAATATCATCTGGACTAACCAGCCTGCAGGAGGGAGAAAAAGGAACAAGCTAATTACTTTATGCAACAAATGCTTCAAGTCACTTTTATTCTTTTGACTTTTTCTTTTAGCCAGATCAAGGGCTTTAGTTTTTGAAGATCTTGATCCTATAAAAATGCAAAGCATATATGATTTATATATATATATATATATATATGTATATAGTGTATATACTGTGAGTATATAGTATATACACTATGGTATCTAGGTAAGATTGAATCTCTGCCAGACTGTGATGTTTACTGTTTACTGATTACTGTCACTGTGTTTATGTTTCTTCTCGTGCTGGAGTTTTTTATGCCCAAAATAAGGGTCACAAGGGTAAACGGAAATTACCAACTTGAAGGATGATAAGTCATCTAGAACGGTGTAGACTGGACAGTAAAAGGAAAGACTTGGATAATATTAGCTTTGATTCATCATCCAAACATCGTCTGGTGAGCATCTTTGATTAAATGCCATTTTGGCAATTAACGAATGCTCTCTGTGCTACACCTTGCCAATGTAACCTTTGGACGTACTGTATGGACGCTGTCTGGTCCAATCTGTAGATACTTTTAATCTGGAGAATTTGGTTGCCAAATTTTCCTTTGGGATCAGACTGGAGGGGTTTGTCTTTGGTCCCCACAGAGATAAATGAGCCTTGGGTCCCCTTGATCCTTTCACCAGTTTGCTTTGCTGGTATATAATTGATAATCAATGTTATTCAGTTCACTTGTCGTTGGTGTTGTGGCTAATTGGTGAAGGTTATATTCAGTTATGTATAGACTTATATTTTTATGTATTATGAGACATCTCACATAACATCTCACATACTGTATATACAGTATAATGACATATTCATATAAATTTTTGTTGCAAAATACAAATTTTACTGTTACATTCAATTATGTAACACACACACACACACACACACACACACACACACACACACACTCCAGGCAATTTGGGAATGCCAGTTAACCTAATCTGCACGCCTTTAAACTGTGGGAGGAAACCGGAGTACCCAGAGGAAACCCACTAAGCCCTTTCATATGTCAAATGTGGGGTACCAGGCTTTGCTGGTGTGTCAGAGCCAACAAAGGAACACAGTACAGTACCTAATAACACACACTGGTTACATAAGGGTATTTTTTGGCCCATATTTTAAATGCCACAAAATACACTGCCCGGCCCAAAAAAAAAAGGTCACACACGCTAATATGTCATTGGGCCACCTTTTGCTTTGATTACAGCTGTGGCATAATTTCGATAAGCTTATGTAATGTCACAACATCATTATTTCAGTCCAGAGTCGCAATAATTTTCTCCGTGATCATATATTGATGATCAAACCGCTGCGTAAAACCTTCTCCACCGCACCCCAACAATTCTCAGTGGGAAATAATGTCCCATGCTCCCTGAACCACTTATTCACAATTTGAGACCAATGATTCCTGGCATTGTCATCTTGAAATATGTCTGTGCCATCAGGTAGGAAAAAATCCGTTGGCCTAAGTGATTTTCTTAAGCCTACACAGCTGTTTAGTCCCAATCCCTTGAGTTCTCTTCACACTGTGCAGATGGAAATCTTCTTCTACTATTAAACAGAGCCGTGATCACTACTGTTGTTTTTTTAATGATTTAATTTTACTAAGCGTTTAAAAGATCTCCCATCATGGTCATTCAGAATGTTTTTCTCTGACCGCATTTCTTTCTCAAACACAATGGTTCAAGATGATCCTTCCAGGTTCGATTAATGCGTTTTACAGTTCTAGTTTCAGCAAGCTCCATGGTTTTTTTCTTTGCTTAATGCAGGTCAATAATTTCACCTATTTTCATCTGAAACAGAGTTACATCTTTGCCACGACTACAGGATATGTCTTCTGACATGGCAGTTTAAGAAATCAGAAGCTCTTCACTGCAGTTAGAGTTAAATAACTTGTTTGCCAGCAGTAATTATTTAATAATTAGCAGTAATTACTTAATAATAATGTAAAATATCACATTCAATCTACTTTAGAATAACCATAAACTTTTGTTTGTAATAATTGTATAAAATAAATCAGCCATATTGTACATGGAATCCTTTGCTATGTGGATCATCCCCCATGCAAAAGGAATAATATGCTTGCAATTTATTTTAGATTACAATGATTGTGTATGTCAGTAACAATGAATATGCATTTCATAGCTAGTGGTGTGAATTTTCCTTTTTCATTCAAATGTTCACCCGCATTTTTTTTTTTTATCATATAGAATGAAAAAAGATAAACGATGTGACAGGAAGTGAGAAGTTGCTGCTGCTATAAACCCAACTCACCAACGCATTCATGTGCTCCTTTTACTAGTCATGTTTCCATCAAAACACGCCTGCTGTGGTAAATGAACTTTAAATGAATGTTAAACCATTTTTCCCCACCATACAAGAACATTTGTAGAAGTAAAGACGGGTGACACGGTGAAATTTGCTCCAGAGTTCACAGTTTGATCCAGAGCTTGGGGTACTGTATACATGTTCTTCTCACGTTTGAGAAGTTTTTCTCCAGTTACCTTCCACTTCTGAAAACATGGTGGATTGCCATAGTGCATGGTGTCCTATAGTGGACACATTGTACTGTATTCCCATCTCACACACAGTGTCCCAGGGATAGATGCTAGACCCTGACCAGGATAACAAGGTTACTGAAGATTAATGAGTTTTATCTTAAGCTAGTTCTATTAACCTACTTAACAGATTAGCCCTATGACTTTTACTATTTTATAAGTAATGCCTGTCAGTGTAGAAAACCCACCAGATTAAATTTCCACACATGATGCAAATAACAGGGTACCTACAGTATGTTTCATATCAGAAGCGGACACCTGACAGTTTCAGTAGCTAAAATTATTATTATATGTTTTTGACTAAAAAAACATTTTTTTTGCTTTGAACTTACAGTAAAGACTAAAATTCTGCAATACCCTCACCAGCGTTTCTCAATATATAGGAACACCCTTACTATGCAATCTAATCATGTGGGAGAAATGGATAAGTACAATGCAAAAATGTCATCTCTCATCAACAATGCAATGCTGTGTGTATATATATATATATATATATATATATATATATATATTCCATCACATGCTTTTCTGTAAACATCTCAGAACCTCTGTACTCCAACTATGGACCATAAATACAATGCTGGTCACTTTATTCACCCCCCCCCCCCCCTTTTTTTAATCTTTCTTTATTCCACTTATCCTGTACAGGTCACGGAGGGCTTGGAGCCTATCCCAAAGGGGTTTGGGGCACTAGGAAGAGTACACCCTGGGAGGGTTGGGGTTGCAATCCATCACAGGGCACACACACACACACATACGCACACACCAGACAATTTGGTAACGTGAATTAGCCTTATCTGCATGACTTTGGACCGTGAGAGGAAACCTGAGTAGCTGGAGGAAACCCACCAAGCACGGGAAGAACATGCAAACTACACGCGCCAAAGGACCAAAGGCGGAACTCTTGACCGTGAAAGTGTGAGGCCACAGTGCTAACCACTACGCCGTGGTTCCGCCCATAAAAAAAGATTACATTCCATAACTTTATTTATCATGAGTCATTTTTTACACTCTTGATGGAAATATGCTGACGTCACAAACGTCTCCTCCACGGAAATAAGTCCTCATCAACTCTCCTGTCCTGTGCACTTTTAGATGATTTTTTCCCCCAGCAGACGTGCATGAAAGTGACAGTTAAATTGAGATCTTCACACATGCTTGTGGTGCGTCTGAAAACATTTGACCTGCAGAGGGAGAGATGTGCTTTCACTCGGTCTGATGCGTGATCTGTGTGACTAAAATAGTCAGCACCATCTGAATGTGTGTCTCCTTTCAGTTTCACTCTGTCTTACCTTTTCTCATTTACCTGCTCTAACATGTGCACTATCCTCAGGAAGTACTTGAGAAAAGTTATTTATTCCTGTGTGAGTTACAACCTGGCGGAAAAGTGCCGTGATGGAGCGCGTCCACTTTACACAGCAGTTTATGAACCAAGACCTCTATCTGCTGGTACAAATAGGGTATTACACATTTATAAGTCGCATTAACTGTACTGTATTCCATATAAGTAAAAACAAAATATAACATAATGTGTGCTTCGCATTGAAAGATTGCATTCAGCATGAAAAATATTATCCTATAAATTTATGTAAAATTGAATATGAAAAATACATTTTCACCTTATTATTTATTTGTGCATGACCGCATGGAGTTTGTATGTTCTCTCCGTGTTTGATGGGTTTCCTCCAGCTACTCCGGTTTTCTCCCTTTGACCCTGTATACAGGATAACGCAATAGACAATGAGTGAGTGAGTGAGTGAGTGAGTGAGTAATATACTGCCTATACTCACCAGCCACTTTATTAGGTATACCTTTTAATCTGCTCGTTAATGCAAATAAAAAAAGCCAATCACATGGCAGCAAACTCAACGCATTTAGGCATGTAGGCACAATCAAGATAAACTGCTGAAGACAATCTGCTTAAAACAGAGCATCAGAATGGAAAGGAAAGTTAAGTGACTTTTAACGTGGCATGGTTGTTGTTGCCAGACAGGCTGGTCTAGGTATTTCCAAAACTAATGGGATATTCACACACAATTGTCTCTAGTGTTTAAAGAGTTGTTGGTCTTTCGGCTGCTCCCGGCAAGGGGTTGCCACAGTAGACTATCCGGCCCGCACATACAAGCTTGGCAGTTTTTAATGCCGGATGCCCTTCCTTATGCAACCCTCCGATTTTATCCAAACTTGGGACCGGTACTGCGTCCAGTAGCTGGGGTTATAACGAAAAACCCTTGTTGATGGCAGACTGGTTTAAGCTAACAAAAAGGAAACAGTAACTCAAACAAGATATTGTTACAACTGATGTATGATGAAGAACATTAGTTAACGCGCAACACAACCTTGAAGCAGATAAGCTACAGCAGCAGAAGATCACAGCAAATGCCACCCTTGTCAGCTAAGACCAGAAAATTGAGGCAACTATTCACATGGGCCCACCAACACTGGACAATAGAAGACTGGAAAAACATTGCCTGATGTGACAAGTCTCAGTTTCTACTGCAACATTGGGAAGATAGGGTGGTGGAAGCAACATAAAAGCAAGGATCCCTCCGGCATTGTGTCAACAGCTCAGGCTGGTGGTGATCGTGGTGTTGTAATGGTGTGGGGGATATTTTCTTGGCACACTTTGGTACCAACTGTGCACTGATTAAAAACCACAGCCTAACTGGGTATAAAAATAATTTTAAGCTGGTTTACTGAACATGGAAATGAGTTTAGTGCACTCACATGACATCTACAGCCACCAAATCCCAATCTAATTGACACCTTTGTGATGTGGCGGAATGGGAGTTGCGCATCATGCATGTCCAACATCATGTCAATAAGGACGACAATTCTTAAGGAACGTTTCCAGCACCTTGATGAACCTATGCCATTAAGACAGTTCTAAAGGCAAAAGTGGGTCCAACCTAGTAAGTGTATGTTGAATTAATTTATCATTTTCAGGAACCACTTCATCATGACTGGAGGTTATGCTTGGAATACTAGGTGCAAAGAGGAAACACACCATGGCTGGGCTGGATGCCAGTTCATTACAGGAGGCCATGTACACAAATCCACACAATCATTCACACCTAGAGGATAATTATTTTAGCCAGTCCACCTACTGGCAAGGTTCTGGGAGCTGGGCCGAAACCAGAGGATTATTAGGAATCCCACCTGAACACAGTGAGGACATGGAAAGAATCTCCTCAAAGGCATTAATCCAGGCTCAGGCTTAGAGGAGCTCTAAGGTGTCAGTTCTACCCACTGCATCTCTTTTAATTGTGCCCTCATTCCTAGAAGGAGTTGGCACACACAAATAACAGAATCTATATACAGTACAGACAAATGGCGTACACCAGTTCATCACAGGGCACCATACACACACATTCACATACTCATTCACATCTATGGGGTGAAATAGTATATACAGTACATTCTCTCTATCTGCCTCTATCTGTTGTGGGAGATAGGAGGAAATCAGTGGATTTGAAGGAAATTCTACAAAGACGAGGGCGAGAGCTCTACAGAAAGCAACCCTGGGGCTGTGAGGAGTGTTGATGCCGCCCTGTTAGAGCAATGGTTCTCAGCTTTTGGGGACCACCAGCATTGAAAATGTTTGTTTTCTCAGCTCACCTAATCAGCTAACTAACAGCCGTTTCTGAATTGAAATGGGTGTCATGGAACAGGGAGAACACTCAAATGTGCAGAGCAGGTGGCCCTCTTGTGTTAGAGGAAGCACAAATGCAAATTAGTTCATGAATAAAGTGGTGCAGATGTTTACTCCGATAATATCAGAAAAAACATTGTTTAGTGCATCTTAACATTGGCCCATTTACTATGCATGTAAGGAACTTCCTGTTAGTGTATGTTTGTAACTGTGGTTTTATGAACACTAGCTGAAGATTAAAACCCCCAGACACAGGTAACCTGATGGTGGGTGCCAAATCTTTCCGTCCATTTGCTATAACGGCATAGTGAAAGTGGATAGGCTGGCGCTGGTTAGTGTAGCAGTGGAAACCAAGATTTCGCGTTGATAAAGCTTTGACCTGAATTTGCACCCTGTGGCATTCCTGACTTCTGTGCAGTGTGGGCAGATTTAGTGGTGGTAGCAGAAAAGAATATGGTAGACCTTGTGAACGTCTTTTGGCTTTGGATGCTTTGGCAAGATGATATCAATTTCTTCATGATATCAATCGATTTTATGTCTTGATGGAATTTTATAAAACAAATTACAAATATAAGCATTTTAAAATGGTTAATCAGAAATACAGACGGGTTCTTATGCGCAAAACATTTAATGATGAGTCCTCCATTCCTTTAGATCACATTAAATTAAAATCCTGGTTTTCCTCCATCCTTTTATGTGTTATCTATACCGTGTATCTAACCGCTTATCTTGTGTATGGATACAGGAGGTCTGGAGCCTGTTCCAAGAAACTTGGCACAAGCCAGGTTATAATTTGGATGGAGTGCTAACGCATCACAGGGAACAAGCAGACACAATCATACACTATGGGAAATTTGGATGGGAAATGCCAAGCAGCTTACAGAGAGAACGGTGCATGATTTGCTGATGATCAGTTTACTTCATTAACAGTGCATATGGGACAGTTGTGCCTTAAATAGTTACAGCTCTGGGTTACTAAACGGGAGGTTTGTGGTTCAAGCCCCAGCACCACCAAGCCACCACTGTTGAGTTCTTGAGTAACGCTCCTAACCTTATATGCTCCTAACCTGGCTGACCATGCTCTTTGACCCCAGCTTCCTAACAGGGAAAAATTATTTAAGTCTGCTGCAAGGTACATGTGACAGATAAATGAATCTGAATCCTAACAGTAACTGCAAAATAGAAGAGATTAAAAAGACATCATAGCCAGCATGCATTACCAACATTGTGGATTATAAAAAAAAAAAAATCTGCCAAACTCATAACAATGAACTTATGTAACTGACATTGGATAAAGACTGGACATACAGTATATACTGTAAGTGCTGTATATGCTGCAGTACAATAAATAAAGACAATGTAGTGGGTTTGCATTAAACATAATGCTTTTTTCGGGCTCTCCGTCGTTGCCGCCTGCAATCTTGTAAAGTCTCAGTAACAGACGTTTTATGGGCTTCACTATGCTTACAGGAAATGGAAAAAGTATGTTAGAATGCTCTTCTGTGGCTGCCTCTTAAAATAGTCAGTAGCTGAAGTAAGTATAGCATCAAATAAAAGATACAATCCTATTAAAAAACCAAAGGAGGCCGGAAGATTCCTATATTTAAACAGTAATAGCTTGCGTTTTGTTTTGCAACAGAGAGACTACAGCAAAAAGCGATGAGGCATTTCCTCTACAGGCAGTGCACGTACTGTAAATGACTGTCTCTTATGTACATGCAACCTTAATTTGAACAGTTCTCATGCACATGCAACCATAATTGAAATAGTCTGTGTTCAAAGAATAGGAAGAATGATTTTAACTGTCTGTTAAAAATGTAAAAAATAAGACCAATGAGTCACATCCATTAAAGACAGTTTTTAATAAAGTAATATTAAAAAGTTAAACTTTAGATATGGTGACCCCTTTGACAACTGTTAGTTGTCCGGAATTAGTATAAAAAAAGAAACAAAATCTATACTGCCATAACTTTAAACCCAGAACATTAAGCCCAACATTGTTTGGGCTCCTCCTTAGGGCAAGACTCCACAAGGCCTCTGGGGTGTGCTGTGGTGTCTGACACCAGGATGCTAGTGGTGGAGCCTTTGGGTGCTGTGGGTTGCAGGGTGGGGTCTCCGTGGATCAGTCCTGTTTATCTGGGGCATTCCGTGGATGTCAATTGGAGGGAAATGTGGGGAATTTGGAGGTAGGATCAACCACCTCGAACTCGTTGTCATGTAGGGAGATTTTTCTTGTCACTGTTGTCTCTGGTTTGCTCATTTGGGATTGAATTTTGTAAAGCTGTTTTATGGAGTATCTAGTGATAGATAAACCTTTTAGTTTATTGACATATCCTGTATACTGTACATTTTCAGTGACACTGTTTAAGCAAAGTCCTTTACCCTGATTAAGCCACAATCCCATTACGTCCACAAAAAATGGTGAATGCAGTTAGAACTTGTATAACACGGCAATAATGCTGTAGAAACTGTCAAGGACGTAGTGTTGTCTCCCCTACCGCTTTTTTGGACATGGATGAGCCTGGTCAGGACATGGTCAAAGCAAGACACAGAAAGAACTTAATAAGGACAGAGTAACGGCGGTATTGAACAATTTTTGTCATAACTAACACCTCTTATACCATAATATATACCATAAGCTTGCCGCAGACGGGAAAGATTGGATGGCTGTCAGACTGAGTCGTCATTGAGATCTCACTTTGTTGTTGCAATGTCAATCAAGTTCCCACATCGACCGCTTCAGGGTAGTACAATGACTATGCTACATTGTAGAACACCAAATTACGTTCATATTACATCCTTATAACAAATAACTGATAACAAATTTTCCTGCTCACAACAAAACATGCGTTTCTCATTGGCTAAACACACATGCAATATTATGGGAATCCTGCTTTTCATTTTCTAACACAAATACCGTGCTGGAGAATGAAACAACACAGGACTTTCAAAACAGTGAGTTTGAGGACCCTGCCTTAGCACCACGGTTTTATAATGACTATTTAATGTGGTTTTGATCATTGAAAAGGGTGTTTGGATAGACTCAATTTTCGAGAATCAACAGCACTTGAACTGAGTGACTCTATTACATAATTAGAGGGTCTGTCTGAACAACAAATTTCTGGGATGTTATGATTCCTGTAAACATTATGCTTGCCCAGTGTTTGGCTTGGCACTTGAGATTTTGGTGGAACTGGAATGAAAAAGAGCTCCATATTTACGTTCTCAACCGCTCTTCAGTTTAGGAGTGGTCGTAAAGAACGTGGGCGAACGCTGCCTGTTGTTTTCACCCAATCGAGAACACAGATTACGTAACTGTTGTGCTATGCATATTTCAATATATATTATTTAATACATATACTGTACATAATTCAATGTAGCTCAGAAATAGCTGTAAATTCTCAGTAAATTAAAACACTCAAATTCCTTAGACAGAACGAGAGGGCTCTGAATATTGTTACGGCTTTCCCTAATATCTGCCTGAGAATGATAAGGCAGGGCATGCATTGTGGGTGTTACCCAGATGATGACCATGTAAGTCTGCTTCCTCCTCAGGGGGAAGGCACAACTGCTTGTCAGTCATTCTGCTTTTTCCACTGCACTGTTATTATCTCTGCGTGGGCAAAGTCGCAAAACCAGCACTGGCGGTAACAACTAACACCACATCTACCGTAACTCTCAGGAACTTCCTGTGACACTTTAGCCGGCCCTCAGTAGAGCTAGACAAACGCGTGGTCCAACGTTTGTGGACATTAAGTGCTCAGGAAACTGAGGAGACACTGTCATGTTTGTGGACCTATGGAAGGGCCACACTTTGGTTTTATCATGACTTTTCAGCTTTCTGCCGGGTGTGTACGCCTGAAAACTGTAGGGATCGTGGAACATGTGCTACTCCTCCAGATATCCCATAATGCTTAGTATCTAAATGGTGTACATGAAAGGATATAGAACGCTGATTATTAAATTAGGATTTATTGCACAGTTGAAAGGAATAACAGATAGTGGTACTGTACATTCCCGGTACACAATATAATATGAACAAACACTGCAGTAAAACAACAATAATAATAATAATGAAAAAAGTATGACCACATCCTGTGCTATGTTTCAGTGGCTTTCTGGTGGGCAAACATTTTGTATTACATTTTTTGTTATTTGTTATTATAATTTGTTCATTACTCTAATGAACTGAAAATTTGACAAGCTTTTTTTTTTATTATTTAAAAGATAATGCTCACAAAACATTCGATCTCGGCTATGATACAACACTTGTTTTTCCGTCCATTTTGTTCATGCAACAGGTAGACACTCCAAGTTTGTAGGTTTATGTACAAGTTCGTAAACTCAAACATTTTTTTTTTTTATTTCTGTAAGTGCTATAATTTTGTCTCCCTGTGGCACTTTAAACAGACGTAAACATGCTCTACACATGAACAGCACTGGTGTTAACTCTTAAAGTGCTGATTTAACTTTCACTGCCATCAAATGAACACTATAATGGTTATATCAAGCCTATAAGCGGTGATTCAAGCTGTGCCAAACACTGTCCATGAGAAATGCACTTTTCCACATTCACCCGGTAAGTGGGAGCATTAAACAGTTGGCTAATCACTTTGTCTGACACACAGAGCGCTAAAACATACAGGACAAGGTTAAATATAAGCCTGACCTTAATGAGGAGGTCAGCTGGAGCTATTTTGTGTGTGTGTGTGTGTGTGTGTGTGTGTGTGTGTGTGTGTTGTGGCATTAGTACTGCGTTTTACTGCCTTTTCCTGCAGACTGAAGCGGTCTTCTCCCACACACTGCAAACTAGACCACCACGGTCTTTACACACCCACACACACAGCATTGTCATAGACAAAGTTTTGCCTTTTTTTTTTTAACAGTCACAAAATACACCATTACCTGCAATTATTTATTAATTTATCTTATATACTGCTAATCCTGAACAAGGTCATGCAGGCCTGGAGCCTATCTCGACTTTGGGTACAAGACAGGGTACCAGACCATCACAGGACACACACACACACACACACACACACACACACACACACACACACACACGGGCAATTTGGAAACCTCAATTAGCCTAATCTGGAGGTTATTGTACTGTTGGAGGAATATAAAGTGGTACAAACGATGCGTGAGTGAGTGATTGTCATGCATATACTGTAAGAGATAATAATAATAATAATGTAATATTAATGACATTGCTTGATTGAGCCATTAATCCAAATCTCTGTGAATCAAAATCACTGGGTCTAAAATTAGGATCACTATGTTACAAATCTTAAAAACATATGCTATGGTAAAGAGATGTTTTTTTTTTTTATTATGCAGAATGTGTATCCTTGTGTACAACGTACAGTACCATTTCTCTTTACTGTAGAAGTCACTAAGTGTCTCAAAAGTTCATTTCTAGTGCAAAAACTGACTAGAAATTGGGGAAGAATGCAAGATAAGGTGGTTTGTTAGAAAGGAAAAAATTCTGAATGTTTTTTTTTTTGTCTGCTGATTTTGATTTGCTATTTACATCATTCACATACATTCCATCTTTCTCTACAGATTTTTATTTATTTTTTATTATCAAGCATCATTAACAATTTTTCAATGAATTTCATAGAAACATAAAATGAAAAAAAAAATATTTTCTTTTAAAGGCACATTTTGTGCAACAACCCTTGCGGTTTAGCTCCAGGAAAAAAAAATATTGCTTAAAGATACATTTTAACAAGAGAAGAACGTTCCGTCCATTTCTCTTTACAAGTATCTAAAATATCTTTTGGGAACAAGGAGCCACGCACTGCTCCTGAAACAAAGCATTGTTAAATAATAATTTCACAGATGTTTTTGCTTGTAGCACGATTTCATATCACTTATGGAAGAAACATATGCCAACACATCTGTTGTCCCTGTTAGAAAGTGTGTTAATGAGTGACATGAAAAGAACAAGTTAGGTTTATTTGCAGTCATTGGATGGTGACCTTTAAGCGTGCCCTGAACAGGATCTGCAGAGGATTGCTGAGTCTGCAGGATGGCTTCTCTCCATCCTCACTGGCTTTTAGATGCTTGGGAAGTCTTTGGGAAACACAAAAATATTTCAAAACAGAGCATTATTTAAATTAAAAGAGAGGTCAACATTTTTTCCTGAAATACATCAGGGCTTGTTAGAAATGTTATATTCTTCTTGTCCAAAAAAAAAAAAAAAACCCAAACTAATTCTTTGGGCTAAAATCTTAAATTAAATTTTAAATAATAGATGTATTAGTGGTTAGCACTGTCACCTTGCACCTCCAGTCTGTGTTTGATTTCTGCCTCGGGTCTGTGTGCATGGAGTTTTTATGCCAGTGCATGGTGGGTTTCCTCCAACAATCCAAAGACATGCGGATTAGGCTAATTGCCGTTCCCAAATTACCTGTAGTGTGTAAATGAGTGTGTGTTTGTATGGATTGGAACCCTGTCCAGAGTGTACCTTGCCTTTGGATAGGCTCCAGATAAAGCGGTATACTGTAGACGATGAGTGAGTGAGTGTGTGAGTAATGGAAATGTTGGGTCGGTTGGTTAGTCTTGCCGCATCACTGAGTCAGGGTTTGAACCTAAACTTGCGTTTCTGTGCATGTTCTCACCTGTGCTTATGTTCATTTCCCCAAAACATGTCCGTACTGTTAGTGGAATGTTCCTGATAAATACATTTTTTGTAACTGAATGTGTAAGTGTGTGTATGCATGGAATTGGCTCTGGATCCATAAAATGAGTTTTTAGTGGTTCTGGGAATAGGTTCTTTGTTTTCTAAGAACCTTGTTTTCTGTGTGGACAAATACAAGCCAAAAAAAAAAAAAAAAAAAAAAAAAATATATATATATATATATATATATATATATATATATATATATATATAAAGGTTTTATATACAGTGTATAGACAACGATTTTGTGGGTACGTTACCATTAAACTGTTTCCACAAAAAAGGAAAAACAACATAATTGTATATGATGCCTTTGTATTCAAATTCATTGGACCTAAGTGGCCCAGACCTGATCCAGCATGGCAATGCCTCTGTGTCAGAGATTTTATTTAGCTGGGGCTATGGGGTTTCTTAACTTTTTTTTCTAGGGTCCTTTGAATAGGGTTTTACATGAATGTTAGTTTAATTTCTATTTCAACACCCTGATACTGTACATGCACACACATATTGCCATTCTACCATAAGCACAAGTTGACATGTTCAGCTCATATTGTAGGGTATACTGTAGAGCCAACCTCTATAAACAAGAAATACATACACAGGTGACTGGGGTGACTATACATATGGGTGAGATAATCAGGTGCAGAACTGAGCTGTGGTATAAATACTAATGAATAACAGATAGGAAGGACTAAGAAGAACTTTTCCAGCATTAAATATATCACATTTTCTTATCTCTAAATAACAGCTTAACATCACAAATGAATTCTTAAATGCCTGGTATGATCCGAATAAACTTTCTTTTAGGTCAAGGACAGGTTTTATACCGTGTACCCTACCTAACCCAACCTCTTCAATTTTATTATTATTATTTTTTAATCCAGGCTTGGGAGAGGTACTGCATGCAGTGGCTAGGTAGTATGGGGTGCAACAACTATCTCACCCCCCATGCTCATGGGGCTCAAACCCAGATCCTCCAATCCCCAAACTAATAACCTAGAGCCTCAGCAGCCTGAGCCACCACTCCCTATATGGTACAAACTGTTTATAGCATATTTCTGTGTGTGTTCCCCAGATGACAATAACTATTTCATAAAATTTTCCTTGTAGAATTTCTCTTCTGTTCATTTAACTGTTCATAGCCACCATATTATGACTTCTATTCCCAGTATTTTGCTTGGTGGTAAATTCATTGCCCAGTATTTTTAATGATACAGATTAAACCTCAGTGAAACCCGACGTTTGATTAATGGGAATTTTACTGCACAAGCTCATATGAACCGCATCCACTAAAACATTTATGTACATTCATTTACAGTACAATGTTATATAAAAAGCTGTCCAAAATGAGCATGGTCATGAATTTAAATTGGCAGTGTAAGCCTTTATTGCCAGATATAAAAGACCATAAATTTGAACACATTTAAACATGCTACCACAAATTTCCCAAATGGAAAATGTATGAATATGCACAATCTGTGAATAGTTTCCTTGGTCACACCAGTCTGTCCGATGCCTTCCGAGCATCTGAGTAGCTCTGATACAGCCGCGGCTGTGGATTTCCCCCACACACTCCAGAGGATGGGGTTAGGAGTAGTTGATTTCCTGGAAACACTGCTGTTGCATTGTCTATGAAACATAATTTTTTAAAATTCATGCTTTTAATTAAACATTGCTGAAAGAACCTATAAAGGCAGCATAACTGATCACTGTCCTGTTGAAAGATTATTAACAGTCCAGATGATTCTTCTTGTCAGAGGTCGCAATTTTTATATTATTTCCTAACACGTCATGGAGTTGGTGGCATTTTGATCCTCCAACATACTGTACATACAATAACAGAGGTTCTTTTCTGTACAACCATCCTGATCATTATACTAAAGACACCTTGAGTATTTGCTTTGTCTTATCTATCCATAAAAATAGTTCCATTTAAAGTAAGTGAAATCCAGTACCTTGCCTTTGTATTTATGAAAATTAAAGGCTTTCCATTCTTCCCCATTGTACTGTAGATAGAGGCAAAATAAACTTGTGTCCTCCTCAACACTTTCATTACAGCTCTTGCTTATTGCCCTAACTGTAAATGTGGGTATTGTGATTATAGCCATTATTTTATTTAAGAAAGAGCTGTTTTGTCTCGTGTACTTTTTGTATTGTCTAATTTTCCCTGTGTTGATGAATGACTACAGTGATTTGGCCTTTTGTGTCAGTGTAGATTTATAGAGAAAAGAGAAGTTATGGTTGACCAACATAGAACATGTAGGCATTCAGATATATATATATATATATATATATATATATATATATATATACTGTATACATTTTTTTAGAATGGTTTGGGGACAAACGTTTACATTAGAATTGCAAGTAACAAATATGCTGACCGTATATGTTTGTTTTGATAGATAGATAGATAGATAGATAGATAGATAGATAGATAGATAGATAGATTGATCTAAATATGAACAAACTTAGTTAATCCTATAATCTGGCTCTCTTTGATGAGCTGGTCTGAGTAATTACTGTTACAGGAAACAGCAGCACAACACTGTTTCATAGTTAAGCAGATGGATATCTTTGCTACCTGGTTAGTGTTACCCCATTTCCGAAAACAGTTCCAGTAATCCTTTTAATCTGATTTAATCTAATAGTGAAGCCAGCATTAAGTTCCACTGGAAAATGATGCTGGATCAGACATACCTGAGACAGACAGATCTACATACAGTACATATGCATGTCAGTTCAAACACACTGCCACGCCCTTGGCAAAGTTTTATGAGACATCATAAGTGTTGTTCTGAAATGTATATGCTGAAATTCCTCAGGGTATATCTGTAGCGATGTTGCAACTAATGCACAATTCATAAAAGAGGTAAAGATGTATTTGGTTGAATATGTTGAGAATGTGTAGCTGCGAGCTGTCCTGAGAAAACCTGGCACAGACCTCTGGTGCTGTATCTCTCGCTGGTTTTCTGTCCTGTAATAATCAGGCTGAGACAAAGAACAGGGTGGTTGTGCAAGATCTATGAGAAAACAGTAAATGTGAGGTAAGAGGCAAAGTCATATGCTCAGATCTTGCGCAACACAGCACTAAAACATGATTTTGCTTCATAGGTATATCATATTTTTGGGCTTATATTCCAAATATAATGTGCATTTTGTATGACATATAAAAGTTAGTTAAACTTATGAAATTAATATAATTTTTAATAGACCTTTGGACAAAAGCTCGGGGGGAAATACTCCACTACGTAACATAACAAGTGCATATTTTTACACCCAAGTCAAAACCATGATTTAACACTGCCCTTAGACTTCAAGCCTCAATTTACAGGTTTTCCTCAACAGAAAAATGTCAGCAGGAATTTAATGGCATCTTTTAATAGAAAGCTTGTTAAAGCTTAATATTTTGTAGTCCCTCCATATCACACCCACTAATCCCAAATGCAAACACGTCTTTGCTTTCTGCTGTCATCTACATTTTCTAATAGGGGAAACTGTTTCTTGTTGCAACATCCACACACAAATATGCACATAAAGCACGGAACAATTATAGACACCACCAGTAATTTTTTTAATTTTGTAAAAGTTTTACAATGGAGTCAATTAATTAAAAAAAATTTGATTTGTACTTTATCCAAAAAGGAATTTTTCCACTGATTTTTAATAATGAACTAGTGATTTTGTATAAGGACAAATCTTCATAGGTAGAAACTCTTTACAAACTTCTAATGCAATATTCAGAGATTTATTGTCATTTATTTATGAAATTTATGCTCAAACCTTTAACAACGTACAAATTAAATGTCCAAAATGTTATCAACTTCTAGGCAGTCTAAAACTTCTTTTTTTTCTTCAGGAAACGGCTGCCAGTGTTATCCACTTTTATTATATCGATCATGTATCAGCATCAGTCATTGCTCATTGGGAACAGTGGTGATTAGTGACTGCTCACTGGGAATGATGGGGCTCAGTGATTAGTGGTGATTAATGGTGAGTTGATGAGAGCAGGTGCTAAGACGAGAAAACCAGCTCTCTTAACAACACAGTCTCTAATGCATGCTCAGAAAGACACTAAATTTGTTACAAGCCTCTATTTTGAAAAAAATAAAAAATAAATAAAATATGAAACTGTCTGCTGATTTCTACTGTATGTACAGGCACAAACAAAACTAAAGAATAACCTGCTAACAATAGTGTTTGGTGCAATATGGAAAATCTGATAACAGACAGCATATGGAGCTGTCTCAAAGTTTCCCCTACAGTCATTTTTTTTAATGATGATGCAATGGCTGACCACGAGGTCTCTTTTCCTCTATACTGTAGTCTGTGCTAAAAATGTGGCCTATGACCTACAACACTCAGTCAAGCATTTTTTAAGTGTTTACAGTACTGTATGTCAAAGTGCCCAGTTTCAAGTTTGTACATTTATCATAGGGGCACAGTGACTCAGCACCTAGCACTTTTGCCTCGCACCTCCAGGGTTGGGTGTTTGAATTTTGCCTCTGGTCAGTGTATGTGGAGTTTTCATGTTCTCCATGAACATTGTGGGTTTCCTCCAGTTTGCACTAGGCTGGCTGGTGTTTCCAAATTGCTGCAGTGTATGATTAAGTATGTGTGCATGATTGTGCCCTGTGATTGGTTGGCGCCTGATCCTGAGTGTCCCCTGCCTTCTGCCCTGAGCTCCCTGGGATATGCTCCAGTCCCTCCACTGTGACCTTACAGTCAGAAAAACCAAGCTTTAACCATTTGAGCCACAACTCTATCAAAATCTGGTTTCATGAGACTTAATTGATCTTTCTCATTAAAAGCTTTACTTTGTCTTTTCTATTTCTCCTAAAGGTTATTTAGAAGAAGCAAAGAGACACAACAGAGATGCAACAGAGTCTTACTTAGGAAACTTTTGAGAAATCCGAGACGTAGGGTCTGTATAAAAAATACAGACAGTCAAATGATGATCTTTTGATCAGCTAACAGTATGAAATGTATCAGATGACCAAAGTAGTCATGACAGAAACAATGTTAAGATTAAAAATGCTATCCTTTAAGACCATTGTACTGGTAATGTGAAATCACTAAGCATGTCTTTCGGAGGTAACGTAATCTTAACCTCAGATCCTAAATATAGCTCAATTGCTTCTCTTTATGTAGAACTGTTGCTCATGTACGTCTTGGATTTCTCAAAAGTTTCCTACGTAAGACTTTGTTGCATCTCTGTTGTGTCTCTTTGCTTCTTCTAAATAACCTTTAGGAGAAATCGAAAAGACAAAGTAAAGCTTGTAGCACCAATGATTTAAAAATACTTTTTTGCGCCCCTAATCCAGCAATGCTTTATGTTGACTGCCCCTGCCTTTGACCCCAGCTTTCTACCTGGGATATGAAAAAAGAAAGTAATTGTTCTGTGCTATAAGATACATGTGACAAATATTTTAACCTTAATGATCTTTTTAGAGCAAAACATAGTCATTCAAGTAATCTAGACTTTAGAGGTTATTCGAACGTTTTTAGTAAAATGCACAACTGACTGTTGTGAGTTTGGTTTGTAGTTCGGCACCAAAATCTTTCTTGCTGTGAAATTCCTGGCCACATTTATTGATGAAACAAACCAGCCAATCTAGCCTATAAATTTGGACTTCTAAAGTGTTTTAAACGAATTTAGTTTAACACACAACCTTTCGGCATAGGCATTACCATTTCACCAATGTACTGTATTATAAACTATTACTGTGTGATATTTCACCACTATTTCCAATCACTGGTATAATAATATATTTTTTTTATGATTTTATCTACAATATTTTTTGCCGCTTTAGCACACAGTAGTATGAAAAATTTACTAATGTAATCACATCACCAAACAGACAATGTTTTTCATAAAAACCTTCATCAAGGCCACCTGGGAGAGCTGAAAAGCTTCAAGGCCATCTGGGGGAGCTTAGGGAGAATGAATAACTGCTGCAAGTTCCCAAAGAAGCTTTAAAAAACATTCCAGGCTTAGATACAGTGTATCTAACCTACTGCACCCTGTACGGTTTAAAACACAGAGGCATATTTCTTTCCTTTTAACTAGTACATTATATTTGATGCAGCTACAGTATCATCCAAGCTTACCCAGCAGTTTAGCAGATAAGCCTAGCCTAGTCAGTTAGCCTAAGCATTAATAAAATAGTCTTTTTTATTATTATTTATTTTATTATTTAAAGGGTCCAGCAGTTTGTGAGCCAAACCATGACATAATCAGACGTAGGAGTTTCCTAATGAAAGGAATAAAAATAATAACCTTTGAAGCGTTTTATAAGGTTTGCCTCCGGCCTTAAAAACCATCAAAGGCAAATCCATCAGTGTTTACACAGTACAACAATCAGCATTACTTTAATAAAAGGCAACTAGAACTAGAAAAATGTGTTGCGCTTTAGCTTGTTGGTGTAGCAGCTAAAAGAACATCATGTTAGCATTAGCAAGAGTGATGTTTTAGCCTCATTTTTTTCTCCTAATTAAGTCATTTTAGCAGTAATATTTACTATGCCAGTACCATGTGTCTTATTTCAATGGCAGACAATAATAATTTTATTTAATAATTTATTTTTATAGTATGCTAGGAGGTAGCTAAGCTACAAGGTAAGCTAGCTTTTTAGGCATTTGTTCTTAACTAACCCAATGGCGACCTCTTATTATACTCCTAACTAGATATACATAATATTTTTGTGGTGCTTTTTAGCAGTTAGACCCTCGCTGCAATAATATCTGGCATATATATATATATTTTTTTTATTATTATTATTATTATTGTTATTATTTTTTATTTATTTTTTTTGGCAGGCAGTTTTTACTTACTAATTCATTGTCTATACAGCTTGATCCTGTGTACAGGGTCATGTCTGGGAAGGGGGATGGAGGGCCTGGAGCCTATACAAGGTGACTTATAGGGCACAAGGCGTGGTACACCCTGGACTAGGTGTCAATCCATCGCAGGACACATACACAGACGCTCATTCACACATACAATGTGCAATTTGGAAATGGTAAATTATAATAAACTGCATGTCTTTGGCCTGTGGGAGGAAATCAGAGAACCCAGAGTAAACCCACCAAGTACGGGGAAAACATGCAAACTCCATGCACACAGACTCAATGCAGGAATCGAACCTGCATCCTGAAGGTGCAAGGCCACAACGCTAGCCACTAAGACACTGTGCCACCCATTAAATTATTCAAATGCATATGTTTAATTCTTCTAAGTTATTCTTGTGTTTTTTAACCAATGAACACCCTGAACCGTGTTCTTTATAGTGGAAAAGAATGGTTCAAGATTAACCACTGGCACCTTGTTAATAATAATAAAAAAACTGTGTTGTTTTATAGTCGAATCTTAGACACTAAATCTGTTCAGTTCCATGACCAAATTTTTTCTGGCTTGGAAACAGGAAGTAGCTTGTGCTGACTAAAGGGTTGTCATGACAACAATAGAAACCACAATGATGACGACAATAAATCTTTAAATGCTGCCCGTCGACAGTAAGATTTTTCTAGGTTTATCCAAAACAGAAGACAGGTAACTTTATGTCCCTCTGTCTTGGCTTCTGGTGGTCTTTGCCAGAGAAACCTAAATCACAGCCTGACATTCTAGAATTTATGGTTGACAATAAGTTGAAATGGAACACCTTAAGTATCACTGGGAAAATAAAAAAGGAAATATTTTCTTTGATATATCATAAGCCTTACCAAAATTAAAAGGCCAGAAGAAATATGGATAGTTTACAGTATTTATACTGTAGACAATGCTTCTTTTTGATTTTTACAGAATTCATGAAACACTGGAATGGAATACTTATGATAAATATGAAAAAGGAAAACGAATACATCTAAGATGCCTTTAAAATAAGTCCCTGAATACAATTGTAACTGGCACCATATTTCTTTTTTTACACAGATTATCATGGAAAAATCAGCATAAAAGTATAAAATAAAATATTTCATGCAATGACAATAAAGCTAGTATATTCTTCTACATTCTATTGCATTTTATTTTACTAACATTGCATTGTATTCTGTCACACTGTATTGTATAACATTAGTTTCTAATTTATTCTATTTCGGTGGCACAGTGTTTAAATGATTAGCACTGTCACCTTGCACTGCCAGGTTCTGGGTTCGATGTCTGTGTGGGTCTGTGTGGGTCTGTCTGATTAGAATAAATTTTATTCAGAAACGCTGCATTGAATTACATGCTATATTTTTCTGCTATAATTTTACTCTATTGTCTAATATTAAATTCTTTTGTTTTATATTTCTGTTTTTTGTTTTATTGCATTGTGTAATTGTAATATGTATATATGTAATATATCTATTTTATCACATTTTATTAATTCTATTCATTCTTTTATTTTTACAATGTATTGTATTCCGGTCCATTATATTCTGTCGTATTGTATTGCAATCTATTTAATTCTATTAAATTCTATTCTATTTTATTATTTTTGTTCGTTTTCATTGTAATGTATTGCCTTCTGTCTCATTGTATTCAAATGTGTGTAGTATTTTATTAAAATACATTCATTAATATTGTATTACAGTATATTCCATTAGATTGTATAGCATTGTATTGTATTATATTGTATTCTATTAAAATGTATTCTATTCCATTCTCTTTTATTTTAATGTATTATATTGTATTACATTACATTTCTATTCTATTCTATTCTATTCTATTCTATTCTATTCTATTCTATCTACAATGTGTGTTTAAGTCAAACTGAGACTTGTAATAAAATTTCTTGTGAATGAAAGTGTAAAACTGATAACATTTACAGAAGACTTCAAGTACAGTATGGTGATGAGACTCTTAGCCTTAGTTAAACATTTAAATAGTGCAAATGTTTTAAAGAAGATTGTTCGCCCACTGTAGCTATTCGAGTGAACATTTAGCCAGCAGAACGCCTGATCTTTGAAAATCAATAGGGAACTTGTCACCTGCTTGTGGAAGAGACGCATCTGTCTGTGGGAACTGTATTCATGAACACCACTTGGCTTTACAGGTACTCGGCTGGGTGTTATTGCCACACCCCCTGCATAGTATGGTGGTCCAGTCATTGAGGAAAGCGTGGGGTGGAAGCCAAAAATACACCAGACTGCATCATAACAGGATGTGGGTAATGCCATGCACACAGACACATGTATGTGAACTCAGACATACTGTATATAAACAATGATTTGAGAAGTTTCTTGTAAGTCTTACTTACAAGAAATAGGAAATTAACCACAGTTTGCATGGCTCATTTTCTGGGAGTTTTTGGACTGTAATTATGTTTTAGTAAAACTGATAATAATAAAACTGAGTCCATCTACCTTTTAGTTTGTCTACAGTATTAATATCGACACAAAACATGTATCCAAATATAAAATGTTGCAATTGTATTTCAACAACAGAGAATGGGTCCAATTTCATAGTTTATTGGTAAGGAAAGTCAGACAGCCATTGTTTTTGCTCTTGACTGAATCTTTAATACAAGAGTACACACAAAAAAGTCCAGATCATTGGTCCCACTGTCATCACAAAGTTTAGTGGTTGTGCAACATGTTGAAAAGGTCATAAATATTTGTGGCAGTTCCCTAAACCAAGCACAACCTCGTCACACTACAAAATATTAATATCCTTTAAATGGACGCATTTTCCAAGCAAATAGGCATTCATTTACAAAGTGTCTCATTAATTCTTGAACTGTTGTTCAAACATCTGCTTAAGCCTTTTGTAGTCAAATGGAGCAAAATAGTTTTCTCGAAGGCTGAGATGTCCTGTTTGTTTTAAGAGTTTTTCCGCGAGATTAACTTTATTGTTCTTATTTGGGTTCCTGTTCAACTTGACCAGTGTTTTGCTCAAACTACAAGAAAAAAACAGAACACCGGCTTTGTAAAATTACAAATATGTTTTCTTTACTGTGTACTAAATGCATTTCTTGCATCTGGTTACTCTAACCAATAGAGAGAACTGTATGAAATCTTATGCATATGGATTTCCACACACAGCTGTGCATGTGGATGTGTTACTTTTTCCAGACCTACTGGAAAATATGAACAAATGTCATATACTAAAGACGTGAAACGATGGACTAAATTTACCAGACAAATGAAACGTGGCACATTAAGGGCTTTTGCACTAACCTACAGTATCCCATCATGCACCACAGTATGAATGGTTTATATCAGGTAATAGACAGGAAGTTGAATATACATACATTATAAAAAATATAAAAAATCCATGCATTAAAATAAAAAAAACATGCTGTAGATATATATTACTTTATTTACAGTACTTTTACCATAATTGAAATCTGACCCTGGAGGTGCGAGGCAGAAGTGTTTACCACTTCGGCACCATGCCGCCAAAAAGTCTTTTATTTTGGACCTAATTGAAAGTTACAACTAGACTACCATCATCAAGAACAAGAACAGACTTGGGCCAAAATTGATTCAAAACTAAGTCTAATTTCATGTGGATTTAATCTTAGACTAGATCGAATCTAAGATTAAATCCACATGAAAACAAAACATAATAAAGATGGAGACCCAAAACCAGCTAATTTATTTCTAGGCCAAACATTTTAAGCTTCATTTTCAAGTTTTGTACACAATAAGAATAGACAACATGAAAAAATTTTTTTTTTACATTAAATGTAATGTAGTTTAAGACAAATTACTTAAGATAATTACTCAAATATTTACCACATGACTTATTTTCTGACCAATTATATTTGCAACCTAACTCTTCCACTGTAAGGGAACAGGCAGCAAGTTCACTTTGTTGCTCAAATCCTGTTTGTCTTTTGCTTTGCTCATAAGGAAGTCCCTTATAAACTGCTCTTAGCATGAATTTACTTGGATTTCCTGGCTATGAATTTGATTTAATGAGTAAAAGCCCAACAAAGCAACACGTCTATCAGGCATTTGCGTTAAGAATCTACCACTTAAAACCACCCATAAAAATCCCAGAGCTTTCAGGAATATATTTTTGTGGTTCACTTTGGACAGCTGCATTTTAAATGAAGTCTGTACCAAAAGTAATGCACAAGGGAGGATAAATTTGACACAGATTCTCAGCGTCAATCATCTCCAGCACAAGCAAAGCATTTGTTTCATTGTTGAACTCTTAAATCCTCTTGAAAAATTCCTTTTCGTAGCAAATGATGGTCTCCCACTGTGCTACATTTTTATAAAGTTGGCACCATTGACAAAAGCAAAGTGCACAGATGGATGAAGAAGTTTAAAAAAGAGGGAAAGCATTGAAGACAATAGGACAAATGTATCCCTTGTGATGGAGACTTCTTGAGTAGTACCTTTGTAAAAAGGAGGAGTTACTCTAGGAACATTGCATTTTGAATGACCTATGTCAGTTAATGAAAAAGATTTACCCTATTTTGTCGGTACAGCCCTCGTACCCTTGGACCCACTGATACACTATACCTACAGTATGTTTCATGTGCACCTGATCATTGTATTAGAGAGAGTTAAGATGTTTCTGTTCAAGGTGGGTTCCTGTCTTTCCCACTTTGAACTGGTGATGTAACTGAGTTATTCTGCTCTTTAATAATTAATATGAGACAATGCTATTCCACTTTATAAAAAGCCCAATGTAGACCACATAATGTTTCCGATCTCATATACTGTTTAATGGTGCAGGACCCAATAGTGGATTTCAATGATATTTTAAAAAAAGCATGTGTGGCTAAGCGAAAACCTTGCATACACATAATATTTCCAAACAAGCTGACCACAGAGATTGATTGCTTAAAAACGCATTTTATGATGCAGAACCTGTTGCTTATGAGTTTCACACTTATTAAATGGTGACATCAGCTTCATAAACCAATGTTGTGGAACCAGGCCTCAGTTAAAGGCCTGGGTATTAATTCTTAATTTTTCCACAACTGACAAATGGCCAAATAAGGGCCAGTGTTTGGGCAGATAAGAAATAATTTTTTAAATCTGCTTTACTCTACTACTGACGATTTACAGGGTCAAGTTACAAAGCTTCTGTTCAGGGTACATGATATTATTTATATTAATACTTGTTACAAATGTGCACAAATTTACCAAACTCTGATGCTAGAGACAGAATGAGTTTCAGTCCTTATCTAATAACCAAAATTTTTAAAGGATGCATTCTGTGGTCAGAAACTACAGTAATTTTAAGTCACGATTATGCCATAATGATCTTTTTTGTAATATCCTCTCAAAATGTTTTTTTGTGTTATGCTTTTATTGGACAACAAATACATAAGTAAAATGATGAATATATAAGAAACAAATTACCAAATTGATATCTATAATAGGAATGAACACAAAGGGCTGTGATGTTATAGAAAAATAATCAATGATGATGTGGTCTGGTTTATAAAACAATGTTTATAAAATAGCATAATTCCTGTTAGAATCGCCATTAATACTAATTCCTTCACCAGCCACTTTTTTGTCTCTTAAAATTAATCCAACAAGAGATTATTTTTTAAAAACCTAATATTTTACCTTTGAGAGAAACTCTAAAATAAAAAACAATAGCATAGGATATTACTGCATTATAACCCCCTTGGGTCATGCAGACTAGTGCTAGAAAGTCTTTAATACTCAAGACTCCTTGAGAGGTTTTTACGAGGGGTGTTTAAGTTAAACCGACACTTGTAAAGAAACTTATTGTGAATAAAGGCGTAAACCTGATTTACAGGAGACTTCAAGCACAATACAGTGATAAGCCTCTTAGCTGCAATAAAACATATGATTTTAAAAAATCCTGTGCTTGGTGGTTCGGAGCCCACTGCAGTCATTCCTGTGAACATTCAGTGAGTGGAACGTCCAATCCTTAAACATCGACGGATAACTCACCAACTTGTCGAAGAGCTGGGTCGAAGGGCCCTACATTGGCAACTTGGTGGTGGGGTTTAAACCTGGAACCTTCTGATCACTAGTCCACGCCTTAATCAGTGAGGCAGAGTTTATTAAAGAAGTGGGAGGCCCGCGTTTCAACAACACTTGAATAAATGCGTTAGTGCCTGATTAAAAGTCCTGGTTTGACTTGAACGCCCATAGTCTTAAATATAGATTTGGTACTGTATAAAAACTTGTAAGTAATTCATTTGAAATTAAACTTGACATATAGGTTGTTAACATTTTTGAGGGCTTTAGTGAGTACTAAAGTTATCCCAATAAATCTCTAGTGGTGACACCACATAAACCGACCATGGAATATACTTTTTTTTTGGCCTTGTACTCTTTTATTAACTATTGACATTCTATTAAAAAAAAAAAAAAACACTACATAAAAGTTAAAATAAAATATTTCCATTAGTTTTTTAGTTTTAAACTTTTAATTTTTTTAAATTGTGAGGCAGATCTATTATCTGTTTGCTCTAAAAAGCTATTTTAACTTACTAATCAATTCCCTGTGACACTGTACTATGCGATGACCTTGAGATCCTGAGTTCATGAGCCCCGCTGAATGTGTAGACAACAGGTTATGTGCTGCGAAGCTCACTTGTGTGATTATTGCAGAAAGTGGGAAAGTTTCTGTAATCTTGTGGTAATGTGGTGGTGTCGTTGTGTTAATCCGTCTGGGAACCACGGGCAGCCTGGCAGCCAATACTGTACAGCGAGACACTTATTTTAACATTTGAAAATTCCAGACACAAACTATAGACTTCAAGGCTGTGCCAAGAACCAGAGTGAAGAAAAACATCGAGCTTCTTTTCTCCTAAATCCAACAGCACTTCAATGTAACATGTTTTAACACATCTAAATCTTTCTGGATGACAACCTAGGATTAGTGTGTCTGATGAAGTGTGTCGTTTTCTGTGATGTTTTTACTGTAACTACCTTTTAGTCAACACCCTGTATAGACTCTATAACTCACCGTATATGAGGCATCGTACAGTAGAATCCTGAACATGCTGTAAATCATCAATCAATCTCCCCTGAAGAACGCTTGATCATTGCCTTGAGGTGCAGCTCATGACTGGTAGACAAATCATAAACCTCTATCAGACACTTAGATGTTCTATTTAATTAAACACACTTTAATGACAATTCATGATGTACAGTTCTGGAATGTCCCACTTTCTGGAGTTTACTTCTGTTGGCGGCTTAAATACAATGTTATCAACTTAACAATAGTACTGTGGATCAAAATAGTTCCTGCAATTCTGCAAAAGATTGACAATCAGAAGCAGTCCAGAATCTGGATCTCTAGGTGACGCACCAAAACTAAGACTGGGCATACATTTTATTTAAATTTTATGAAATTTAATATTCTTTCCTTATGTTTCCAACTTAATTAGACATTGCAGAATGAAGATTAATGCTGTTGTCCTATGAAGCTTAAGCAAATATTAGCTATGAGGGTGCTGATCGTTTTGCATGTTACCCCTATCTTATCTTCACTGCATTGGCTCCCTGTGAAATTTCGCATTGATTTTTAAAATACTACTCTTGACATAATAATAATAATAAAATAATGATAATGAGTTTATTTTATATAGCGTCTTTCAAGAGACTCAAGGCCGCTTTACAATAACAAAAAGCATTAAATGGTCTTGCGCCGCGGTATCTGAGTAAACTGCTAGTGTCTTACGATCCACCACGCCTTCTTCAATCAAAAGATGCAGGCTGCTTGTCAGTACCACATATTACAAAAACTACAGCTGGGAGCAAAGTTTTTTCTTACAAAGCCCCAAAGTTATGGAATAGTCTTCCAAATAGTGTTCGGGTCTCAGACACATTCTCAGTGTTTAAGTCCAGGCTAAAAACCTATTTATTTAGCCAAGCATTTTTGTAAACAGATTTGCCTTAGGTAAAGGAGCAGATCTGGGGGACTCATGGACGTAGAGTATTATGGTAAGCTGGTATGTTTAGATGCTGTCTTCCTCACTCTCATTGATCACTCAGGTTTGTTGACGATGAGGTGATTGGTTGCTTTACATCTCAGGGAGCCCTCATGTCTGTGTTTCCTTCTGGTTCGCCCTTTTAGTTATGCTGTCGTAGTTTGTCCTGCCGGAGTCTCTGCTTGCACTCTACAGTTAATATACATTCACATTATACATTATTGTATGTGACTTTGACCAGACCTACTGTAACTGTTATCTCTTCTCTTCTGCTCTCTCTCCCACTCTTTCTCTTCTCTCTCTCCCCCTCTCTCTTTCTCTCTCTCTGTCAAGCTACACATGTTATTCCTGAGCTGCCAGTGATCCAGACTCCCTCTGCCCTCCGGACCTGTCTGACCCATCCAAGGGAGAGCTTCTGCTTAGAGATCTTGTCACATGGATGCCACGTCAAGCTGCTTTGCGACAATGACAATTGTTAAAAGCGCTATATAAATAAAATTTAATTAAAATTGAATTGAATGTTATATATTTTATACTGTTAATAGTTGTTTTGTTCCTTTTTACGAAGGGTGCCAGTAATTCTGGAGATGACTGAATAATAATTGTGCATTAGTGGAATATTGAGTTTCCAGAGTTTCCAGTGCATGCGTCATGTTGTGTTGTTAATTCAAACTTGGTCTTACTCAAATCCATGACTCACTACAAGTCTAGAACATACAACATTTGTCAGCGCCAGTTAAATAATATTTTTTTTACGTAGCCTTGTTTCTGATCTTGAAGCAGGTCCATGTTTCATAACAATACAGTATCTTTACAAATATGATAATTTGCAGTTAGGTAGTAGCTTATTATTTCGGTGTAAACTACTTTGGAGTGATTGTGTTAACTAAGCAAGTAAGCAGTCCTCAACAGTACAAAAAAATGTAATGCTAGTTGGATAGCTAACTTAGTTTAATGATATTGGAGTTCATTAGTTTGCTAGGTCCATTAGCCAGCTAGCTAGCTAGGCAACTAGCTCATACTCATACATTTTTCTAGTGACCTAGTTAGCTAGCTATCAGTTGCTGCTTGTTGTTACTCTTGGCTGTGAAAGCATTTCACAAAAGGCAATCAATATCAAACAATGTGAGTTCTAGCTAATTCATACTGTAGCTAATGATTTACCTGTAGATGTACAGTACAGTATGTGCATCCTACTGTATATGTTGAGCTGTGGCATGCTGCTTTTTTGCTTGCATAATATGCAGATCATTTTTATTGCTCTATTTTGATAAGCTCTTGAAATAGATTTATATATATATATATATATATATATATATATATATATATATATATATATATATATATATATATTCATTTTACTCTTTTAGTTGGTGTTTCCGAAGTGTTTTGAGCTTATAAGAGTATCTTCAAGCTATATAAAAGTTCTCACTTTTACAATTTTTGCTAAGAATTGGGATTTGGCAATAGCAACAAAACACTAAAGCAGAATTTAGAAAAAAAAACTGTGGTGCCACATACATGGTGTACATAAAAGCACAGAAAAAGCTAAAAAATTGGCCACTGACAATGATTATTTATTAAAAATAGCTTTATGATGCACTACTTGGGCCTTCAGATTCCTACAGAGAAACTTGTGATTACAGACAAACTGCTACAGCAGATGTTAGTTATATATCACGTGGAACGCTGAATGTGAAATAATGTAATATCATTAATTGCACTGGTTATTAAGATGCAGATTATATTTGTACTACATTATATAGACAATTATATACACACTGATTAGCTATAACCTATTTTGCAGGTTCTTCTTTTGCTGCAGGGCAGCTTTGGCACCTCGGGCCAAAAGACCTCTACAAGACCTCTGGGGGTGTGTTGCGGTGTCTGGCACAGGGACATTAGCAGCGTATACATTGGGTGCTGTGGGTTGCAGGGTGGGGCCTCCATAGAACAGTCTGGCACATTCCGTGGATGCTTGATTGGCTTGAAATCTGAGCAGTTTGAAAGCCTAAGATTTTTTTTCCTGCTCCGTAAACTGCAAGGTGTGATGAACTGAGTGTTCCGGTGCTTTTCTATCAAAGCCAGCATTAACTTAGTTGTTAAATTTGTGCCAAATTGGCTTTTCTGCACTTCTGGGTTTAATGCAAACTGGATTTATTTTACTTGTATTTTGTTTAATGACAACAAACTTGAATCTAATCTAATCTAATTTAATCTAATCTATTCTATAATCTAATCTAGTCTTATATTTGCTGATGGTTTTAACATGCACAACCTATTATAGTTATCAATAAAAACATTCCAGAAAAACATTAACATTCTCGTAACATTTCAAACCTATTCATGTCATGTGACACATGCTCAAAAATGTGAGACTACTCATCATGATCAAGTGAATTCATAACAATCCTCAACAATAAATGGAAGTGGTATGGAAGTGGTAACTGTGCTTAATGGTGACCAAATAAACTGTAACTGTAGTGAAGTTAAATATTTCTTTTACATTTATGTAAAAATAAAATTATCCAATGATGGTCGTTTATTAAAAATAATTATAGTGAACTATATCCTCATGTACTTTCCACTTTTGCTTTCAGTGTAAAGGTAATCCATAAACCAAGTGCAAAAGACTGACTGTCACTACAATATATGTTTGTACAATAGATACCATGTTCGCCAACAGATGTGGCATTTCACAAACAGTCTGAAAATGTCTATAACATTGAAAACAATTCAAGACATGTTTCTTTTTTCCTAAATGTTTGCATTTGGTGGCCACAGAACCCACAGGAAGAGTGGGAGTAAAAAAAAGGTGGGACAGCAGCGGTAAAACTTATGACATCACAAGATGCACTACGATTGGCCAAATCCAGACTCAACAGGGTTTAAAAGCTGAGCAGCTGTGGACATCAAACCAAATCGAGGTCTCCAGCTAGAGACTTGGAAAGTAGTGAGCAATCCACTATCACATAGCATCAAGATTCACAGCAGCCGAGGAACAGGTAAGAGACGGCGTTTATTCTTTGTATTGTAACTTTAATTACACTTTATTAGAGATATTTTTATGTCATAAAGGGCTTCTAAAATTGGTTTTGTAAGTTTTGATAGCTTAAGCACAGGGAACAGTTATTTACTCTTTCCAGATGTGAATCTGTAAATTCTTGGAATCTTCGTCTGGAAACATCATCTGTTGCATTGAAAACAATTAAGAGCTAATCTGAATGCTTTTAAAATGCAGTTTATTGAAGCAAAATGTGAATAACTGAAAAGGAAGTTGTATTGGTCAGCTGACTCATTTATTTCAGTAACAAAACCACACATTACAGCCTCATACCAAAGACTAATAATAACAACAGATATTTCTCAACACGCAAGCACAATGTTTGGATTTTAGGGATTTTGCATCCCCATTCATGTCTCCATCAAAGACGAAAAACGAAGCCCATAATAAAGTCCCTAATGAGAAAGTTTTACTAAAATATAATGTTCCAGGTCTAGTGGCTGACAGCTGTCTCCCTATAACTCGAAGAATTATACACTGGAAGAAGCATATTATAGGTGTAGCTAAACTCTCAGTACTACGGTTTATAGTTGATCTAATGTTATAGTGGCTAAAAAGAAAAACACAGGGGTTGGTTCATGGTGAAACCTGTAGGCAGTTAGAAGGCAAAATGTTTTCTGTCTGCCAAAAATGTTGTGGCTGGCTTGATATGGGCATGCTTCCGTAGCAGCGGTTTCGAAGAATGTACTGTACAAGCCCAAAAAAACTAATTGGGGCAGTTTATAGTTTGACCAGTACAAGCTCTATATTGAGGCTGATATGGAAAGAAAAGCACTTTTCTTATGTGTCTGCATGTTTTATTCATTTGTTTTTTCGATTAAAATTTGGACGTAACATTAATCTAAAGATAATGTGTAATCTGTCTACTTTCCTAGAACACCGAGGAAAATGAAGGCAGTCATTGTGTTCATGCTCCTTTTCGCGGCGGTCTATTGCCACCCTGTAAGTTTAATGCAATATGAAGAATATAATTTTTTTTACAAACCTTTACACTATTATATGGAGGTCTGTTATGCCCTTTTTAAGTAATTTAAATGATGAGGATGGAATATTTAAGTATTACAGAAAAATTCCTTTGTCACACATTTGCTGTTTGATGATTCTGTCTTTTGGGATTAAATTACAGGTGAAACGTTCCGCCAGCAGTTCCGAGAGTGCTGACGTGCAGCCTGTAGATACTCAGGTAAGCATGACTTGAATTTTAGATTCACCTTTACGCGACTGTGGGGGTCAAATCAACCTCCGAAGGCGTCGACTGAATTAGAATTTAATTCACACAGCCGACTTAATAAAACTTCAAGTATTTCATAATGGCTACTCAGCACATATTTTAAAGTGAGTGCTTCTTCTTTGTCTGCTTCTTCTTTTTTTCACATTGGGACTTTTATTTCAGGCTTTGAAAGTCGCTCCGGTCGCTGATGTTAGCTCTGAAGAGGTAAGGGAGACTCATTCTCATGCTGACCCTATTAGACTCTCTTGCAGAACAAAGAAAAAAGTCTGTTCACTTCATATGCTTTTATTAAAAAAGAAAAGAAATTCACAACCATTGTTTAAAAACCCATTGTTGTAAAATGGGAAAGTAGCATGTTATTGTCTGTGTCTGCTACAGTATATCCCACAAAACTAAGATTAATAATGGTGTAGGATTAATGAGGATATTTAGATGAGTTCATAAGTGTGAGAACTGCAAAAATAATTCCTACAAATTAGCTTTACTCACAACTGTGCACTTTCTTTAGGACGATGATGCTGATGATGATGATGACAGCGACAGCGATGAGTCAGATGAGAATGTGGATCCCACCAGTTCTCCCCCTACCATCGAGACAACCGTGATCCCTGTTATCGATGGACGTGGAGACAGCATTGGCTACCAAAGTGACTACAAGAAGCCAGGTTATTACGTGGATGGCAACAACATCGAGAAAGGACCTTCTTCTTATAAATCATATGGATCTGACAAGAACAAGCATGATGGTGCGGATCTGAAACTGTACAAGGTAATTGTAATAGTTGAAAAATGTATTGAAAATTGTCCTGAAATATGTTAAGTTTTCTTAAAGGAAGCATTATCCTAAAAAAAAAAAAAAAAAAGGAAAAAAGCAATATTACAAAATCTGAGACTCAGTAAGTTCTTCTTCTTTCTCAGGCTCTGCAAGTGCACGATGGACTGGACCAGGGACTGGACGTCGCAAGTGGTGACACGGTCCAGCAAGAGCAGAAGTCCGCTCCCTCTTCCAGTGCCAGCGATGCCACTCCCAGTCTGGAGAGTGACGAGGACAGCCAGAGCAGCGAGGAGGGCACAACCGAGGCCACCACGATCGACAGCAACTCATCTGAGAGCAGCGAGGAGACCAACGCGGCCGACCAGCCTGCCCTGCTCAGCGATAAGAAAACAGAAGTCATCGTCGCTTAAATACTCAAATACCCCAAACCTGCTGGCGACATCTGACTTACTTCACGCCATGTGATTAGCAGAAAGCAATGTTACAGCTCAGACAAACCAGGTCTAGTACCGAGGCTGCATTTTGTTAGCTGTCAAAAAGCTGTCTATTTTAAACAAATCTACATTTGCACAATCATTTAATATAAGTTTATGTAATATATTTTATTCTCTCCTGTATCACGATTTTTCCTTCATGAATAAATTGTTTTTCATAAAACAAAAGTGCCTTCTTGATCATTTATTATAACAATGTCTAGTGTGTTTTTCCAACTTTTATTTAACACTCTAAGAGTGTCTACACAACCAAGACAGTTAATTCCAAACTTTGTACAAGGCAACTGCCAATCACACACATTTCTCTGGCGTTTTCATGGTAAACTACAAATCCTAATGGTTTCACAGATTATAACTGAAGGCAGTTTAAGATTTAAAACAACACATACTGTATATCTTGATTTCATCACATCTTTGCCATAATCAATCTAATTCAATGAAAATTTTATAGTGCTTTTAACAGTGAGCAATTTAATAAAGTAACTTTACAAAAAAATACCATCCAAAAAAACTTTTTTTAAGCTCAACCTCTGTTACAGAGTTTCTTTATATATATATATATATATATATATATATATATATATATATATATATATATATATAATTTGATTATATTATAAATGAGTCAGTGCTAAAATTTAGATTTTTATATTTATTTGCATACATAAAGTGTTCATCAGAAAAGAAAGCGACACATTATTTAAGAGACTGTTCAGACGAAAATAAATCAGATAAAAATAAAATAAATAAAAATAAAATAAAATAAATAAGTTATTTATTTATTTATTTAAATAAATAAATTAATTATTATTAATTTTAAAATAAATTAAATAAATAAGTTGTAAGCATTTGCTTGTATAAAAAAGAGGAGAGTCTTATGCAGAAAACTGCCTTCAGAATGCCTGTAAAAGTAATTTGCCTACGAAAATAAAGAAATTAAATGTTTCTACATAAAAATTGTGTAAGTATAATAACAAGTGTAGTAAATAGTAACTAATAAAAAAATAAATTAGGAAATTAGCATAAACATATATAATAAGTAATCATATAGTAAATAGTTCTGGATGGTAGATGGCTCTCCATGTATCGCAGCTATATATATATATATATATATATATATATATATACAGTGGTGTGAAAAACTATTTGCCCCCTTCCTGATTTCTTATTCTATTAGTCAAAGATAACACAAGTTAACACAAAATGCAGTTTTAAATGATGTTTTTTATTATTTAGGGAGAAAAAAAATCCAAACCTACATGGCCCTGTGTGAAAAAGTAATTGCCCCCTGAACCTAATAACTGGTTGGGCCACCCTTAGCAGCAATAAATGCAATCAAGCGTTTGCGATAACTTGCAACGAGTCTTTTACAGCGCTCTGGAGGAATTTTGGCCCACTCATCTTTGCAGAATTGTTGTAATTCAGCTTTATTTGAGGGTTTTCTAGCATGAACCACCTTTTTAAGGTCATGCCACAACATCTTAATAGGATTCAGGTCAGGACTTTGACTAGGCCACTCCAAAGTCTTCATTTTGTTTTTCTTCAGCCATTCAGAGGTGGATTTGCTGGTGTGTTATGGGTCATTGTCCTGCTGCAGCACCCAAGATCGCTTCAGCTTGAGTTGACGAACAGATGGCTGGACATTCTCCTTCAGGATTTTTTGGTAGACAGTAGAATTCATGGTTCCATCTATCACAGCAAGCCTTTCAGGTCCTGAAGCAGCAAAACAACCCCAGACCATCACACTACCACCACCATATTTTACTGTTGGTATGATGTTCTTTTTCTGAAATGCTGTGTTACTTCTACGCCAGATGTAACGGGACACGCACCTTCCAAAAAGTTCAACTTTTGTCTCGTCGGTCCACAAGGTATTTTCCCAAAAGTCTTGGCAATCATTGAGATGTTTTTTAGCAAAATTGAGACGAGCCTTAATGTTCTTTTTGCTTAAAAGTGGTTTGCGCCTTGGAAATCTGCCATGCAGGCCGTTTTTGCCCAGTCTCTTTCTTATGGTGGAGTCGTGAACACTGACCTTAATTGAGGCAAGTGAGGCCTGCAGTTCTTTAGATGTTGTCCGGGGGTCTTTTGTGGCCTCTCGGATGAGTTGTCTCTGCGCTCTTGGGGTAATTTTGGTCGGCCGGCCACTCCTGGGAAGGTTCACCACTGTTCCATGTTTTTGCCATTTGTGGATAATGGCTCTCACTGTGGTTCGCTGGAGTCCCAAAGCTTTAGAAATGGCTTTATAACCTTTACCAGACTGATAGATCTCAATTACTTTTGTACTCATTTGTTCCTGAATTTCTTTGGATCTTGGCATGATGTCTAGCTTTTGAGGTGCTTTTGGTCTACTTCTCTGTGTCAGGTAGCTCCTATTTAAGTGATTTCTTGATTGAAACAGGTGTGGCAGTAATCAGGCCTGGGGGTGACTACAGAAATTGAACTCAGGTGTGATAAACCACAGTTAAGTTATTTTTTAACAAGGGGGGCAATCACTTTTTCACACAGGGCCATGTAGGTTTGGATTTTTTTTCTCCCTAAATAATAAAAACCATCATTTAAAAACTGCATTTTTTTGTTCAATTATATTATCTTTGACTAATAGTTAAATGTGTTTGATGATCAGAAACATTTTGTGTGACAAACATGCAAAAGAATAAGAAATCAGGAAGGGGGCAAATAGTTTTTCACACCACTGTATAGCTGCGATATATTGAGAGCCATCTACCATCCATGGTAATATTAAGATTTCATAAAGATATCACTCATACACACATGTACATAGGTACGATCTCATTTCCAAGCTCTAAAATCAGTCTATAAAGAGACCCCTTTACAATTACATAACACAATTTACTACTACAAGAAAAATCCTCATTTCAAAGACAAATACAATACAATATAGGAAATAATCAACCACAAGATGGCGCTGTAATAATTGTAAATGCAATATGTAATACTGATTTAATGCCATCATGAAGGGTCGACCAAATAAGTGCTTTATCTGAAAAACCTTCCTATTTCTGAGAGAATCTGTAGTTTGGATTCTCCACCAGAGTAATGACTGATGAAATGTAATAATTCTGTATGAATATCATAATAAATCACTTCTCTTTCCAAAACTTTCCAAACTTGCCTGCAGTTTCAAAAAGTGTACACAAAAGTGTACTATACACAGTTTAACCATAACATTAAAACCACTGTCAGGTGACGTGAATATCATTAATTATTTTATTTTTGTGGCACCTTTCAGGGCCTGGGATATACACATCAAGTGAACATTCAGTTCTTATAGTTGATGTCAATGTCAATGGGCAAGCGTAAGAACATGAATGACTTTGACAAACGCCATACTGTGATGGCCAGACGTCCGGGTTAAAGCATCTCCAAAACACAGGGTCATGGACACAGTGATGCATGCACGCAGTGAAAACTAGGCTGTCTGGTCCAGATCTACAAAAGTGCAGCTGTAGAGCAAATTGCTAAACAATATGATGCCAGTCTGCTGCGTCTTAGGCTGCGCAGCCAAATATCAGGTCAGAGTGGCCATGTTGACTCCTGTCCATTAATAGAGTCCATGCTTTGATGGGTAGCACAAGTGGGACCTACACAATATAGGCAGATCATTTATATGTTATGGCTTATTAGTGCAAGCCAGGGCTAAGTTCTTCCTAATCTCTCAAATGTTAGCTAGCATAATAACTCAGACCATACAAACTAGCTGCATGCTAACAGTTAGCTGTCACAATGCAAACTGATTTGATTACGATGATAGGAATTAGATCTCCATCTTGTTCTCACAGATTTAAATTGAAATCAGATTAATTCCTTGATGATGTCTAATGCTTAAAAGTCATGTTACGACTTTACAAACACATAATAATAGAGAAAAGTAAATATGTATTATGTTACAAATAAAGTGAGGATAAAATTTTAATTTATTTCTCGTTTCAGTTTTTATTGCTTTTTTGTTTGACTCTTAAAATCAGGCAAAATATTGTGGCGTGGGTGGGGTTTGAGTTACATCCATCATGCTTTGCGGGAGGGAGTGTTATGTGTTCACCGTGTTGGGGAAAGGTGTTTGGGGTAGTGGTTTCGGCCAGGGTGTGTGTTGAAGTTGGATGTGCTGTCTTGTGCTGGTATTCAATACTCCCAGCCATTTGCATTGGGCAGCCAGGAAGCTCACTCGTCTCTCCAAGTTCCTGCTTAGCAGTGAAAAACGCTACAATATTTATTTGGTGTATGACCAGACAATATCTTTCAATATTTTGGAATTTATCGAAATGTTCTCATTTTTCACTAGATTACAATGAAAAAAGTATCAAGCATTTTCTAATCAATATTTTTTACTAACTGATAATTTTGCATATTTCAAGCATTTATATTTAAAAATAAGCAAAGATTTGAAATGAACAGAAGCATCAATAAGTGTCAATATTTATGTCTGGAATATAAATATTAACATGCACACACACAAAAAAAACATATAGGCAGACAAGTCTAAATACACATTACCTTTATTATTCTTTTGAACTGTATCAAACACTAAAAGTTCACTTTATATAAGAAACAGAAAGAAATGGTAACGCTAAAATACAAAAACAGTACAAAACCCCCCAAAAAATGACAACGCTGCTTAAATGTGTTTCTGCTAATGTTGCTCCATTGCAGTGACTCTAAAATGGGATGGCTGAAAGAGCAAGTCAAAAACTTGTTAAAATGAGAGCCAAAAAATAAAAAATAAAAAAAAAAGCTTAACGCTACAATAACTTTTAGTTGTCTCCTCTAGGCTCGGTTTCAGGACGCACAGTAAAACACGTGATGCCTCCATCTGTGGTCAACGGTGGTGCATCAGTTATACCGCTACTGGTCTCTGGTTCAGCAGTGGTGAAAACCTTCTCCTCAGATGATGCAGATTCGCTGGATTCACTCGAGTCGCTTTTCGCAAAACCACTAGATTCACTGGAGGCAGACATATCGGATTCAGAAGATGAGCTTGAGTTATCCAAGTTTGATGTGCTGCCACGTCCTGGACGAAACTGGAAACAGAGTGAAATTTGTCAGTGAGAAAAGTCCTGCTGTGTAATCCAGGCGTGACTGAAAATTCTGATTTGGATTAAATCAGCACAGATAATTAAACAACTTACTGGTTTGGCAAATACGAATGCTAGGAGCGCCACCAGCAGTGCTGTCCTGAATGTCCACATCCTTCAGGTGAAGAAGGTTACTATAAAAAATGGTTGTACTGTGAAACAGCTTTTAAATAAACACAATATCCCTGGACATACAAAAGCTTTGAAACTAAACGTTACCTTGCTTCAGTGCTCAGTCCACGTATCCCTGTGTGTCTGCTTCTGGGCTGCTACGGTTTATATAGCGATCAGCTGTGAGATCAGGGTGGGTTTAGTCAGGAATCCGTCCAGCCAGATAAATGAGTGATGCTCGGCAAGCTTTGAGCAATATCCGCCGACATCTGACTCTCGTCAGTGCTCTTACTTAATCTGTATAATTACAGTGTGGAAATCCAAACATTAGTTTGAATCATTTGCTTACTGTGTTTTAGCTTGGTTTGGAAGGAGACAAAAAGCCACTTAAAAGACAACACCCTGGAACCATTCCCACTTTCTAAAGACCTTTAATGTGAAAAAGATAACTGAGAAAAAGAGTTCGCTGGCAACACTATAAACTATGTCTAACCCCGATCGTTACATGCATAATCGAACAATATTTTTTTAAATTATATCCTTTAAAATAAACTGCACCACCCAATCTTACTTTCCAATCAAATGATTGTTTTACTGTAATTATGTTTTATGCCATGCATTCTTATTTTAAACTTAACTGAGGAATGTAAGACCGTCTAGCATCTGTGTCGACATGAATAAACTGACAAAAAATATACTGTTTTACTCTTTGAAAAACTTAAATGGTTCCTAAAGTGATTTTAATTGGAGAGGGCAACTCTTTAAGCCTCTGGTGTAGAATAGTGTCTATTCATTTTCAGTAACCACTTCATCAACATCAGGAGTGTATTCTGGGATCGTGTGTTTTGTTTTGTTTTCCCATAAAGGCCTTGTGAGTTAGCTGATGAATGTTGGCTCCCGGTCCTGGCCAACACAGATGACACATTACCCATAAACTTATTGTTTTGAAATGTGACTCAAGTAGGTCAACTGTTGCCTTAGTGAAATGGTGAAGCATGTATCCTGAAGATCACTGGTTTTGATGGTTTCTTATTCTAACACAAAAACTCGTTTGGTAATTGATAGTAATTCTGATTTGATCAGAAAGACGTTTATTTAAGTGTCCTATTACTATAACCCTTTTTTCCTACAAAAAAATAAGTGCATATGATTTTGTTTTTGTATGCGCTTAAGTATACTTGCTTCAAACTGACAAGGCGACAGAAATGTTTAATCATGTTTTCGTCTATACTTGAGCATAATATCTTGATCAAAATACAGTATACTTAAGAAAATTATAGTTGCATTATACTTAGTCTAGTCTTCTAGTGTTTGGGCTGGAATACTCACTCACTCACTGAATCATACTCGATACCTCTTATCCTGTACAGCGTCACAGGAAGCATGGGGCCAATCCCTAAGGATTTAGCGCATGAGGCAGTGTTCACTCTGGATGGAGGTGCCAATCCATCACAGGGGAGAAGTGTTCCACCACCATTGCCCCTGTAGTCTTGTTATGTATGTAACAAATACAGCAAACAATAGTACATTTTACTGACAGTTTTTTCAAAGCGTACGAGTAACGGACTTTAGGCATAGTAGTTGATATTTTAAGCCATTAAAGTAGCGTAATCAAGGATGAAATTATATATTTTATATATTAATCAGACATATTAATTAGTCTTAAGGGGTGAAAGAGTGGAGAGTTAATTTTTTCTTTAGGAAAAGAAAAAGACAATGGCATCATTCAGGGTTTGTTTAGGATTTTAACCCAAGCAATGTTGATTTGAGATATCATATTCTGGTATCTGTATATTAATTGTGTACGGTTTCTGATTTATGAACATTATATATGTTCTTAATATGGCTTGTGATATTTTTTATGTGAGTAATCTATTTATCATGTTCATATTAGTTACTCAAAGTACATTTAAAGCTATAAAAAGTTATACCCAAATAGAAACCTACTGTTTAAAAGAACAAAAATAATCTGTGGGCATCAAACAACAACAAGGATGTTGCGTTTACTTAAAAACCTTACAAGTGTACTAGCGTAATAAAATTGCCAAACTAGTGGTTTCCCGAAAGTATACTGGACTTCAAAGTATATTTATATAAAATGAAGAACTACATAACTAGTATCTTTAATTTCACTTATAGTATACTTCACAGTACACTGATCAGCCATAACATTAGAACACAAACCATTATGTACAGTAGGTTCCACGTTGGCAGGTCTCGCCCCTTGGGACATGACTCTACAAGACTTCAGCGGGTGTGCTGTGATGTCTGGCACCAGGACTTCAGCTCATCCTTTGAGTGCTCTGAGTTGTGGAGCAGAGCCTCCAAGAATCTGATTTGTTTGTGTGGTGCATCCCATGGGTGCTTGATTGGATTGTTTTGTTTTTTTTGTTTTCCCAGGTTTTCGTGGGATCTAACCAGATGGCTGGCTTTTGGTTCCAGCAGGTATGGGTGAGCCTTGGGTACCCACGATGCTGTGACCGGTAATTGAAAATCATTGTTAATGCTGAACATTAGTATACTTACTCCATAAAGTACACATGAAAAATATACTTGAAGTTAACTTGACAGTTATGTATACTTTTTTTGGTATGGGAATTGAACAATGGCACCACAATTAATTACCCATGTGTTTTTCGATCTTAGTCTTTGAACTCACTTAAGTCAACTTATTTGACATTAAACTATACTGAGCTAGGCTATAATGTTTTTTTTTTTTTTTTATTTATTGCAAAAAGCAGGATTTCTGTTGGACCAGGATCATTTTAGGAAATTATCTTTGTGATGAATAAAAGTCCAGAGGTATATTGCATTGAAGATTGCAGTAGAAACTCCTTTAAATCTTCAAAAAGCAAATGAATAACAACATATACATACAGTAGATGTTACTACATAATGTTTCCATAAAAACAGCATCATCTCTGCCAAAGCAGACTTGTCCTTAGACCCACCCCAAAAAAAGCCAGTCTCTTAATCATCAGGAAAAATTCCATCATCGTCAAAGCTCACCACAGGTTTCGGTCTCTCCTAGTTTGAAGTTGTCATCCATCGTTGCTCATATGTTTGGATAATTTTTAATGTCTGTGACATCAAATGTCAGTAGTTCTGTTATTATTTAACCACATTCTAGACCGTGGTGAGCCAAAATCACTAGTGTGTGATGCATTAGGTAATACGGTGTGACTTACAGTATGAATGGTAGTCAACTATTAATTTACTGTTCAAGCAGTACTATTATACTGTACACCACATGTTCAGTGAAGAAGTTGGCTGATTTCTGGTAAAAAGTCAATTTCTAATCATTGTTTAGGGAATATTTGGAAGCAAATGAAGGCAAAGCATTGTCAGCACCAATGAAGCTTGGCAACTGTTCCTGAAAGGGTGAATTCTCTACTGAAAGAATTGTTCTGGAATGATGGAAATCCTGTCTTCCAAAAGATATTTACAATTGGGAATGGTGATGGGGAGATGGCTACAATATTTTTTAAATGATTTTCACACTTACACTATTCAGGAAAGCCTTGTACTCTGTGGAACACGTACCAGGATAGAACCGCTTTCTAATAAGGAAACGTGCCAGCCAACCTCACTCACTCATCGTCTATACCTTTATATCCTGTATTCAGGGTTGCAGAGGGCCTGGAGACTATCCCTAGAGACTTAGGGCACGAGGCGGGGTACAACATGGACAGGGTGCCAATCCATCGCAGGACACCGGAGGAAACCCACCAAATACAGGGGGAACATGCAAACAGTGTAACCGCTTAGCCGCCATGCCGCCCGCCAGTCAACCTAAAAATTAATGTATAAATAAAATTACTTCTTGTTGTCCATAATTTTAATTGTATATCGGTGAACACTTAACTAAATATATAAAATGTAATGATCATGACAAGAACATGATCCAAAATGATGGTGCAGTAACATGCAGCAAACACCTCAGGTTCAGAAATATGGTCACTGGTTTAATTATTACTACGGTATTACAACATGACTTAATAGTCTGCAGTTGATCAACTAAATTAGTATATTTTGTTCTGTGTTTTTGTGTATTTTTTGCATGTGTGCGTTGCAACCTTTTTTTCCCAATGTATAGATGACAGTAAAAATGTATGTTTCACACTAGCAGGGGAACATATTCAATTAAACTCCAAAAGAAATTAGCAAGTTATATTAATCTCCTTATTAAGCCATAAAATTCCTGTTCTTGTTGTAACTCTATCAAATATGGAAACGTATCAGAGGGTAAATTCACATGCAGGGAACCAGTGGACTTTACAACTAAATGAACTAGTAACAAATGTTGATGAGTTGCTCCTCTTTAATTATATGATAATAATGTTCTTGTTCTCTACATGTATAGTAAGCAAACCTATTCAAATTGTATTAACTCCCACAGTAGAATTTCTACACCATTTTTCAAGATTAGTAAATGCAATTTGGTAAAATTAGTAAATGCAGTGACATGTCTCTTCGCTTCGAAAAATATGTAAACAGACAGTAAAGTTGCTAAACAGGTCAATCATCAAATGAGCCAAGATGCCCAATAAACCGATCATACACTGGCCACCCAAAAAAATCACCTTAACTAAGTTAAAACCTTCCATTGGATAATTACTGCAGTGATTAATATGGCTCAGCTGGAAGCAAAATTTAACCCTAACTAATGCAGTGAGAAGGTAGCAGAGTGGTGTATTGGTTAGCACTGTGACCTTGCACCTCCAGGGTCCAGATTCAATTCTGGGCCAGGCTCAATTCCCGTCTCTGTGATAGATTGGCACCCGGTCCAGGGTGTACCCACTGCGACCCTGAATACAGGATAAAAGCGGTATAGAAGATAAGTGCGAGAGTGATGCAGAAGATATATCATGTGGTCATGGCAAAGCTGTTACTCTGTTTCAAAAGGGGCAAATTATTTTTCTGCATTAAACAAAGAAAACAACTGAAGAGATTAATAAAACTAATAAAATTGGGTTCAGAACTGTCTGACGAATTATTAAACCTGGAAGGATATTGGTGAGCCTTCATCTTTGTGGGGCAAATGTAGTCAGAAAAAATACTGATGGATTATGAAAATAAGCGTGATGGGGATCGCTTAAAAGCTTCAAATCAAATCACTCAATTTCACAAGTGCATCATAAGAACAGAAGTAGATGAAGTGATGCACCCATCATGCCTAGTGCCTACCGTATAAGCCTGTGTGAGCAGTGTTACTGTTGGTCAGGTTCAGCAACATTGTAACACACGAGGTCAGCTGACGACCTGAATATACTGAATGACCAGATTTTTCCAAAAATGTAATTTTTCTTCCCTGACGACGGGGACATAATGGTGAAGATTCATCAGCCTCAAATTTTGAAAGAGAGAGCACGAGACATCATTTTCACACATGGACTGGTCAACAGCAATAAGAAGTTTTGGGACTTTTGTACAAAACAAAAAGCAGTCCGATAAAATATTAGTGTGTGACTTTCTTTTTGGTGAGCAAAGAATAGGCTAATTTAGTCCTAAACTCTGTTTGACCAATGCTTAAGTATTATTATGAGCAGTGTACAGTGTATGAACCGACTGAACTTCCAGATTTCATTCAGATCTTTTTTTTGAATGTTTAAAATGTTTAAAAAAAATGTATCCTCCCTGGTGAGTGTTTTTTGTTGTTGTTCTATACTTTACATGTCACTGTGTAGAAGTGGAACGAACACCTAACTTACTGTAAAGAGGAACTGCTGACATCTCTTGGTTACACTTGGTTACTGACTTTACAGGAAGTGTAAACGAGTTTTGGCTATAGGCCACAGTGTGCATAATTTTTTTTTCCTCTTTTCTGTTCCATAATTGTCATCTTTTGCCACAGTTACTGCCAGAGGAGTAGCAGGATGAGCAGCTTTTTTACCAGAAGGGCGTCCAAGGGTGTCATCATTATGGTTATCAAGCGCTCTCACTTCAGCACCCACTCATTAGCCCTTATCTGCTTTAGCATCCTTTTATTTGCGCTTTATATGAATGGCAAAACACAGAAAAGATCCCTTTAACCACACCATGAACCTTTCAATGGGCAACATTCTCTGATTATGAAAACAAACCTGTTTTAGCCCACGGAGTGCTGAGGAAGTGTTTTTACATTTAAATTTGCATTTATGTCATTTGGCAGATGCCCTTATCTTGCGCTACTTATATAAGAACTTTGAGGTCTCCATCAATATACATACACCTTATACTGTATATACCTTATACTGGTTCATTACATTATTGAGCATTAATACAATCGGTCTACAACATTGTTGAAGGTGCTTTTTTTTTTCATTTTACTAAAGGAAGAATAGTTCTTTAGACATTGTTTGAAGACTGCCAGTGACTTAGCTGTTCAGTAGGTGTCCATACATCTAGAGTTGGAGTGGATCTGGAGGTTAATCCAGATCTATGATGGAATACACCTTGAATGGGATGCCATTCCATCACAGTTCATGAACACACACACATTCACATCTAAAAGCCACATGGACACATGGAGAACCTGCACAGAAAGTTACATTTCTACAGAAACTGGAAATGTGAGACAGCCTGCTGAGCCTCCACACTACCCACATCCTGTGTTTCATACAGGAAATGCATTCACAACTACATAGATATGCAAGCAGTAAACAGACGCCAGACGTTTTAACCTAAAATATATGGAACAACATCTGTTCTTATCGGTATAAGTTCTTATTAGTTTTGTTTCCTTCTTTTCAGATTGGAAAATCCCCACCTTTAAGCATGCCTGGAATTGCTGAGAGGCTAAAGAGTGAATTGTTCAAGAGAGCTAGGAATCCTTAATCCCCTTTTCTAATATTGACAGAATTGTAGTTAAATTTAAAGTAAGTAGTGAAACATTGTCAGAACCTGGTCATCCTGAACCCTATCATTCCATGCCTAGGCAAGTTGTTCCTTTTAAAGATGCAAAAAGTCCTAATGATTATCAGCCTTGCTTTATTGTCTAATGTAATTTAAAACAGATCAGAATGAAACTATGATGGCCGTTCAATTCAAACCAAGACTTTTGATTGCTCAGGATAACAGAACACAGTTATGGAATTAAAACCCCCCAACATTTATTTCTCTATACTGTATAATCCGCTGCTACACTAATGCACTTATCCCAGCATTTCACTAGTGCCTGGATACCATCAAAGTAGAAAATTTTCTCAGTATGCTAGGGCCATGATCAAACCTTGATGCCTTCACGTCTGAGAACCTGGCCTCCCAGGAACCCAAAAATGTGGAGAGGTTTAGATCAAGGTCAATACTGTGTGGTGATGTCGCAATAACTTTCAGCTGAGTTCCTGCAATGTGCAAGTGATGATGATGATGAATGATTGTGTGTACAGTTTCCACAGACAGAAGCATCTCTTCTGCAAGTTGACAACAAGTTATCTGTCGATTTTTAAAGATTGGGAGTTCCACACTTTGAATGTTAAAATGACTGCAGAGGGAGAACGATCTTCTTTAAAATGTTCGCACTATTCAAATGTTCTGCTGCAGCTAAGAAGTGCTTGAAATCTTTTGTAAAAAAATTTTGTTTTACACCTTCATTCAAAATAAATTTTATCATCAAGTCCTAGTTTGACTTAAACACCCATCATAAACATGCCAGCTTTGTAAATCCTGTCACATGCTGCTGAATCCTTCCAACAGTGAAAGAAGGGGAAAATCAGATTTGGATCAAAATCGTATTGCATATTTCAACAAAAGATGCTTTTTCATGTGTGTTTGTGAGTTCTTATTTACTTCTTCACCTTGTGTTTGCTCTCTGTCCACAAAGAGTATACAGGATAAGGAAGCGAGTTTAACACACATTGCGCCTTATTAGCTAAGTGTGATTTCCTTACTCGGATGTCATGTTTGGGTCAAAGCTAGATCTAAAAGCTAGAGAGCTAAATTTCACTGATACAGACACATACCAAATAAATTTCTTGATCCTTGATGCTCCTGTGCAGTAGTCTCCCTTTTCCCTTTTGTAGTCAAATCAGAATTTAAAAATGCTAAAACCTTGCCTATGATACATGCAAATGCAAAACATTTTTGTTAATCTACTTTTCAGTGTATGATTCTATGCAGTAGAAAATGTAAAGCGTTTCCATGTGAAGGGATTTCACAGGCCTTCACACAAATATTGCCTACATATTTTACCTAAGCTACAGTTCAAAAGATATTGCGGTCTGATGTGGAACCCAAAATGAGGTCAGAAACACAAGCAGGAAGTTGATTTGGTGACATGAATCGGAAAACATGCTAGACTAGATTTAGTGGTAAGGAGAAAAACAATTACAAAACACTACATAAAATAATCATTTTCTTACACTACTAAGCTAAAGCAGTATTAATGTAATAAGAAAAATCATGTCAATCAAACACCCAGATGTAGTGACTTCATCTCCTCTACTGGCTTAGTGCTTTATTTAGGCCCTAATTACAGCCTTGACCATTTCCATGTGTAATTGCATGCTACCAGTTAACACCTATTATTATATTGACAAGAAAATAAAACTCTCAACTGTTCGTTATTATAAGGTAAAAAGATTCTTAAATGCTCAGTAACACATTCTACAGTCTGTTATAAACTGAATGTGGGAGGGAAAATATACATGTGATTTATGAATTATGATAGCGTTCTGCCGTGATATCATTTTGAGAAAAGAACAATGACAGATAGTTGGATTGGGTTAGACTGCGTTGAATTTCAGAGAGAGAAGTGAGAGGAAATGAGGTTTAATGAAAAAAGGTACTGAAAATGTATTTGAAGTAACATTAGAGATATACAAACATTAAGACAGATAACGTAAGTGATCAGAGCTGGACAATATGGCCACACAACCATATTTGTAGTCATCACTTTATTTTTTTTCTCCCTGAGATCTGGTAAAAGCAAAACAGTGGTACGACATTAAATAGAATTTTAACATTTACAAAACATTGAAGTAGAACAAGAGGACAGATGGACATAATTCAACTGGTGAAAAGGACTTTCCTTGCAAGTTCCCAATATCAATTGGGAGACTATAAACATAAATTAACGTAATTATTCAAAAGCCTCTACAGGTGCACTACAAGTTTGTAAATGTCTAAACTTTTCAAATTGTTTAATATTAATGTTATAACAAAAACTGAACACTTCATTTTACTGAACTGACGCATCTATTGTATTCACCATTTAATATCTAATACCTCAACAACAGTAAGTGCACATCTTTGATCGTCTGTCAAATAAAATCACTTATTTATAAGAACTTCACATTTCCAGTTTTACACACCTATGTAACTTGTTCAGGTTAGATCACAAGTTCACTGAAAGGGCGTACGATGTTCATTACAATAGTTACAGTCTACTCGTCCATGCCGGGTTCTGATCATCCAAATCCGGCCGTCTGAAGTGGATCCATGTTCTTAAGTGGCACTTAGCCATCAAACATAGGGTTGAAGAAATTTCCCACTGTGCTTCGTTCTGTGTCATCCAGTAGACGACCATAGGAAGGACGCCTATACCAAACACACACACACACACACACACACACACACACAGTAAGAACCATATGTAAATCACTGACTTTATTACTCATTTCTTCCTTGTTGTCCAGCTATAAATAGTGCCAAGTCTTTATTTAATGACCTGTAAGTTAATGTATAAAAATGTACTTAAAACATTAAAGGAACTACCAGCACAAGTCAGTGCTACATTACATCATACCTGAACTTTGATTCTTAACATTGTAAGACCCGAAAGGTACTTTTTCTCCTCATTGTTTCTCTTTAGTAGCACCTGATAACAATGGACTTCAAACAGATATGTTCAAACAGGAAGACATTATACCTAATAGCCCTCATAGAGAATTCTCTCTATCTAAGCGTCATGAAAGAGATTAACATTTAGGCTGAAATTAGATTTAGTTTACTTACTTAATTCTGAAGTAATACATTACTCCCAGTAATAATAGCACCAGAACTATGAACCCAATGGCGATGGCGGCGATGCCCACTGTGGAGAAAACACACAATAAACGGTGACCAGCCTAGACTTTATTCATTAATTGTAAGTTAAATAAAATAAATACAAATGGCTACCTGGAGGATATTTATTTATTTGTTTGTATTATAGGTATAAGTTATACTCATTAAGTGTGTAACTACTGTAGGTTAATAATTTAATAATTAATTTATCATAACTCATAACTCACATGTATATTTTACCTTATTTGTTGTATAGTAAAAGTTAATTCACATGAATGTGTACAGTGGACGCATTACATAATCTAAATCTAATTAAAAAATACAATGTTATTCCTGAGGAAAAGTTTTTCCTGAGATGTCTATGTAACATTTATATATCTAGACAGCAGTGCATTCGGTAAGAGTGACATGTACCAGTAAAATGTGGTAAAAGTTTATTTCGTGAGAAGGTCTTCGGGACCTTTCAGTTTTTCTCTAGCATTACAAGCTTTTACAACATTACAAAATTTCTTCTTAGTGAATTCAAGAGAAAGAGAAAAAAATCAAGTGATTGAAAAACTGCTTACAGCTTTTGTAACATCAAGTACGGTGCACAAGATCTCTTATGGAATGAGGTATGATGGTGTGATGATAGCAAAAAAATACCAATATGTTTTATTGTAGTTACAGTAAAGACTGTGATCTTTTATATTTAGGACAATGTTTACTGGATGAGGAACAAATTTTACACACTGTAAAATTTGTACTTTGGTCTTTTGAATGTGGGTCGTACATTTGGGCTGTAAACAGATCTGGCAGTAAAATAAATGATTTATGTATATCATTTTGAGCAATCTAACAAGAAAGCTGATCCAGTGTGATATTCTGTAGTTACTGTATATTGAATCTGGCCAGTATTAGCTATGGAATGTGTATTCATTTTTTCATGATTCATGCACATGAAGAGAAGTGTTTGAATATCTGCAAACAAAATTTGGACTGATACTCTAAGGAAGGTGAAAGTTTCTTAAAGAGAATCGTTACTGGTGACGAGACGCGGATTTATCACAACGAGCATGAGAGCAAATGGCAGAGTATAGGACAGAAACATTCTCAATCCCAGACCGAGAAAAAGTTAAAAAGTCAACCATCAGCTGAAAAATTTATGCTTATAGTTTACTGGTATTCTCAAGGGCCAGTATTGGAACATTATCAAGAAAAAGTTTGAACAATCAACAGTGCTCGTCACACTGAGCACTGAGATGCTTATTAAAGAGCTGAAGCCTAGACATTGACAAAGACGTAACGACAGCTGTGCATTTTTGGTTCACAGCGCAGTATAAAACATTTTAATGATAAAATACGAAAACTTGTGTACTGAAATACAAAAAGTGTATTGAAAAGCAAGGAGTTTATGGCGAAAAATTATCTCCTTTGACCTTTGTGATGATGATATCTGACTGACCGATAAAATCCCACAATTGCCTGTAAAATACCACAGTTAAATGTGAAATAGCTATTCTGTCTATATTCTTGTTTTATTGCTATGACCATAGTAAGTCAACAAATTACCGACATTACATATGAAGTTGAGCAATCCAAGACATGTCTTACCTGAACTCAGTGCCTTGACAGGACCGGCAGAGATTGAGACCTTTGATGTACTGGATGGCACCGTGGAGGATGTTGTCTTTACTGTTGATAGTGTTGTTCGTGGAGTAGTTGAAGCGGAAGACGAGGTATATGTCACCGATGATGTGATGGATGTTGAACTAGAACTTGCATTTGTTGTGGTTGAATGATTAGATGTTGAGGAAGAGAAAGGCCTTGAAGTTGGCAGAGTGGATGTTACGTCAGTGGAGCTGCTGGTGCCGCTGGCAGTGGGGGAGAGCATAGTGGTACTAACATCTGTGGCAGTGATGGTGGTGATGCTGCTGTTGGTGGCAGTTATGGTGCTGTTGGTGGCCACATGTTCAGTTGTATTAGTGGACATTTCTGGTGATGTGGTTGTACTTAAAGTTTCCGTCATATTTGATCCAACAGTGGTGATGTTAGTGGTGCTGGTAACAGTGATAGTTGCTGGATCAGCTGTGGTTAAAGTGAAGCTGGAAGGTAAAGTTGTAATTGCAGCGATAGTTGTAGTGGGCACTTTTGTGGAGGTAGAGGTTGTAGATGAGATGACAGTGGAAGTCCATGATGAATTTTTTTCTTTCGTCCTTGAGAGGCTTGCAGCCCATCCTACACTTATCATCAGACCTTACGAAATGAATGTAATAGAGTTACGAAAAAAAGCCATTTGTCCAGGCGGTAAAATTACAGTGACCTTTTTCTTACTCTCACTTACTAATTCTCTATACTGCTTATACTGTACAGGGTAGCGGGAGGCCACGGTGCACAAGGACACACACACTCTCTCACACATCACGGGCAGTGTTGAAATGCCCAGCAGCCTAATCTGCATGTCTTTCTGCATGGAGAAACTATTTAAATTCTACGCACACAGACCTGAAGGTGGGATTTAAACCCTCAGCCATGGAGGTGCAAGGCCACAGTGCCAACTACTACAGCATTGTGCTGTAACCTTTTTCTCATTAGTACATTAGTACACGTGTTTTTTTATGTGATTAAATATGTACAGTAAATATATTGCAATACATTTCGCATACTGTATGTCACCAATTATCACAAATATGGCCTTGCACAGAAGGTTCAAACAGAAACACTATTTAAAGTTAAATAATGTTTCTGTTTACACCTTCTGTGCAAGGCCACATTTGTGACCTGTACTACTTAAATAATAAGGATTTTACTTTAGTTAATAAGGATCATTTTCTTCCCATGAGCAAGTTTCAATTTCTGTATGTCACCACCACCACTATTGTATCTGTAGCTGTCCTGTGTGTTATGCATCATTCTCTTCCCTTTTTGGATTGGTAGCTCTTAGATTAACACTAGAGCAGTGGTAAAAAACAAAACAAAAAAAACTCTCATTGTGTTTCAGACGTGGAAGGTAACTAGGGTAGAGGTGGCTCATATAGTTAAGGATGTTGGTTACTAGGTTTCTGATCCGAAGGTTGGCGGCTTGAACACTGGCAACGCTAAGCTGCCACTTACTGTATGAGCCCTACAGTCAAGCCCTAAACCATGTCTACTATATGGGCCGACCCTGCGCTTCCTAACTGGTATATGTGAAAATTACAATTTCACTTTCGGTTTAATAAAGTACTCTAAAAGGAACAAATCATAATAAATAAGTACATTTACTTCACTACTGTACCTGACTATGTATTTCATGTATCTGCACCTAACTTAAGTTGTTTTATTAATGGATACTTTTAAACTTCCTTTAATGCCACTATGTTCTACAACAAATATTTGTACTTTCTACCTCACTACATTTCTGCATGTCCTTGCATTACATAACCGGAGTGGTTATGTGGTATTTAAACGTGTTAAATTGTTACCTGCTGACTATTATGAATAACTGCATGAGTTGCCTTCCCTCTGTGAAGCACTTAATCAGCAGGTGTTTGAAATCAGATGTGGAGATGGTAGCGGACAGTGATGAAACAATACAACTTGTTACTTTTGTGCTTTTCTCATTCTAATTCTCCATTAGAATTGGCTATGGGGTGCATCTACATTTATATTTCCTTTTTTTATTTAGTATAATGATTAATGTACTTTGTTAACATCTGATGTGATCTAAGCCTTATAATCTTTACCCACATGTTTTTTTTAAGATACACTGTGTGATACACTCTTTCAAAGGTTTATGGAAACCTGATCACCACACCCATGTGTGCCTTCACTACAATGGTGCCAGAAAGTTGGAAGCACACAATAGTATAGAATGTCTTGTACACTGTAGCTTTACCTACTGCAACCTCAATCCCAATGAACACCTTTTGGATTAACTGGAAAACCAGCTGTGCTCCAGGCTTCCTTACCTGACCTCATGCACTTGTGGCTGAAGAGTAATCTGAACAGATTTTTTTGGTCTTCCATAAACTCAATAACATAAACATAAAAACTACTGTTACTATGATGCAAAGTCCCCCTAACACTGTATAACTTCTTACATTTCTCTAATTCCAACATTTAAGAAGAAAAAAAAGCGAAAGAAAATGAATAAGTAATAAAGATGGTGTGTATTTTGATGAATGCGCTATAGATATTAAAACAGCTGGATCGTGTTAATAAATTGATATGAAAAATGGCTGAAGTGCATACACTTAGCTTGATTCTGTAATAGAAATTCTATACTGAGTTCATATATACTTGGAATTCTTCCCATCTATTTAAGCCCTCAATTTTGTTTAAGATCTTTTATAATTAGATATAATACAAGGCAAAGAACTCGTAATTAAATACGTTCATTAAATTAGTTGCATCTTGTTTTGATTTTTAGAGTAAAGAAACTTTGCCAGTTGAAAACAAGGGCATGAAATGACAGGGTATGATAACAGATGATCCGATAAGCATAATTCTGTCTGTGTTTAATAACTGTTTTAAATCATGTAATATCATATACTGTACACTCTGATAGATTATATGACATTGGGATGATGGTAAACAGTGACAGGAGAAGTATAGTAGCTCAGTTTCAAGTGACTCACTTTTAGTTATATTGACCCCACACTGAACTGAGGTTCATGGCTGGTTTATTATAGTTGTATTATATTATATATATGTTATATTATATTATATGTACCATTTAGAATGTATTATCTGTCTAGTTAATTAGTTATTGAGAACACCAATGCAAGACCTTTATGTATGAAGCCCAGCATTTTATTTAAGCTCCAAACGTGTAACAGTAGCGTCAACTTTATACCACAATGTTTTTGTTTCTTAATATCTAAATTTTTTTATTATTATTATTATTTCTTATCATTATAAAGACGCTATACAAACGCTAGGACTGAAAGCTAACTTACCTGCTAAGAGAGCAAACGTGAAGTTCATGTTTTCTGGTTTCGTTCTCGCGAGCGTGTGGAGGTGTCGAGCTCGTGCGGTTTATCTGAAGCCCGCGCGCTCGCGCGCGCACGCACATGTCATGTAGTAGGAAACCGTTAGTGACGCAGTCAGGTCGTGGTTCCTGTTCACTCCATAACGAGCAGTTTTCTCTTTTGACCCGCCTTTCTCCCTTCATCTGCTGCACAGCACCCGCTGATTATCTCTAAACCAGGCTGCAGACAAACAGTACTGAACGATAACATTCAAGTGTAACTATCATAGAGCACCACATAGCTAACATATTTACTTAAAAAAAACAAAACCAAACTTTTTGTTAAAGGTCTAGTTATGTATCCTCAATCATGTTAAAGACACTACAAGGTATAACAAAAAGACAAAAGTATCATCCCATTAAGACGTACCTGTATAGTTTGTTGTAAGATCTAGGCTGTATATTGGTGTTAAATTGCACTGTTCTTAACAAACCCCCTCATTTAGGATTTAATTTTATGAACAATTTTGTGAAATTACTTAAATATTTATTTATTCATTTGTTCTTTTTTCTTTTACACTGCTTATCCTGTATACAGGGTCGCAGGGGCTTGGATCCTATCCCAGGAGACTTAGGGCACAAGGCAGTTTATACCCTGAACAGGGGGTCAATCCAGCTCAGAGCGCACGCGCACACACACGCACACACACACACTATGGACAATTTGGGAACACAAATTAACCTAACCTACATGTCTTTAGACTGTGGGAGGAAACTGGAGTACCCAGGGAGCACAGGGAGAGCATGCAAACTCGACGCACATACTGTAGACCTGAGGAGGAAGCAAATCCTCAACCCTGAAGGTGCAAGGTGACAGTGCTAACCAGTTAAATAAGTAAGCGTGTACATTATTTAAATAATGTTTCAGCTTTTCAGTGACGCTACAGATTTTTTTAATTCTTGAACTTTCCACTGCCAGAACACATTAGGCCCAAATTAATATTATTTGTAGGCCAAATTGTTTTGAATGATGAAGCCAAAGCAAAGTGTTTGAGAAATCTCAGTGCTGACCATCCCCTGCCAATGTTATATTCAGCTCTTGATCAAATATTTTTTTGCCAGAAAGCTGACAACAACAACTGCATAATATGTCTTTGTAAAATGTGGCTTTACCTAACCTCAACCCCACTGAACACCTTTTCAGTTGTGCTTCAGGCCTCCCCACCCAACATTTTTACCTGACCTCACCAACGCTTTTGTGAATCCCCGCAGCTACAAATATTAGGCTAATTATTTACATCTGTAAAATAATATTTTGGCTTTTCATTCTTGAGCTTCCCACAGCCAGAACACAAGTTGAGAAGTGGATAAATGCACCACAGTGGCTTAGCTGTTGTTAATCTTTAAAACATATCCTATACATATTAATATATATTAAGTATAAACATTCATTAATCACCTTTGCATTTGGAGAATTGGCAGCACGGTGGCATAGTGGTTAACGCTGTTCTCCAGGTTCTGCCCACAGTTCAAAGGCGTGCAGATTAGGGTAATCGGCATTGGTCCTAACACAGTTATACAAAATAAGAATAAATACAACAGTCACCACTGTCCTCCACGGTGCCTAGTTAGACTACAGAGGTTCCTGGATGGATGGACTAATTTTGAGAAAATAAAAAAAAATAATTAAAGTGATGTTATTTTAGTTAACACAAGATGGAGACAAAGCAAAGTATTTGAACAGGAACCTTAGAATTGAATTTCCAGTATCTGTATGGTATTTGTTGTAGCTTTTCGTATATTTTTTTTCCCTAAAACAAATTAGCAAAAATAGAACATTTTAATGATAAAAAAAAAAACAAATATACAGTTGACTTGGACTTAATTCCCGGCAGGATAATCCAATTTATTTAGTTGTCATATTGTTGTAAAATTGCAGCACTAATGTGGTCAGACCTGCTGAGTGAGGTTGTTAAAAATGGCATCAACTCTACTGGAAACAGCAGCAAACACAAGGTTCTGCTCCATTTCATTCAGTGTCTTAAGATCTATACTAAAGAACAAAGAAGAAAGTTTACTTTTATACATAATTCTGACATATTACTTCCCATGATTAATTGTTCTGACGATTGATCATGAGAAGCCGTTAATTTATTCAATCTAAGGAAGTATATAAAAGAAAGTCAGACATCTCTATGTACCCATTTACCCAGCCACATTAAATAATAGAACAGTGTACTTGATAATTGCATACAAAACATACGTTTGACTAATTTTAGTTAAAGTTCTAAAGTTTAGTTCTAGTTAAAATACCCAAAGTTTTTATTTGCTGCTATATGTCTACTGTATGTTTTTATTTACAAACAAAAGTTTGATTATAAAAGCTTACGTTTTACAATACTTTAATAAAACTTTAATAATTACAAAAGACTTTTTTTGTATAGCACCACAGTAGGTGGTGTTATCTGAGAAAGGAATCTCGGTGAAATGCTAGATATGTCTGGCAGTTTCGAGACACCATTTAGGTATTCCTCTGTGTCATGATTATGTCAAAAGTTATCAAACATATTATCAAGCACCATACAAAAAGCATACGGTCTAAAAATACCAACAAGTTTAGAAAGATGTTAGAGATTAGTTTTTCAGGATTTAAATAAATATAAATAAATATGTCCAAGCTATTTTTGACCACAGGAATGATTTTATATTTATCAAATAATGTTGGTTACTGTATGTTACTCATGTTCATATAAAGCAATTGTTAATCCAGTACATGGCCAGAAATGTGTGGCGCTGACCATAAAAGCCACATGTGGCTTTTCCCTGTATGTATTTGCATGCTCTAGAATTATGCATCAAGATTTCCATTAGGGGTGTAGACAAAATCTGTTCGAGCACAACAATTCCTGTGTTCACAAAGTGAGGGTTATTAAGATGTGGTTTGGAGCGAAAGAACTGGAGTGTCTTTCAAACACCACTGAACATCTTTGGAATGGTTTGGAAAATCAGTTCTTGACTTCCATAATGTCTTTGGGGGTGTATAACCACAAATCCCAACAGTTACACTCCAACATGAAGTGAGTGTACTATTACAGCAGACATGTGGGTATAGTGGTCAGGTGCCCACATACTTTTGTCTGTATGTGAATGCTGCTAAATTACTTTCTAAATAAATAATGTTGCACACATGCACATATAAATCAGTAAAAGGCATGCTGTTAAGGGATTGACGACTGAGAGGAGGTTTCAGAAAAAGGTTTCTTGAATTTATGCAAATGATTCCTTTTCAGACCATGCAGCGTTCACGAAAGCGCTCGATCAGAGCTCTGCACTCTTCCCTCAGGGCAATAAGAAGGTATGAATAGAAGGATCCACCCTCAGTTTCACTCTCGCGTGTTTATAAGGCAAAGTGCGATGGTCGAAGCTGAATGAGTGCGTCAGAGAGCGAGTGCGAACCATCGACTCAGCGATGAGGACACCAGCGATTCTGATCATCGGGCTGGTTCTTGCGCCCTGCGGATGGGTCCTGGACCTGACCAGCACGGTTGCACCGAACTGGCGCCAGCTCTACGGCATCTCCGGCCAGTCCGTCGACACGGTGATTACCCAGGGCATCTTTGACATCTGCAAGACCTCCACCATAGGCACTGCTATCACCTGCGGCCAGCAATCCACCGACACCGTCTATTTCCAAAACCAGGTGATTCCGGTCGCACAAGGCATGATGATCGCGTCGTTGATCGTCACAGCGATCGGCCTGGCCGTGGTTACTCCGGCTGCGCGCTGCTGGACCAGCCAGCGACCCCGATGGGTCCTCGCTGGACTCGGCGGCTTGCTGATTATCTGCTCAGGAGTGCTCACTCTCATCCCGATCTCGTGGTATACGCATTTCCTGACCAGCCTTAACACGACTACTACCTTCACCAACCCGCAAAGCCCGGACATCCGCGTGGGTTACTGCATAGTCCTGGGTTACATCGGCGGAATCATGGAGGTGCTTGGAGGGTTGAGCATATGCATAGGCTTCTGCCGATGCTGCGGCGGGCGCAATCGCGGGGAGACTCCGGAACCAAAGCGCGCGCCTCGGACCGTTACCCGCGCGCCAAATCCGGCCCCGTACCCGCGCTCCTATGCGCCGAGGAGCGTCGCGAGGAGCGTCACGAGCAGCAATTCGAGCGTACCGTATTCCCGAGACTCTCTGGACGACTACCCGAGAGCCCAAGCACCAAGGAAAGGCACGGTCAACCCTTCATACAGCGCGAAACCTTACGACGCGGATCTGTGATCAAAGGGCATGCTGGACTTTCATCTTTCGTTCTATTAACGCTCCATATGGCGCACTCAGAAGCTACTTTTGATCTGCTTTTACTAAATTATGGGTTATATAGAGATATACGTTGAGTCCAAACATGTGGAATATATATATATATATATATATATATATAACTTATGTAATATTTTTCCATATTTTCCACACATATACAAATGCAACAAAGATGTAAATGCTGTCACATGGAATTAGGATGAATTAGTGCAGTGGCTTGGGCACTAGCACTATCTTTGGGTCAGTGATCATTTGCATGTTTGCTCCATGCTTGGTGGGTTTCCTCCAGGTACTCCGGTTTCCTCCTACAGTCCAAAGACATGTAGATTAGTCTAACTGGCGTTCCCAAATTGGTGTGTGAATGTGCGTGTGAATGTTGACCAGAGGCCTTACCACGGTCATAAAATGGGAATCAATACAATGGTAATTCCTGTACCATTGGCCTTTATGGTCCCTAGTTGGGCTACAGAGGTTCCTAGAGGAATGGATGGATGGATAGTTGTTGAATACAAAGAACAACCAAGATTTTGCCACAGGATATTGAAGTTTGAAATTGTGTTTGAAGGATGAAAGCGCTTTTACTGTGAATAAACGTCCATAGTGTTTATAAAGGCCTTCTCAATATCATATCTCTAAAATATGAACTGTTTCTCAACACAGTGTGGCCTATAATCCAGTATGTTAACATATATTGACAGTATCGCTCAAGGGAAATGCAAGTGTACTTAATATATTTACCTTGTTTACTGTATGTACTTGTTTGAGAAAACATCAGACAGATTTTTTTTTTAGCTTTTAGTAAAGTTTGCTAAGAATATCTTTCTTACCTGTCAAGTGTAAGAGGTAGTCATTTATGTAAAAGTGTATGACACTGAACACAGTATTTGGCATGCTTGAATATGTCTTGACATGTAAATATTGTAAATAATATGTTGAATCTGGTACCTAAGCACTATGTACTAATAAAAATGATCAGTTATTGATATAAATGTATGATGTCAATGAATCAGCATTTGAAAACACACTGTGTTATGGTTTCAGGGAGAAGAATGCATAAGGGGAAAAAAAACAGAAGTAAAACTTGTTTTATCTCTGCAATCAAGTGAGACCGGTCTGTCTGGTCTTGGTGTGGCTCCAGTTTACATACCGAAGCAAGTGTGTTTATGTGGGTAAAAAGGAAGGAGGAAAAGTTTAGTATTTTTTCAGACACTTCTCATATTAATAAGCTAAGATATAAAATCTTTAAGTAAAATGATCTTACACATTACACATCAAATTTCTATTAAAAATGAATCCTTTCAATAACTACATTTAATATTACAGATTGCATACATGATTACTAAAGACTAAAATGTGACATTGTAAACACAAACATAGTAAATTTATGTGTTTAAGCTCTAAGCAAGTTTTCTGTTTAATGTTATGCTGCAATTAAATAAACAAACTGTTTTTTTTTTTTTATTCATCACACACAGTTTATATCACCTGATCATAAACAACACAATGTGTTTGTATTGGAAAATTATACATGAGGTTTATTTTTTGTATTTTATTTATTTAATAATAGCATGTTTAAAGAGTTAGACTCATTTTATATCACAGCAATTTGACAATGTTAAAATTGTTTCTTAATTAAAAGCAAATCAAGGTAGTGAATATAACAAGGCAAACTTGAAATTTCAAACATGAAATGCTGTCAACAATTTATTCCCATAGCCAGATTTTGACTGTGTTTGTATGTGCAGAAAACAAATGTGAACGCGGTAGACCATCTAATTCGAATATTTAAATTTTTCTCCTTATAAAACTCAAATGCACTAAAACGTGTTAATTTGCCTCAAATACATAATTCAAGAGCTGCTCAAACCACCCAATACAGAGTGGGAAATTCTATAAACCAATAAAAAGAGCAGCATGGTTTAAACTAACCAGTCAGATTTGAAGCTACATAAAGACAAGCAAAACACATTTTTTAAATACTTGACATTTCGTGCAAATACTGTAGGACCCACACTGGCAATGTCTTAATGCCTTAGATTGTTGAGAGTGCACAATTTAACATTTGGGTTTTCAACCCAAGATACATATTTCAAAATGCTTTTTAATTGAGAAAATGTTTTTGAAAAAAAATATGGAGCAAAAAAAAAAAATTGGGCAAAATGGATAAAGACCGTCTTTCGCATTTAGCAACTGGAGCCTCCAAGGAGCACAAAGTAACAGGACACCCATCATCTCTACGCTGTAAAGTCCTGCTTCCAACCAAACAATGGTGATAAGCATTCATTTTTGCAGAAGTTGAAATACTGCATATGTACGTACAAAAAACAACTTTGTTTCCTTTGGTGACAAAAACAGAACAAAACTGAAAAATGAGATCAGGAAGCAGGTCCTATTGAACATTGAACATTTTCAGGAAAATGACAGCTTAAAATCCCTACCATTTTTTCCCCTTAAAGTATCTAAAGGCGGTCTTATTTTAAAAGATGTTTCTTATTGTATTGGAAAGAAAGCCTTAAACATATGTTTGTAGTCCCAAAGTATTGGAAAAAGTTGCTCAAATATTTACACGCAACAAAACTTTTTACTTATTTTTTTTTCTAATAAGCTGAATAAATAGAAAATGAAAGCACCCACTTAGGTGGGTATTAGGGAAAATAAACACTATAGTGGATATTAAAAATCCTTTTTAAAAATGATGTGATAATATTTAATGTTTACAAAAACAAAGCATTTAACAATATAGAAAATCAAATAAACAAAAACGTTTATATTGTACAATTTAAGATTTGCAACCAAAAATTTAACACCAGGTCAACTGTTTTCACGGTTTGCAATTAGGTAAAATATTTTTAAATATTATAAAAACATAAGATATCTCATAAAGGTGTCTTGTGACAAGTAATTAGGATTTAGATCTTATATCATTATTTAACTCTGCAAAATCACTAATCATTCATGCATTAAGCAACTGAGAGGTCAATCCCAGCAAGTCCAAAAGAGCATAATTCGTCACGCTCTCCACATGGGAAGGATCTCCATCTGTCTTTACTGCCAATTACAATAAAAAAAAAAAAGTCAAACAAAAAGGATATTAGGCTATTACAATGAGATCTACACATTATTAAAACAATATTATCATATGGCAATAAGTGTGTCCCCATGTGTGATTTCAATATCTAATCACATTCTGTTTATTCCTAGTTGCCCAGATGGATGTTTTATTAAGGAGAAGATACACTGATCAACCAAAATATTAAAACCATGCACCCCCAAAACAGCTGTGACCCCTCGAGGCATGACTCCACAATTCTACTGAAGGTGTGCTGTGGTGTCTGCATCAGGCTGTTAGCAACAGATCCATTGTACGTGCTCCAAGTTGGAGCCTCTATGGATCAGACTTGTTTGCCAAGCACATCCCATGATTGATCAGATTAATATCTGCAAGGTGTGATGCACTGAGTGTTCTGATACCTTTCTCTCATAGCCAGCACTGACGGCTTTTCTGTGGGATCGGACCAGACGGGCTGGCCTTTGGTCCCCACAGGTATAGCTGAGCCTTGCGTGCCCCTGATCCTGTCACCAGTTTACTGGTATATAATTGATAGTGTTATTCAGTTCAGCTGATACCTATTGTTATTTACCAATATACCAATACCTATTGGTGTTATTGTTAAGGCTGATCAGTGTATAAACATAGTTTGTTACATAAAAAAGCAAAGAAACCTTTTGTTAATGTTTTAATTTTATGTTGAAATAAAAAGGTGACAAACCTACAGTATTTATGCCTGCGAAACATCTCCATTCCTTTTCAGCGCCTCCCTTTCCTCATCGGTTTTTTCCCTGGGAGCACAGTTAAAAGAAAAAAAATACAATTACGTCATTGATCCCACACACTTTTAAATGTTTGTAGATTAATGCACATTTTCAAACTTGTTAAATCGAGAACTGTTTTCAGACAAAGCAAGAGGAAGGTTTTGCCATGATCATACCATAAACGTTCCCTCTTCTTTTGCCGGCTAAATGCTAGAAGAAACGCCAGGATAATGAAGCTGACGATGACAGCCAAGACTCCAAGAGTGAGTGGGGCGGCTATTCCATTATTGACCGTTCCTTGGCATGAGTCTCCTAAGTAGCCCAGCATACAGTCACAAACGTACGATCCATTCTGAATCACGCAATCGCCAACGTTGTTACAGCGCTCGACTCGGCATGTTAACAAGTTCTCACTTGACAGTGGGTTATTGTCATTTGTGTTAGCCATTGTCCAATTCTGCAAAGAGAGACAAACCCAAGACGTTTTATTAACACTTACACCAATTTTCACTTTCCACAAATATCTGAAGCTGTTGCGTGCCAGAATGACATGGTGATAATTACAGTACAATGCATTCTTCCCGTTTTAGTGACAGACAAGCATGGGGAGAAAATATTAGCACCCCAACAGACAATGTTTTGACCTTTACAATTATGCAACCTTTAATTACTGTACGTTACACATAATGGAATTACATTTGACAATTCACAATATTAAAACCACATGCATATAAAAATACCTATAGTGGTCAAACTGTTTAACATAAATATAATTTTAAAAAGAGTTTAAATCTTTAAAAACTACTGTATAACTTTAAATAGGTTTTTGAAAACATGTGCACTCAAGCAGGTCATTCAGGTTGAGACAGAAACACCACAAACACCACACACATACAGTAGCCAAGTTAACTGTGCTACCTACTCACCTCAAGGCTTCTTAAGTTATATACTGGTTATCTAGCTCTCCAAACTGCGAACGAAAAACATCCAGGTACGAGTCTCAAAAGTTCTGAGTGTTTTTATTTATCCACCCAAGTTAAGCAATGAAATAAGCAGGTTAAAGAACAAGACATCCAGGTCAACTGCAAACAGACTGAGTGAAATGTTACCCCACCCTGTTCTGGCGTCAAGTCCCAACCTGCAATCACAGGTCTCTCACACACACGCACACACACAAAACAAAAGGAGGTCTGGTTATAGAGCAACAAAAGAGAGGACTTTTAGCAACACAAGTGACACAATTAAAATGTAGTCCAAAGATAAAATGTCAGATTGTTAATTTTTTTTAAAAAGTGATATTACTGTAGATTTCAGCATTTCATGTGCACGTGCCAGGTGTTACAATGTAGCAAAGTGTTATCATGTGACTTTCAGGTAATTTGAGAACAGCATGTTATTAGCAAACCCTGTTTTTTTTTGTTTTTTAACCACTTCCAGGCTGGTTTCCCGAACGAAAAAAAAGTAATAAAAGCGACATTATATCCAAACGAAGTCAAACAAACCAAGTGTGACTAATGTCAAATAAAGACTCACGAGAGAAACTTTCAACCCTTCTATTATACGCATTAGTCATGTCTGTGACGTTTGCAGGACACTTTTTTTTCGACCTTGACCACCTCAAAACTTATTTATTCAACAATTTAATTTGACCCAAATTACCAACCACACATCCAAAAACAATCTGCCTGTATTATTATATTTTGCTCTCTTTAATTCTATTTGTTTGCATTAAAAAAACAGCATGTTATGAGTTTCACTAGCTATATTATGGTGGCACTGTGGCTTAATGGTTTGCACTATCATCTTGATTTATTTAGACTAGGCTAATTGTCGTTCCCAAATTGCCGTAATGTGTAAATGTTTGTGAAAGTTGACTGGAGTTCCTACCGCAGTCGTACAAAATGGGAATAATACAGTACGGTGGTAAATACAGAGGAGGTCAAAGTGTAAATGAGAGAGTGCAGTAATGCATACATGAGCAAGCTAGAAAATAAGCTCCAGGTGAAAAATGTGGGAGATGTGTGGACTGGAATGAGAAGTATTACTGGTTTTAAGGTGAAAAATGGACAGACAGAGAGAGACCTGAGCAGAGCTGATGTGCTGAACCTTTTCTTCGACAGGTTTAAAGCCAGGATCCCCAGCTGCCCCCTGTGCTCCCTCCTCCAGCCACACAGACATCACACTCCCTCCCCCCACAATCTTCACAACTAAACTATATGGTCAAAAGTTTATAGACACCTGACCATCACACCTACAGTATATGTGCTTGTTAAACATCCCACTGAAGATTTAGGATAAGATGAGATACTGTAAGACAAGATAAAATAACTATTTGAACCCAGAACACATTTTTAAATTGCAGCAGCAAATAAATATGTATAACGATAAAGATAATATACATAAAAACTATATTAAAGTTATAAAAACAGCATAGTAATGTGTAATCTGTATATACATGAACATAGTGCTAGTGATTTTTATAAAATAAAATAAACAAATAAAATAAGTAGCACTTAATACGATGAGGTTTTAAAAAGTTTCGAGATTGGCTCTGTTTTTTCGCTGTATGTTATCCTTCAGGCGTTTCTTAAAACCTGGCAGTAGAATTTGCTATTGACGGTCTGGCCCCTGGGGACAATTCCCAATGCACAATGATGCAAATGTAAAAAAAAAAAAAAAACCAGATAAGCATTCAATAGCCAGTTGTTTTTTAGATTTCTTTTTTAAACTAGTGAAAAACCATTGTGTCTGCATCTGTGAAAGAGAAACTATTTATTTCATGCTCCAGTGACTTCTATTTTCTCTGCCATTGAACTTTCAGCTCTTGATCTTAAATCTAGATAATCTGAATTCTTTTCATGATCCAGTCCAAATTTAGCACAACACAATCCTACTAATAAATAAACCTAATTTAAATTAAGACATAACTCTATTCATAAAATAAATAAAAATCTTAACTTGTGTTCCAGGAAGCCTAGGTTAATGATTCTGGATTAACACTTTAGTTTTGTCAAAAAATAGATTTAATTTTACCCCATTTCTAAATGATTCGTAAACGACTCGTGTGAAGCAGTTCGAAGATTAAATGTGTCTAAACTCCTCTTTTCCGTGAGCCCTCACTGCCGTGATTGGTCAGATGGCGTGGTAATTTACGACTGGTCTACCGCTACAGCGTGTGTCGGAAAACAAAACGCCCATTACCTTAACTGAACGGCGGTTTTGGAGACCCGTCAATACATAGAAAAGATGGCGTCGGTTTTACCGTGTAACGGCCAGCTAATTTTATATTAGATTTTACAAAAATCGAGAGGTCTTTTATCTTTGTGTAGGTGTTGCGGTAAAAGGCAGATGAGCAAAAAGGACAAACACAAAAGTAGATAAAGCAAACGTGTATTATACAAAACTAAATAAAGTAAACGAAAAAGGTGCACCACAATCAAACAAACAGAATTTACAAACTACATATAACAAACTGTACGTGTATGTGAACGCGAGCGGAAAATGTCAGAAGTCTGTGTTTATTATATCCGAGTATACCGAGTATGGTTCGTTCTCACCGGGGTTAATGAAGTCCAAGAGGCCGATGACGGAGGGCGAGAAGTCCGGGAAATATGTCCAGTCAAAGATAATCCGGTTAAAAAATCTTGGAAAGTCCAAACAAATAACGCCAGCGCTGCGAGAATGCGCACTTCGCAAATGTGTGGCAGTAAGGGCATGGAGCATGCGCACTTAGTGTGTTTGTTTTTCCCCTCGGGGCTTGCCATAGATAGGCATGCGCACTTCGCGAGTGTTAGAGTTCAGTTTTGGTGAATGGTGGAGAATAAACAGTTAAAAAGGATTTTGTGTGCTCTCGTTTTTTTTATATTATAAAGTGTTTAAGCGAACCTGGCATGAGTACTTGGTCACATTAACAAGAGTGTGGTAACGTTAATTGTAAGATGGCAGGTAAGTTGTCCGTGAAGTAGAACGTGGGCGAACATTATGCAAATATGTTACGGAATAGCGCAGATCCGTAACAGAGAAAAATAAGATTTTCTAACGACTCGTTTAGGCAAATGTGAGCCGTCTCTTTTTTGTAGTAGACAAAAACTTCATTTATCGTGCACAGATAGTGCAGATAGTTTGTGTTCACATACAGCTTCATGACACACTGCATCAAAGATATTTGAAAAAGCATAATAGGACACTTTAATCTATTTGGTCAGTGGGGAGGCTATTAAAGTACACAACTCAGTCATTTTCATTTTTTTCTTTTTCCACCCATTCCGAGGCACCTGGAGATTTTGCCAGCTGCAGTAGACCGAGGCCAACCCTCTGGTTTGAAGCTACACACGCTGCTCCCGAGCTTCCAGTAAACCAGACCTCCCTCTGCTTCTGTTTAACTCATTCTGGTGCCAAACCGAGCTGGACTCTATGTTAACTTAGAAGTTCATTATAACAGAAGATGTCCAAGTGTCTAACACACAATACGACTGCAGATCAATCCCTGCTATCCGTTATCACCCAAATGAGGATGGGTTCCCTGTTGAGTCTGGTTCCTCTCAAGGTTTTTTCCTATTGCCAACACAAGTTTTCCTTGCCACGGTCGCCCTTGGCTTGCTCACCAGGGACAATCAGATCACTATGATCTATACACATTTTTACTTTCTCCTACACATAACCATCTTTTACTGTAGGCTACTTTAAGCCAATGATCATTGTTAAAAGTACTATATAAATAAAACTGAATTAATTGGAACCAGATATGGTGACTTGTGATTGTGACAGGGTGTATCATGCTGGAGGTACAGTAATCATTGTGAGGTGGATATATTGTGGCTATAAAAGATGTGCACATGGTCAGTTACAATACTCAGATTCTGTGGCATTCAAATAATGCATAACCGGTATTGAGGCTGCTGAACCAGCAGTTAAAGCAAAGCATGCGAGCTCACATTGTTCATGCTTCACTGTACAAAGATTGTGGCAGATACTGAGAGTCCAAAGACCAAACATAGTCAACAATTAATTGTCCAGTTTCAGTAAGCCTGTTTCCACTGTAGACTCATTCCTGTTCTTGGTGGATAAACCATGTGGTCTTTTGTGGGTAAAAATGTACATTGAGATGCTTTTCAGCTGAACATGATTCTAAAGGGTAGTTACAATTTCCTTTCTGTTAGTGTAAAGTATTCTGGTGTTTCTTGCTGGACCTTTAGCAACAAGGTGTGGCAACCCATAGAAACGACTCTCCCCAGATTTATTTTTGCGCACGATTATGGTTAAATTCTAGAAAATGTGCCAAAAATATTATCAGCAATTACTTAAACAGCCTGCAAATGAACAGGCCATGGTCAGGGCAGAAACCATATTTTGATGTGATGACGACTCAAATTTCGACTCGTATCGCCTAGCCTTATGCACTGCAGCCACTTATTTGGCTAACTGAATAATTTCAAGAGAGCAAGGTGGAATAAACCTCTTCCCCAATTTATTTTGAACTCTGATATGCATGGGCTTATCTTCTTTACAATTTAATTGGTTATACTCGTTCTTTTAAGCCAAGATTTATAGCTACAAGTAATGCAGGGGTCACAAAAAAAAAAACACTTTGCTACACAGGCGTCTTCTGATGGTGTGTTATTTCCATGCTAGATGGTAACGAAAGGAAGTCATACTTTGCATGCCTAGACAAACAGGTAGGTTCAGCTGCAGTGTGTTGCGACTTGATAAACAAGATACCAGTCTGCACACAACTGCTTAGGTATTTACACAGTCAAAGCCTGTTTAAGATCTGTACAGTAGTAGCCAAAAAAAAATTAAAAGCAGGTACAATAAACACAGTATATACCATAAAGTGAAACTGTTGGATAATACTTTATATAAACTGTTTACATCAACAATGCAAGTCATTCAAGATGTTTTTCAAATTTAATGCGAATCTATTACACTGCTGCAATTAAGACCTTTAAGGTTATTGTAGATTTGTTGGTTTATTAAAAAGTCGATCACTGAAGTAGTACCTCAATGTTGTGGTACATTTTGAACACAAAAGTTACATGCATAAAACCAGATGTTCGATTCATCTTTGGTAGGACAGACAATCTCAGCCAGTTCTTTGTGTAGTTTGAAAATCAAGTTACAATAAATACGTTTTGTCCAGGTAAAGAAATCATAAGTATTCAGAATTCAGCAAAAATTTCCTACCAGTCAGTCACCTGTAACTTTTTTAAGGGTTTCTTCTTTGGCCTTTACAAAATTATTTTTTTTCACCACCAGTGGGCTGCCCTTTAGAGATCGACACGAGAATTTTTGGAGTCATCCTTGGTGATTATTTCTATACAAACAGATTTAAATCAGACACCCCAAAACGAGTGCTTTAGTGTCACTTCAGCTAAGCTTCCTAAGCTTTAGCTCCATCTTAAATACCAAAAAAGAAACAGCATATACCAGGATTGTTTGCTCAATAGTTTATTTTTAAGAACTTTAAAAATATAATTAGATCATTCACTGGGTGCTGCCTGGTCCTGCAGAAAGAAGAGAAAAAAATATATATATTTAATAATACAGAGACCAAGCAAATGCACAATACTTGTTCATGCTTGTCCAAATCATGCTGGGTTTTTAATTAAAAAAAAAAAAAAAAAAAAAAAAGACGCAAATGACCCTGAACTTTTTATTTCATGTTATTTAACAATAAAATACTAATAACATGCTATAATCATTTTAAAGCTCAGAACACCATTTAAATTATCCAGTAATATCCAAATTGTGTCTGTATTCTTGTCTGTCAGGGAAAATTACCCCAAAAAAAGTATAGTATAAAGTTAACCTACACCACATTTGTCCCCAATATACATTGTATGTCTGTACAATATACAGTAGATGACAAATTTGATCCAATCAGACATCAAAAGTTAAAAATTAGAGAGTTTAGGTTACTTTTAAATGTAAAGCTTGAACTAAAACTTGCCACCTCCTGCATTGGGTTGTAGAGCTCATTAGAAAAATTTTCAGCAGATGCCTCTTGTTCCTCCATGTCCTTCATGAGAGTTTCCTTATCTGTGGGCTGGACCCTTTCTGCTTTCCATTTTCTGTAAAAAAGCCACAACAGTATTAAAAAAAGAAGCTGTCAACCACGGCTAGAAAAAACAGTGTCTTTAACATGGTACAGAGATTAACGAGTTCTAACCCTAGAACGGCGTGCGCATATACATTATATGCGCACACACACAGTATAAATGAATAAACCACCACTGAGAACATACCTCCATTTTAGAAACGCTGCAGCCGCGATGACCAGGCTAATGATAAAGAGGACTATGAGTACGGCAGGAACGCTGCTGGATGCCTCATACTGACAAAACTGCCCACTGTACCCCTGCACACACTCGCAGACTGGTTTCCCTTCTTCAGTCATACAGTGCCCTCGGCCATTACAGAACTCAGGATTGCAGGACTGCCCACTCATTGTGTGGACCAACACCTCGTTTTCATTAGCATGGCATCCCTCCTCATCCGAGCCATCCTGACAATCTGTGATTTGGTCGCAAAACCTGCTGGTGGGGAGGCACTTGTATCGATTTCTGCAAGGCTTGGAGCCTGCTGGACACTCGAGGCCAGGCGCACACTGGGTGTCATTTATTGCCATGTAGCCTTGTGTGCAGCGGCATGTACGCCCCCCTGAGTATGCCAGGCACAAGTGATTACACCCACCATTATCTTTTGCACATAGGTTGGTTCCTGATTCCAAAAGAAAATGAACAGTTAGATCACATGTGAAGATTTTGATTGATTGATTTTTTTTTTAAACAAGAGAATACCTATAGTGACCTTACAGCAAATTATGTAGTTGCTAGCCTAGTTTTAAAAAGATATGTGGCCATGAGAAAGAGGCTTGGTCAAAAAGAGGCCTGAAATGTGGCTGTCTGAACTAGTTTTACAGGCCACCAGGAGTCACATGACTCAACTTCTACTCAGGTTTCACCCAGAGGACTCCAGTGGAAAAACAAAAGGAAGAGGAAGCTACAGTATCGCTAAGAACGAAAACTGAGTGCGAGAAATGCCAAATGAGAGTACCTTTCTGGCTGTTTGCACTGTATGCCTTCAGTGCCACAACATTTGTTTGCACTTCAAACCACAATTGTTTAGGCCGGAAGCCATCACTGTACCACACACTGGTTGTGCCTGCAAGAAATTAGTGTACAACTGAGAAATATCACCCATGACATGATTAAAACGAATAGGGTTAACAAATAATAATTATATATATATATATATATAAGGTCACAGACCCAAGTATGGAGCAAACACACCACAATGCCATCTGCTGGCATCAACCAATAAACCACCTACAGTATGGCATGACAAAAGGGACTGAAGTTATTACCATTGTACCGGGTGAGCCAGAAGAGGATGTTTTCACTTCGGGTTAAAGACACAATTAAAGATCCGGTTCCAGTTTTATATTGCCTGTAATTTGATCCATCAACGTTCACGGAGCAAATCACTTCAGTGGCTAAGAGAAAGAGAGAGAGGTGTGATAAGTACACACAATTTAATCACTCTGAATCTTCGCAACACACTCAGTAGCGGTTGGATAAAAATGTCAAAATCCAATTTAATCATTTAGGTCAATCAAACTGTATGTCAAATTAAAAAGCCAATAAATAAATCATTTCAAAAACTGACTAGTTTTGGAGAGAGAAACCCAACCCCCCCCCAAAAAAAATATAATTTAATCTTCCTCCCCCTTTCTGAATGAAAAATTGTATTTCATTTGCCAGATGGGGTATAAACAAGTCATACAGCATACAAACACCATAAAAGCTGTTCATAATAAAGTACAAGGATGTAAACGGCCAGGAGAGTCTGCTCACATGAAAGTGTATGCTTATCAGACCAAAGATCCTGAAAATGCTAAAAAGCAAGACTTTGGTCTTAAAGAGCCATAACCATAGTCAGCAATACACTACATTTAGCCCATAAGGGTCATGAAGTAGCTAATGATCTGACTTGCGTTGCAAATGAGGTTGAAAGCGCAGTGCTGAATTCAATCATGCTTTAAACTTACCAACATCCGCCCAATACACTGTTGTACCGTGGTTTGAAAAAGTCAGGAAATTGGGAAGCTGCGTTTTTTTCCAAAGTATTATTTGATTCCTGCCATCCATGGCAGCACAGTCCACCTGGGGCAAAGCATCATTCCCTGATGACCCTACAACTGTAAAGCACATCCTGCCAGTGGGTGGGTGTAGTGCAATGGAGGTGGTGTCCCAGATACCAGCCTGCAGAACCACGCTGGTGAACTTCCCACTAGCCGATGTGACATAGATCCCAGGCTTCTTGTGGCTGCTCCAATACAAGTTGCGTGTAACCCAGTCTACAGCCAGTGCGGTCACCGTATCCCCTGGTAAATGCAACATCTTGTCTTTGGGTGTCAATGTAGAGTCGTCCATTTTAAACGACACCACAGATGCCTGGCTGACATCTGCCACGTACAGAATGCTGTCACCAAGTACCAAATCTACATCCGAAGCTTTGTTTATACCAGGAAGAGAGTGGGCATAGTGTCCAGGCCACTGCTTCAGTCCAACCTGACCATGCAGGCTTCTAGTGAAAATCTACACAGAGGGAAAATCTATTAAAATGGTTTTAAAAAAAAAAAAACCCGACACAGCTATAAGACTAGCATACAATTACAAAGCTTCTTACAGCAACCCCTTGTTTTTATACCTTAGTAAGTCTAGTAGGAGAAAGCAGAACTAAGAAAGAAGTAGAGGAGCGTTCAGGTGAGATGCAGGTAAATCCATCCCCAGCTAAGAGCAACCCTGTTGGGCAATGACATAATGCCTGGAGTCCTGGAGCTAGCACACAGATGTGAGAACATCGGAGTTTCTCACAGGGGTTGAGGACCTTGGACTGAATGAGGGGGTGGACAATCTGCATAAAACAGGACAGAAAGTCTCTCTTTAGAACATCTACATTGAAATTAAACTCCAGCTACAAGGGAGAAATTAACGCTTACTTTGAAACCAAATGGTTGGCCAGGTCTTTTAAGAATAACTTTCTTGTTCTTGCCAGTGATTTTGTGTGCCCCATGGATGGCCCGTCCCTGGGTGTCAGACCAGTACACCATGTCATTAAACACCGCCACAGAGAAAGGGCTCGACGTTGCAGCCAACGGCAACAGCTTCACAAAAGGGGAAAAAAAAAAAAATGTATATATCAATATACCACATCAATATGCCTTGATTACTTTTAGCTAGAAAACTTTTAAATAGAGGCATTTGCTTTTTAGTTTATAAGACATGTGCAGAAAGGATTTGGCCCTTTGCAAAATAAGTTGAAAAAACATTTTACTCTGACGTCTTCGCCATTCATCGTAGCCGACCCGATGCACTTGAGCTTCTCGTCTGCCCAGTAGATTCTGTCCGTCATAATATCCACAGTTATGGCTACAGGCCAGTTTAAACCACGGCTGAGCAGCACCCTCCTCTCTGAACCATCCATGCCAGCTCGTTCAATTTGAGACTCTTTCCCAATCTCTGACCACAGCATTATCCTAAAAAGATTCAAACACTGATAAATTAGTTACAGAGTTTTAATCACGTAGACTGTGTGAACCAAGTGTTGAGGGCTAAACAAGGAAGTTTTTGATTGGTTTATTTAAGTACAGTCAACTGATAATTACCAATTATAGAAGGAAGTACTGCGAGTTTGCCAACTCACCCTTTCTGAGGAAGAAGCACTAAAGAGCGAGGCTGTTCCAGGTCTTCATCCAGAATCACTGTGAAGTTTTGTCGCTTTACAATATGATCACCAATTCTTACAGCTAAAATCTGGCCAGCTGTTCCATCCACCCAATACAGGTTTCCCGCAACCCAGTCTATAGCAATGGAGTCCGACTTCACACCTGACCAGAAACAATTAATGCCACACAGAATAAAGTAAGGGCACTGTTGCAAAATAAATTAATTAAAATCTAGCCCATTTGTGCACTAATTTCTAGCATAAAAGAACCTCTAAAAGAAAACACTCTAGCCTCCTTCAAACCTTTAACAAGGGTTTTGATTTTGCCCTTTTCTCCACGCACTGCATATTTGATACTTTCCTCCAGCAGACAGACCCAAAATACCCGCGGAACCTTTAACTCGTAGTCCAAAGAAAAGATGGGCTTCTGTCCCGCGGGAAGAAGTGCCTGCATGTTTCCGCTCCGCAGGCCCATAAACACAACCTCAAACTGGACTGATGCCAAAAGACTAGGCTCCTCTGTAAGGCAGGCATAGAACATGAATTCAATACCTTAATAAAAATATACACACAGTATAGCTGGTCTTGATTGGCAAATTTTTAAAAAATATAAAATTGGCTACATACATACACACACACACGGCACATGAGTTATGGTTAGTTTTATGCAATACATATAATTTTCATAACAAGAATACAGCAAATCCAGGCTAGTAAAGACCATCAGAACATACTTGGTGTCTTACAGCTGCTGCCATCTGGCTCCAACATAAAACCCGGAGGACATTGGCACACGTAGGAGCCATGAGTATTTATGCATTTGTGGCTACACACAGGAGGCTGAATCACCACACACTCATCTACATCTGCACAGTAGAAACCGTCTGCTTGGATACTGAAACCTGTTTGGCACCCACACCTCTGAGAGTTTCAGAGGAAAAAAAAAAAAAGATCATAATACTAGTAAGAGCAATTAAAACAATACTCAAGGGTGCAGCAAACAATTTACTTTATAATTAAAATTAATTTTTAGCTATAAAGTGCCAGCATCATCATACTAGTCACAATAATTGATTACTTAACACCAAGGCGTTTCTGGATATTTATTACATATTAATAAACGGTTATAATCGTTTTCAAAAGATGCTATAGTGAAACGGCCACTAGGGGGAAAAAAAAAAAAGTTTCCAGCACTGGCCCTGTACAAATTTTCATAGATAAAATGAGTCCATCCAAATAAAAAAGTTGGCTCCATCCCTTACTTCCAAAACAAAATTAAAACAGTCCCACGTGAACATGGAGAACATAAAGTGACTAACCGCTCCATGGGGAGTGTTGAGACAGAAATGCTCGCATTGTGGTGGGTGTGGGCTGGAGCAGTTATTGAGGAGACATCCCACACCCTCATCAGAACCATCCTGACAGTTGGCAACACCATCACACACCAGACTGAAGCCCAAACACTCACTGTTGCTGCACTTGAACATGTGCGTGGGACATTCCAGCTGGTCACCTGAACCCAAATTGCAAATTCATTCAAACCATTTCTGCAATGCAAATACATTGCCTGGCCAAAAAGAATCTTCATTCAAAAATCACCTTTAGCTTTAATTACAGCACTCAATTTGATGTCTAGTTAGTGTGAAAATGATTCCTGTTTACTTTAGCAAGTTAAGATAGCTAGCAGGGTCTATAAATGAGCAGCGTTATGCGGCAATAAAATGAAATCAGCTGATGACCTCAAATGTTCTAAATGACCAGGCAGTGTGTTTACCTACGATAATTAACAGTTTACACGCTCACATGAATCTTTATGGGTATTAAGACGCATACTCACATCCAACTTCATCACTTTCGTCTTTACAATCCTTGACACCATCACACCTCCAAAACGTGGGAACGCACTGACTTTTAGACTCACAAGACCACTGGAGTGTCCCACATTGCATAGGAGTGGCCTTGCAGTTCTAAATGATTAAAGAAATATATAGATTTTGTTCCTAAATTATTTAACCGTTTGTTCTTTATATTTTGCAAATTATGAGCCAAGATACTTGGACTTTTGGGATATCACCTGTTCATCTGATCCATCAGTGCAATCTTTGTCTCCATCACAGAACCATTCTTTCTCCAGGCACACATGGCTATTGGGGCAGCGCCGCTCCAGGGGGCAGTGTGGAGGTTTACGGCAATTCTTTTCATCGGAATGATCGTGGCAATCTGCATGACCATCACAGTGCAAGCTTGTGGGCACACACTGTCCACTGGCACACTGAAACTGCCCACGTAAACATGGCTCTTTTGCTAAAAATATATATATTTTTTAAAAGCGGTTAACATACATTTTATAGGACCAATGAATACTAATGTACAGTGGAACCTTGGATTACAAGAATAATTCGTTCCGGAAGCAGGCTCGTATTCCAAAGCACTCGTAAACCAAATTTAATTTATCCATGAGAAATAGAAACTCAAACCATTCATTCCACAGCCCAAAAAATTACATAAAAATATGTACACATGAGGACAGTGGTATAATAAAGTACACGCGTGCACGTATGTTGATTATATCAGTAAGAGACGCGCACTAAGACACAGCAGTGGAGACGATTACCCATAATTCCACAGCACAAGAAAGAGAAACCCTTGGCTCAGTTTTGATCACGTGATGCTCGGCACCAAAACAACAAGCGCATGCATGATACTCATTACTCGTAAAACCAAGACTTGTTCGTTTTCCAAGTCAAAATTTATTAAAAATCTTTGCTCGACTTCCTGAACACTTGCAAACCGCGTTACTCGCAATCTAAGGTTCCACTGTACCCGATTTTTTTTTTTTAAGTTGAATACTCCTCACCACAGCTGGTCTCATCAGTGCCATCTAAACAGTCCCTCTCTCCATCACAAAGGAAGGTTTCAGGGATGCAGTGGCTTCTGTTATCACAGTAATGGCTGCAGGATTCAGAGAGTTTAAAACAGTTCAGTTCATCAGAGCGATCCTGACACTGAGGAGTCCCATCACACACCTGCTTTTTGTCTATACACTTCCTCCCATGAGCACATTGGAACTGGCCTATAAGGATAAAAAAAAAAAAAAAAAAAAAAAAAAAAAGTTACTCAGGCTTGTATAGATTAAAGATCAGGCCAAAATTTATGGAACTACAGGATCCTATGGATTGTACTGCACTTCTGTAAATAGAACCTGAATATTAAAGCTAAATAAATTAAATTAATTAAAGAAAATTAAATTTTCCAGTATGGTTAATCATGAAACTTACTTTTTTTACACTGCTGTTCACAGTTCTTTTCATCTGACCCATCCTTGCAATCCTTCTCTCCATCACACACATGGCTGTAAAGGATACAGTCACTTCCGTCCCTGCATGGTTGAAAGCCCAGAGAGCATTTCAGGGAACCTTTTGCAGCATTTCTGCCACTATTATCTGGAGAAACATTCAGCACAGTATTGTAGCATGTTGCACAGTACATGTTTTCTGCTTAAAAGGTTAATTAATTATACTGTAAAGAACAGCATACGGCAATTCTTCTCATCTGAGCCATCTTTACAGTCCAGTCGTCCATCACAGAACTGCTGGCTGGTCAGGCACACCGTCCCCTCGTCACAGTGCAGAGGACAAGTAGGACACTGGAACTCATCTGAACCATCAGGACAGTCAGAGCGACCATCACACACCAGGACTTGCTCAATGCACTTCCTTCTGTTCTTACACAGGAAGTGAGCTACACAGAGAAGAGATAGTAAGTAGAGTATATATAGTACAGAAATCAGTGTTTCAGAGATGGTATGCTTTTTCTTCACACGTTACCTGGATCTGAGCAGACGTGTAAACAGTGGAGCTCATCAAATCCATCAGGACAATCTAACGTCCCGTCACAGAACTGAGACTGACTGATGCACAACGACGTGCCTTCACACTTTACAGAGGGACTTTTACAGGCTGGTTTAAGAGTAGTTTGAAGTGTAGGAGCTATAGTAGTGACAGCTGGGAGAGAATTTAGAAGCAATTAAAATGGATGCATAAGCAGTAAAACTTGTTGCTCTTACTGACAAAAGGTGTTGATTATTACATCTGCGTCGACAGTCTTCCTCATCCGACCCATCCTGGCAGTCCTTTTCTCCGTCACATACATGACTGTACAGGATACACTTACTGCCATCCATGCATGGTTTAAAACCCACAGCACATTTCAGGGACGGAGTTCCCGAATCTTTTTTAGGACTTTTAACTGTAAAATACAGATCAAAAGGAAAAAAAAAAAAAAAAAAGTTGAACTTATTTAAAAGTTGATTATTAAAGTTCCACGATCAAGCATTTAATTGGTTATGCAGCCTTTTACACTTTCGGCTGTGAGCCCATCATTGCACCTTATGTATAAAGAACAGTAATGCACAATGTAGAAAACATGTAAAAGCCTTTTTTAAGCGTACTACTCCCCCCCCCCCTCCCCCCAAAAAAAGGAGAGTTTGAATGTATACTACCATCTTCACTTTAATAATTTAGCTAGTCAATGACCCTCACCTGACAAGAATAATTAATATATTACTTCTTATAGAAAGTAAACATACATGGCCAAATCTTTGTGGAAACCTGACCTTTTTTTTTTTTTTTTAAATCTCCCTTATATATTTAATCCCTCTTTGCAGCCATGACATCACTCTTCTGCAAAGTCTTTCCACTAAATATTGGACCACTAGGATTTCCGCCCATTTAGCAAGTGACATCAGGCAAGGACTCAAGGGATAAAGTTGGTGCTTGAATTCATCCCAAAGGTGTTCAGTGAGATTAAGGTCAAGACTCTGTGCTGGCCACTTCAGTTTTTCGACTTCAGCCTTGGCGAAGCACGCCTTTATAGAGGCCACTTTGTGCACAGAAACATGTTTGGGCTCCTTAGCTCCAGTAAAACGAAATTGTAACATTACAAAGACACTATACACTTATTTGCTGCAACACTTGTTGAAGGCCCATGTTCTGTATCCATGTGATTGTCAGCATCTATATACATTTCGCTATTTAGTGATAATTACATTATATACAAAAAGAAAAAAAGCCATTATAGGCTAATATTTTACAACCCCATTAACTTATGCCACTTACTACAGTCCGCTTCATCAGATCCATCTACACAGTCCCTCTCTCCATCACACAGGAAGTTTTCCGGGATGCAGTGGGTCTTATTGTCACAGTGATGACTGCAGCTCTTGGTGCGTGTAAAGCAGCCCATTTCATCAGAGCGGTCCTGACACTGAGGAGTCCCATCACACACCAGCTTCTTATTTATGCACAACCTTCCATGAGCACATTGGAATTGGTCTGGGGAAGAATTTTACAAGACATGACACTTGTTACATGTTAAATCAGACAGGCATAAGGTTAACAGATATATATATATATAAATATTTCACCTCGTCTACACTGGTATTGACAGTCTTGTTCATCAGAGCCATCTTTACAATCGGCTTCTCCATCACATAGGTGACTGTAGAGCACACACTCGCTTCTGTCCTTGCAATGTTTCCAGCCTAAACGGCATTTTAGTGGACCGGCTATATTTGGCTTTATAGTACCAGCAGGACATCCCTCCTCATCAGAACCATCAGTGCAGTCGGAGCGCCCATTACAGACCAAACGACTCTCAACACACTTCCTTCTGTCCTTACACAGAAAGTCACCTATATTTAATAAAAGCAAATATTAATTCGATTTCAACGATTCCCATGAAACATTATACAACTTTACAAGATGGATTTAATCTCTTTTTAAAAACATTTACAATCTCAACGGTCTCAGCACCTGCTTTTGCACATCTTTTGACACAAGATTCTTCATCAAAGCCATCTGGACAGTCATGATTTCCATCACACAGTTTAGCTTTAGAGATGCACACTTTTCCTCCTCGACACAACACCAAGGTTGCGTTACAGATTTTCACCTGTGTAGGGTAGCCTATAGCATGAGATTAAGAAGTGAATACAACCATTATATTAAATAAAAACATGGTCAATATGTTGAAACCTAGTGATGAACACTACTTTTTTTTTTTTTTTAAACCCAAGACTGCTGTGAGAAAATCTCAACATTGTAGCAATTTGTATTAGGGATGAATACAAAAAGTCGGACAGTAATGCCAGTAATGATTAAATAATAAAGTACATTTTAAATTTCATACCACAGTCCGCTTCATCAGTTCCATCTACGCAGTCTCGCTCCCCGTCACACAGGAAGTTTTCCGGGATGCAGTGGGTCTTATTGTCACAGCGATGGCTACAGCTCTTGGTGCGTGTAAAGCAGTCCATTTCATCTGAGCGATCCTGACAATGTGGCTTACCATCACACACAAAGGTAGCATCGATGCACTTCCTTCCATGAGCACATTGAAAATGCCCTAGAAATAGTTTAAGAACAAAAATCTGTTAAACCAAAAGGCCAAATATACAGTACGTAGAATGCTTTATGGTTTCTCTTACCGGTTTCGCAACTAACATCACATTCCACTTCATCAGATCCATCTCGGCAGTCAATCTCTCCATCACACACATGATTGTGCAGGATACAGTCACTGCCATCCTTACAAGGTGTCAAACCAAAACGGCACTTCACGGGAGCTGCTTCGGTAGTATAAACAGCTACGGTGGGACAGTCCACCTCATCAGAAGCATCAGTACAGTGCAAACGTCCATCGCACACCAACTTCCTGTCAATGCACCTTCTTTTATCTTTACAGAGGAAGTCATCTAGAGAAGACGACATTTGAAAGTCTTATTAGACATCTCAAGAAATTTTCTAAAATGCTTTAGAAATGTTAACTACCATCATAGGGACAGCTCTGAAGGCATGGTCTTTCATCAGAACCATCAGCACAGTCCTTTTTGCCATCACAAAGCTGACTCTGGGAGATGCACTTTGAGGTTCCCAGGCATGGTACATATGGGCTTGTGCAACGGGATTGTGATCCAGGGTTGCCTGTTGGGAGAGGGGAGAAAGGGAGGGGGTCGGGGGAGATGGGGGGTAAGCAAATGCTGCACCATTACAGTAACTCCGTAACCTCCCAGAAAGATACTTTTAAAGAGTCACATTGTTGCACTCCTGTGGACACAAACCTACCAGCATTTCTACTAGATCTGGCGCAAAGGTGAATTTCTGCAGCACATATTGCAAATGTAGCATAATTTAGGTAAGGATGTTGACTCACCACAGTCAGTTTCGTCTGATCCATCCCAGCAGTCCCTAATCCCATTGCAAAGAAATACTTCTGGAATACAGCGACTGTTTTGATCACAGCGCAAGGCGCAGCTTCTCGTAGGCTTCCAGCACGTCGATTCATCAGAGTTATCCGAACACTGAGGAATCCCATCACATACCTGCTTTCCGTCTATGCACTTTCTGCCATGGCGACACTGAAACTGACCTGCGAGTAAATAAAGAAATAAAATAAGCACAGGCTCCAAAATAATCCTGAAGGAACCGAGATGGCACTGAGCTAATGTAAATTTGTGCTGCCATATTCAACCATTCCATGTAATTTTGCAAGTTTTGAAGAACGTTAATTGGTGAAAATAAGCAGCAGAAAATTCAAAATTGCCCTAAAAAAAATAAAATAAAAACTAGCTTTTATTGTACATGAAGCTTTTTCCTCTACAAGCCCTTTGACCTCTGCCCCAGTCCTAACAATTAACTTAAGTTCAGTAAAAGTTTCCTAAACTGATGACATTTGAAGCATCTTTAAATAGCAGCTCATTTCAGATTTTCAAGAAGCTCAATACTGCTTCTTGAAAGATAACAACTTAAGCGGCAAATTTTTAGTAAGATGCAATTTTAATGTTAGTGCTACAAGAAGCAATAAGATGGGTAGCAGTAACCAAGAAAGGGATGATACATTGATAATTTAATTAAAAAATAAATAAATGAAAAGACCTGGGCCTGTATTCACAAAGCTCCTTAGAATTCTCCCAGAGAGCACCTATATTATCTTAAAAAGTCCTAGCTGGGAGACCTAGACAAAGTGATTTAGGAAACTTCAGAGCAACTTTGAGTAAGAAAACCAAATTGGACAAAAGAGCAGTGTTTTAGTTTCATGTTCAGTGTCTGAAAAATATTTTTTCTTTCTGCCATTTTGTCCTCTGCTATAGAAACTCTTAAGCCTCTTAGACTTAAATGTTAAGAGTCGAAGACTTCTTTTTTAGGAGCTGTTTTTAAGTCCAAGATGTGTTATGAATCGCTTTTATCATTACTAAGATTTAGTCCTTAATTTAACAGGAAATTCTAAGAATTTTCTTATTTCATCACTAGGAACAACTTTTAGGCTTAAGATCTTTGTGAATGCAGGTCCTACAAATACATAGAAGCAGCAAAAAAAAAAAAAAAAAAAAAAAAAAAAAAAAAAACACACACACTATACAGTTGCCCTGAATAAACAAATGCTTGTTACATCGGACCTGGATTACACTGAAGGTCACATCCGTCTTCATCAGATTTATCCTTACAGTCGACCTCTCCGTCACACACATGATGGTACAGGATGCAGTCGCTTCCATCCTTACAAAGCACCGACCCCCAACGACACCTTAAAGAAGCTCCACTTTCTGGCACTGCAGCAGCAGAACATTCCACCTCATCAGAACCATCAGTGCAGTCTGGGCGTCCATCACACACCAGATATTGCTCAATACACTTCCTCCTGTCCTTACAAAGGAAGTCACCTTTAAAATGTACAGGGAAGTGTTACTCGCATACGGTTTTGGTTGTAGGACAATAAAAAATTAAAAATTTTAGACAACTATGCACATTACCCATGTTTTGACATGAATGTATACAGGAGAGTTCATCAGAACCATCAGGACAATCCAGCTTTCCATCACAGAGTTGAACAGGGGACATGCACATTGATGTGCTTTCACACAACACAGAGGGGCTTTTACAGTCCGGATAGTGAGCTGATAAAACTATTGCCTGAGCTTCAGATGAGGCCTTACTGTTGACTGAATCTTCATTATCAGTAGCTGTAAAGATAGAAAACCAGTCATAAATGCACAAATCCCACTCCATTAAAAAAAAAAAAGCATGCCTAGTGATCAATGCATGTCCTCCAGGTGCCATTTTTCTGCTCTTATGGAGCACTAGGGGGAGAGGCTTCCAACTTTAGCTTCACACACACAGCGCGCACAAATGGAAACACTTATCTGTTTGGATTTATATTTACTTTTTTTTTTTTTTAAAAGGTAAAGTGCAGGTTAGTTTGTATCATTTTTACTTTATATTTTGTGTTAATTGTTTTTATGTATTTATTTTTTGGGGCTGTGGAACGAATAATTTGAGTTTCCATTATTTCTTATTTTAAATTTAATTTGGTTTATGAGTGTTTTGGAATATGAGCCCGCTTCCAGAACAAATTAGGCTCATAATCCAAGGTTCCACTGTAAATTCATTTTAGCAATACTGTTTGCCTTCTGGGTTATTCTATAAATAGTGAATAACATTCAGACTACAAATGTTAATAAAAGACCGGTTATACATCACACACACCAAGTTACCTAAAAAGGTAATTACGTCATTATTTAAAAAAAAAAAAAAAAAAAAATTGACAAGTTAAGATCACAACATAGCTCAAACTCACAGCAATCTGCTTCGTCACTGCCATCTACGCAGTCTCTCTCGCCATCACACAGGAAGTTTTCCGGGATGCAGTGGGTCTTATTGTCGCAGCGATGGCTGCAGCTCTTGGTGCGTGTAAAGCAGCCTATTTCATCAGAGCGGTCCTGACACTGAGGAGTCCCATCACACACCAGCTTCTTGTCTATACACATTCTCCCATGAGCACATTGAAACTGTCCTGAGAGTAATACAAGCAAACAGCCGCTGAGAATTACTACATTGAAAGCATGCCATAGAGAAAAGCTAGTAAATTTATAGCAATATATAATACTGATGTATAAAAGTATCAACAGCAAGCTACAATCAATGACAACTGTTTAGTTAATGGATCTTTAAAATAAAAAGGGTCAATAATCAAGGAAACAAGAAGTGGCTACCTTTTTTACATTGCTGCTCACAGTTGTCCTCATCTGACCCATCCTCGCAGTCTTTTTCTCCATCACAAAAATGACTGCGGAGAACACACTGTCTTCCATCCCTGCACGTCTTAAAGCCCAGACGGCATTTTAGGGGTAAAGCTTCTGCAGCTTTGTTGCCCTTCTTATCTACAAATATTTAGAGAAAGAAAAAATAAATAGATAAATAAATAAATCAACCCTGATCAAATGCTCAATTACTTTTAAATGAAAAGTTGTTTATTACAGCGGGACGTACAGCAGTTTCTCTCATCCGAGCCATCTTTACAGTCCAGTTGTCCATCACAGAACTGCTGGCTGGTCAGGCACACCGTTCCCTCGTCACAGTGTAGAGGACAAGTAGGACACGGCAACTCATCTGATCCATCAGGACAGTCAGAGCGACCATCACACACCAGGACTCGCTCAATACACTTTCTTCTGTTCTTACACAGGAACTGGGCTGCAAAAGAATGTCAGGCAGCAGTCGGAAATTGTATTTTTAAGCAGTAATGTTCATAAACACTATTTTATATGTAACCTGGATCTGAGCAGGCATGCAAACAGTGGAGCTCATCAAACCCATCAGGACAATCCAACATCCCGTCACAGAGCTGAGACTGACTGATGCACAACGACGTGCCTTCACACATTACAGAGGGACTTTTACAGGCTGGTTCTGGAGTCGGTTCAACTGTAGCAGCTACAGTGACAGCTGGGAGGGGGGTGGGGGTGAGAAGTTTAAAAAAAACTGAATATGGTACAATATAAAGTATCTAGATCTAGTTGGACATAGGATGGGCATTTACATTTGTGTTTACAGTCCGCCTCATCTGACCCATCCTTGCAGTCCTTTTCTCCATCACACACATGATGGTGGAGGATGCACTTGCTTCCATCCCTGCATGGTTTGAAGCCCACAGCACATTTAAGCGTTCCTGCATCTTTATTACTCTTCACTACAAAATACAAATCAGGAATGTTTATTTAAAATAAATGCAAATAAGCACATAATTTTGCTTTTAAAAGTTATTTTAAAAAATTTAACATACAGCAGTTTCTCTCATCCGAGCCATCTTTACAGTCCAGTCGTCCATCACAGAACTGCTGGGTGGTAAGACACACCGTCCCCTCGTCACAGTGCAGAGGACAAGTAGGACACAGCAACTCATCTGACCCATCAGGACAGTCAGAGCGACCATCACACACTAGGACTCGATCAATACACTTCCTTCTGTTCTTACACAAGAAGTGAGCTAAATAGGGTAGAAGAAAGCAGTTAGAAATTTCAATAGCAGTGTTTCAGTGATGTAATGCTTTGTTTTCATACGTTACCTGGATCTGAGCAGGCATGTAAACAGTGGAGCTCATCAAACCCATCAGGACAATCTAACGTCCCGTCACAGAACTGAGACTGACTGATGCACGACGACGTGCCTTCACACTTTACAGAGGGACTTTTACAGGCCGGTTCTGGAGTCGATTCAACTCTAGTAGCTACACTGACTGCTGGGCAGGAGGATAAAGATTGTTTATTAATAATAAGTGAACATTTCCATTTGCATCTAAAGTCATTTTTACCGATCCATCCTCGTAGACTATTTCTCCAATTACACATCACAATTTTCTTTATATAATGGGAAACATCCACAATATTCTCTTAACAAATTAGATTAGTCAGTAGCGCCAAAATACTAACTTTGGTCCACTTGCTATGATTTATAGACACATAACTCACAGCAATCTGCTTCATCACTGCCATCTACGCAGTCCCTCTCTCCGTCACACAGGAAGTTTTCCGGGATGCAGTGGGTCTTATTGTCGCAGCGATGGCTGCAGCTCTTGGTGCGTGTGAAGCAGCCCATTTCATCAGAGCGGTCCTGACACTGAGGAGTCCCATCACACACCAGCTTCTTGTCTATACACATTCTCCCATGAGCACATTGGAACTGTCCTGGAGTAATACAAAAAAGCAAAAGCTAATAAATAATGGGTAGTAACATACAGTATAATAATCATGTATAAAAATATCAACAGCTAGCTACAATCAATGACAACTGGTTAGCTGATGGATCTTTAAATTTGGAAAAAAAGAAAAAAAAAAGTAAATTAAATCACAGAAATAAGAAGTGTCTACCTTTTTTACATTGCTGCTCACAGTCGTCCTCATCTGACCCATCCTTGCAGTCTTTTTCTCCATCACAAAAATTATTAGAGAGAACACACTGTCTTCCATCCCTGCACCTTTTAAAGCCCAGTCGGCATTTCAGGGGTAAAGATGCTGCAGTTTTTTTACCATTCTTATCTACAAAAATTATTCAGAGGGGGAGAGAAAAAAGTAATAAATTAAAAATATCAACCCTGACCATACTACTTTCAAATTAACTTTTCATTACAGCAGTTTCTCTCATCCGAGCCGTCTTTACAGTCCAGTTGTCCATCACAAAACTGCTGAGTGGTAAGACACACCGTCCCCTCGTCACAGTGCAGAGGACAAGTAGGACACAGCAACTCATCTGATCCATCAGGACAGTCAGGGCGACCATCACACACCAGGACTCGATCAAGACACTTCCTTCTGTTCTTACACAAGAAGTGAGCTAAATAGGGTAGAAGAAAGCAGTTAGAAATTTCAATAGCAGTGTTTCAGTGATGTAATGCTTTGTTTTCATACGTTACCTGGATCTGAGCAGGCGTGTAAACAGTGGAGCTCATCAAACCCATCAGGACAATCTAACGTCCCGTCACAGAACTGAGACTGACTGATGCACGACGACGTGCCTTCACACTTTACAGAGGGACTTTTACAGGCCGGTTCTGGAGTCGATTCAAATTTAGAATCTACAGTGATGACAATGGGGGGAAAAAAATAAATAAATAAATAAAATGTACATGATGCAGTATGAACGACCTAAGCACGTATTAGGAGGAGTGAAGATTTACATTTGCGTCTACAGTCTTCCTCATCCGACCAGTCCTTGCAGTCCGTTTTTCCATCACACACACGACTGTACAGAATACACTCACTTCCATCCCTGCACAGCTTGAAGCCCACAGGACATTTCAGGGTTTCTTCGACTTTGTCACTTTTGTCTAAAGAATACAACCAGAAACGTAACCAATTATTAACTTTATATATGTTGTCCAACATTATTGATGGGACAATATTCATTCAATTATAAACGTGGGGGGTGGGGGGAGCGAAATCAGTGGATTTCCCATGTAATTTAAATGATATAGGGCAACTAACTTGAATCGTTAAAAATTCCTGAAAAAACATGTTGCATGCTTTTCTGTGCACTTAGGAAATGACTGTAGCGTTATCAGGCATAAAGTATGAGTAACATTCCTATATAAAAAAAAATGCTAACTGCACGTGCCCAACATGGAAGTGTAAAATGGTAAAACATCTTAGCCAACTGTTTTAGAATTTTAAAACTGCCAAGGAAAGAAAATCTTAACATGAAGAGTGCGAGAAAAAATTTGGTAAATACTATTCAGCCTACAATGACTTTGGACTCCTGCTTTGACAGCTGTGCATTATTTTAACATTAAGAGATGCTTATGGGAGTAATCCTAGTCAGTTCCAGCCTATAAACTGTTTTGAAAATCAAAATTATAAAAGCGACTAATTGTACAATTTGTTATCCAACAGATTCATTAGTGAATAGCTCTTATTTAGCCATCAGCTTTAAAAAATTAGCTTGAGCTTTTAATGCATAAATTAAATAAAGATAAAGGTGATTTTTATTAAAAAATGTCTTTTAATTAACTTTCCTTAAGTTAAAGCAAAATAGCAGCAATAAAATATAACTATAAAAGCTAAAAGAAAATTTTGGAGTTAAGTTGAAACGTTAAAACCAATTGTCTGTGGTGAAGGGGCGTGGTTAAGTGGCATGGACAGGTTTAAACATGAAGTATGAAGAGCCCAAGTGTGAGGCAACTGGGAAAGGGACACACCTGAAGAAAATATGGCTAATTAGTGTGTTGGGGTGAGCCACAATGCGTGCGTGCAGCTCAAAAGCAAATTGGCGCATGTACAGTATAATTCACTTGTCGCTTCCAGCTCTTCTGCTTGAATTAAGAGAGAAATGATTCCAAAATGAAAAGATTTTGGTCTCGAGAAGGTGTTAACCATCATGTTATTACTCACTCCAGTAAGCCCAAAACCTACATGTCAGAATGTTCACACAGGAATCCATTATTAAATTACAACCGACAATTAAATTGGATCATGACAAATTAATTGCCAACCAATTTGATTATTGGTTTTAAATGCCAATGTTGATTAATCGTTCCACCATGAAAGAATGAGCAAATTTATCATGGAATCAAAAGTGAATGGTGGGATTGATTTTTAAAGCAGCATTGTATAGTGCAGTTAAAAAATAAAAAAATAAAAAAAACCTTGAATAATTTACTCAAACTAATGATTACAAACTCCTAACACCGCAATCTCAAATCAGATTAAATAAATTAATACAAGCTATGACTGGGATATAGAATAGCTAAAAACTCACAGCAATCTGCTTCATCACTGCCATCTACACAGTCTCTCTCTCCATCACACAGGAAGTTTTCCGGGATGCAGTGGGTCTTATTGTCGCAGCGATGGCTGCAGCTCTTGGTGCGTGTGAAGCAGCCCATTTCATCAGAGCGGTCCTGACACTGAGGAGTCCCATCACACACCAGCTTCTTGTCTATACACATTCTTCCATGAGCACACTGAAACTGTCCTAAAAGTAATACAAGAAAATAGCCACTGAGGATTATTACATTGAAAGTATGCCACAAAAAAAAAAAAAAAAGTGTGTATTTAAAGCAATGTACACTACCTCACAATAAGTAATGGATATTATTTACATGAGTTACTTATTTCCTTCAAATTCAGAGCAAATAGGAAAAGCAAAGTTCCCTTTGATATTACTAATCATGTATGAGAAGAAACACCATTTATTAGTTTAATATTTATTACCCCAAAAATTTAGACAATAACAGGGATGGCCCCAAATAAAAAAATTGACAATGTCAGTAGCGGGATAGTAGTGTTTCCACCATTTGCCGCAATGACCGCGACATCGTATGCTCCTCACTAGCCTCATCATGATGATCTGAGGCAATGCGTTCCACTCTTCCACAAGTGCTACCCGCTGTTCTGCCAGGTCACGTGGGGGTGGGGTACGATCATTCAGTGTCTGCTTTAACTGGTCTCAGACAAGCTCTTCGGGGTTCAGGTCAGGGGACATTGATGGCCATACCATATGAGGCACTCCAACTTCCAAGACAAGAAAGTTGGGGGCGTACTAGCGTAATTGGGGGATGATGATGGGTCCTATGTTGTCTCTGAGGTAAGAACGTGCAGTGACTGAGCCATGTACATTAACCAAATCGGTTTTGCGCTGACTGGTGATGCCTGCCCAGACTGTTGCACCCCCTTCACCAAAGCTAACCCTGTGGACCATGTTGACCTCAGCGTATCGCTCACCTCGCCTTCTCCAGCAAGGTTACCCGACACTTAGTAAACAGGACAGCAGACCACTGCTGCATTGTCCAGGTCATATGGTCTTGTGCCCACTGCAAACATTTACGCTGGTGTCTTGGTGTCAGGAGTCACCTGCAACGGTCGCCTGGCATTCAAGCCAAAGCGGGGGAGTCGGTTGCAAATGGTTTGTCTGGAAACCCTAGTACCACTCGCATCTCGAAAACAGGCCTGCAGCTGTGATGTCAGACTGCAACGATGACCAGTACCTAAAGAACCTATGCACTCAGTCACTCGTCCGGCTCCACTCCTGGGTCTGTCATGAACTCTGCCAGTAGTTCTGTGTCTTGATGCAAATCTGCTGATGACACTTTGAAAGACACCAAGTTCACAAGCAACATCTGACTGCCTGCCATCGACCCGAAGGCACGCCATGGCCAGGTGGCGCTGCTCGTCCGTTAAGTGATGTCATGTGCTTATGGCTGTTTGAATGATGAACTTGGAATGACTGACTGACAATACCAGCTTTTTATACACACAGAATGGGTCCTTTCATCCTGAGGACTTGGCTGCAGTTGCTCGATAGTTCAAGACTGGAATTTCCTTCAAGTCTTTCTGATTCTCCAATAACTACCTGGACTCCATATTAACATCAACTGTTATAGCTGAACTTGCTGCCACCTAACAGTATAAATGCAGATCAAGTCCCGCTTTCTATTTCACCTAAATGAGAATGGGTTCCCTGTTGAGTCCGGTTCCTCTCAAGGTTTCTTCCTATTACCATCTGAGCTTTTTCTTGTCACTGTTGCTCTCGGCTTGCTCATTAGGGACAACCTGCTCATTTTAATTCATGCACACTCAAATTCCATACAGACTTTAATTATTTGGATTGTGAAAAGTTGCTTTGCAACAATGACGATTGTTAAAAGCGCTATACAAATAAAATTAAAAAGGTTGTCTTTTGGAATTGGCCCTTTACATGGAAAGCACAAAATGAGGCGTTTCTATCACCCCAATACAATTGCCTCCCTATCCCAAAAAATGTCTGAAGTAATACAAACACCGTATGTATGACATTTATCAAGTCTCACAATATCCCTAACTTATTGTGAGTAGTGTATAATACTGATGGATAAAAACATCAACGGCTAGCTATAATCAATAACTGTTTAGTTGATGGATCTTTAAAATAAAAAGGGTCAATAATCAGGGAACAAAAAGTGGCTACCTTTGAGACATTGATGCTCACAGTCGTCCTCATCTGACCCATCCTCGCAGTCTTTTTCTCCATCACAAAAATGACTGCGGAGAACACACTGTCTTCCATTCCTGCACGTCTTAAAGCCGAGGCGGCATTTCAGGGGTGAAGCTTCAGCAGCTTTGTTGCCCTTCGTATCTACAAATATCATTCAGGGAGGAGGGGGAAAAAAAAAAAAAAAAAAAAAAAAAAACTACCCTGATCATCTTTCAGTAAATTACTTTTAAATAAACAACTTTTCATTACAGCGGGACGTACAGCAGTTTCTCTCATCCGAGCCATCTTTACAGTCCAGTTGTCCATCACAGAACTGCTGGCTGGTCAGGCACACCATCCCCTCATCACAGTGCAGAGGACAAGTAGGACACTGGAACTCATCTGAACCATCAGGACAGTCAGAGCGACCATCACACACCAGGACTCGCTCAATACACTTCCTTCTGTTCTTACACAGGAAGTGAGCTACACAGAGATAGTAAGTAGAGTATATATATAGTACAGAAATCAGTGTTTCGGAGAGGTTATGCTTTTTCTTCGCACGTTACCTGGATCTGAGCAGGTGTGTAAACAGTGAAGCTCATCAAACCCATCAGGACAATCCAACATCCCGTCACACAGCTGAGACTGACTGATGCACAACGACGTGCCTTCACACATTACAGAGGGACTTTTACAGGCCGGTTCTGGAGTCGATTCAACTCTAGGAGCTACAGTGACGGAGTCTAAAAAAGGAAGAAAAAAAAAAAAAGAAAAAAAAAAAAACTGCTCCAGTTTTTTGGTGCCAAAATTAGCATTTCCATGATAGTTTGTTATTCAGGGTACTGACGAACAGATTACTGACCTTGCTGCAATTCACTCATCCCTACAGTCACATCAACAATGGCACTCCCCACTGAGACAGCCTTCATGCGTTCTCCATCTTGCCGTTTCCATAGCGTGATGACATCATTGAGTATAGTCACCATGTAGGGCTCATAGGCAGCGACAACCAAGCCTGGAAAAGTCCATCGTTTACCAGCAGAGTGTTTCCTCATCTTCACAAGACTCATTACCTGCAGTTCTGAAAAAGCACAGGAAAGGTAGGTTTTTTTCCTTTCTTTCCCACCATTAACCCCACACCTGCATGTAAAATTATGTAATTTTTGGAAATTAATCAATCATCTACAATATATAACCATTACAGACCATTTTGCGAGCTCCATAAAAAGCTCTGTGCTTTGAAGTCCAATACAATGTGGCTGATACTTTTGTCCTCAAAGCTGTAGATGGCTTTTGCATTTCCACCCAACAGGCCAAGCTTCATATTAATGATCTGACCATCCTCCAGCCAGTACAACTGACCCCGCTGCCAATCTACAAGCAATTTGTCGATCTCACCACTCGCATGGTACAACAGACTTGAAACGCTCTGATCAGAGAGTCTAATATGCGTGGCACCCACAGAAAGTTCATCACAGGACACCCAGTACAAGTTTCCAGTCTTCTGGTCGACTCGGACAGTGCACACTTTTAAAAAAAAAAAAAACACGATGAAGAAAAACACCAAGTTTATATTTAAAAAAATATAATAACACCAATAAAACAAATACAGGTTTTGGGACATACCAGGTTTTAAAGTCTGTATATATTCCAAGCGTCCCTCTCCAAGCAATTTAACCTTCAAATGACCTGTAAGGTTGCCCCAAATCACCCATCCTCTCTTCCAGTCCACATCAAAAGTCTGAATTTCCTCATCAGAAGAGAAGAGTTTAGTCTTTACAGGACCATCTGTTGTATATTCCAGTGTGTATATGCTTGTGGGTGTTGCATAGGCAAGTCTAAACCCTAGCATATTAGACAGAAAAGAATTAGGCAGTCCATGTCTGGATTCAAATTCATGACTTTTATGATCGAAGGACGAGAAAACTAATGGATTATGACAACTATGACTCAATAAAAAATAGTTTAATTTGGCTGCAGAGACTGATGTGCACAACACCCATAACATACATACATTCACAAGAACCACGCTGCACAGGAAGCTTTCCCTCAGGGCAAGAGCAGGTGAAACCACTAGGACTGGTTAGAGACGGCATGCAGAGCAGACAGCCTGACTTTCTACATGGAGAAAGACCTGCGGAGCAGAAACACATGTGCACGATGGTATTCACACATTCAGATCAACGAAAACAAAATATACCAGCAAAGCAGACTTACCTCGAGGCTGCTGGAGTTCATGATAGGCCGCTAAACTGGTTAGTTCTCCCCTCAGAACAAAACTTTTTTCACTAGGCTGGTTTTCAGGAGCTTGCCACAAACGCCTGTCATCAGCCAAGTAGAACCAGCCATTGAACACAGCCAGATTCTGACCGCTTCGTCCCCTGAGGACCTCATGAAAGGTGTACCGTCCAGTACCATCCACCTTGACTGTCTCAACTGACTGTAATGTTAAACACAAGATAAGAAACCTTTATTAGTCCCACAAGTGGGAAATTTGTTTTGCCACGGCAGCAAGTGGACAGTACAAAGTTAAAAATTAAGAAACAGGATAAAGTAAAATTAAATAAAAGTAGGGGAAATAAAATATATACTAACAGTATAAATGGTAAAAAGTTAAGGGATGCAGCAGTTGTGAAATTCTGGCCTGCACTGATTTTTACAATAATGATTTGGGCGACAGCCGATAGAGATTTACTGTTTGGTATTCATTAGAACCTCTTCAACTAGGAAAAGTTTATTTAATACTCACTCACTCATCTATACCGCTTTACCCTGTATGCAGGGTCACGGGCGGCCTGCAGCCTATCCCAGGAGACTTCGGGCTTGAGGCAGGATACACCCTGGACAGAGTCCCAATCCATCACAGGGCACACATACAGGCAATTTGGGAACGCCAATTAGCCTAACCTACATGTCTTTGGCCTGTGGGAGGAAATGGGAGTACCCAGAAGAAACCCACCAAGCACGGGGAGAACATGCAAACTTCATACACACAGATGGGAATCGAGCCTGGCCGGGAATCCAACCTGGACCCTGGTATTTTACAAATACCATTGGTGGATACAAAGACCATGACACAACCCATACTCACATCCCCTGAACATTTTAATTACCTGGTTGTTGGAATAAATGCAAGTAACTGGAAGCTTCTGCGGTGGTTAGGTGCAATATCAACTCATCAGAAACACTTCATAAACTCTTTTGAGCCGACTTATTAGCCAACTTTATCAGACCATATAAAAAGTTCATAATTTTAGTCATAGACTAGGCAAAGCATTGTGTCATGGGAGCTTCCTGGTGCGCACGTCACGTCTGGTTACTGGTCATTAAACTCTGAGAACGCACTACCAACAGGTTAGCAAATGCGATGATGTATCCTAAAGAATCAACCAGCAGCCAGAATGGCAGAACTGCAATAAAAAGAAAATAACCTAAAAAGTTACATTTGTTATTGCAGTTACCAAAAGAAAAAAAAAAGAAAAAAAAAAAAAAAAGAGCTACTCATCTTCCAACAGACAACGCCTCATCCACAAACTAACACTGATATGCAAATGACATTTGGTTTGCGGTCAACCCCACAAGCTCAAATTACAATAAGACAGTGAAACACTCCTGTGCAGCAGGCAAGGAAAACTTATTATACCACCACCTATTGGATCTCCCCTAAAAATGCAATCAAGGGTTCTGTTCTTGTCCAAATCAGACTGCAGTTAACCACATCAGCCAGGGTCATCAGTAAATGTATATTTCCCTCCACACAGGCTGATAGTAAACAAGGCAAATATCAAATAATGATCCAAAATATAAAAAAATTAAAAGGGTTCTTTTAAAAGATTCTCTTATGCAATAACACTTATACATCAGCTCTAATATGCATACTGAATTTGCTTAATTTGATTGCACCTTTGTCTTTCAAGACGGGAGTTAATCAAATCAGTCCCTACCTTTTTAAAATCGCTTAGCCAATACAACCTTCGGGCTGCAACATCTAACGTAAGGCCTCTCGGTAACTGTGCAGTAACTACGACCAGTGATGCCCTCGAGGAGCCGTCCATCCCAGCTTTCTCAATCGTCATTACAATGTTTGGTCCTTTATTCATCCAAAACATGGCGCTATAAAGAAACAGAAAGAGTTATAGACAATTGATCATAATTAGTTACAAAATGTATATAAAATATACTTCACACCTTTCAGTAGGAAGAAGGACCAAATCTGTTGGATCTACATTTTTGGATGTGACTTTTCCAACAGTGCTACCATCAGATGTTCCTGTATAAATGCCTTTAAGCTGCGAGTTTGTCCAGTAAAGTTGTCCACTGAGCCAATCAACAGCTAGAGACCCAATACCAGTTTGTCCTTAAAATTAATAAAAAAAATTAAGAGCACATTAAGAGTTCAAACAACCTGCAATGAATAATTAAAGCCTTGTAAACAAGGCATAAAAGTTAATGTGCTAGGCAGTTTGTACTGTATTAAGGGACACTAAACTAGTTACAGCCAGCACCTGCAATCATTTGCAAACAAATTTAATTTATCATCCAAAACATGTTGAGTTAATTGGGATGAGTTTAAAAGGCAGTTTATCCACTGCAACTGGAAATTGCACTAGATAAGGTCAGTAATTAATCATTCTTGTGTGGCAATTCACATTTCGCCTGCCCCCACAATCGATTTTATTAATTGTTTTTTTATTACTATTTTTATTTAACATATGCTTCTAGCCGTAAAATGTTTTCCTATAATCCAACACAGCGCACTCTAAATTATCCACACACTTAAAAATATTTTTAAGGCAAAAATAATCAGCTCAGAGTGGGTTACACTAACCTGAATAAATTACTCTGCTCTTCTGATCCCCAGTTTTATAGATGCTTCCATTTCCATCAGCCCAAAAAATAAGGTTTCGTGCAAGGTCAAACACCAGAGCCACTGGGTTAACATCAACCACACTGAGAGTACTGAATGTCTTGCCCTTTACATCAATTATTCCAAGAAGCCCTTTCTTGATGGTAAGAAGTTTTGTGCCGTTTCCTTACAAAAAGAAAAAACTTACATGTGATAATCTAAAGCTTACTGACGAATACTAAACATTCGATTACTTGACAGTACCTTGTGCTTGGCACACGTTACCACCTTGTAGTTGAAAACCTGGGTGACATTGGCACCGAAAGGATCCTTTTGTGTTAATGCACATGTGCATGCAGGGTCCATAAGGCTGGGCACATTCATCAATATCTACAAAGCAGCAAAAAATAAATAAATTTAGCACAAATGCATTAAAACATTAAAACATTTCCTCCAACTGGTGGAGCCCATCACTACACCAAACTAAAAAGGTAACGCACCTACACACTTTGCACCATTTGCAGAAAGTTTCATTCCACTGGGACAAGAGCACAACGCTCCCCAAAGCAGGTCAGTGCATGTGTGACTACAGCCACCATTTTTCTCTCTACACGTTTTACCTGAGAAGTGTAGAAGTCAATGTATACCTTTATAGCCATGAACAATCACTAAAGGTTAAACATTAAGAGGTAAATAGTTACACCATTTTCAGCCATACCACATGTAACGGGCTCATCTCTTCCATCAGAACACTGGGCAACTCCATCACACCTCTCTCTGAGAGTCAGACACGTTCCGTTTGGACAGCGGACATTCAGATCTCCACAAATCACTGACAAGTTTGAACATTAGAATTATTCTTAACTAAAAGGCATGCAAGTAGACATTTTTAAAAAACAAAAGCATCCTGAATGGATACTTTAGCTTACCACAGTCCTCTTCATCCGAGTTGTCACCACAGTCATCAAAACCATTGCAACGGAGACTCAGCGGGACGCAAATACGATTCTTGCATGTCCAGTCACCAGAGAGGCAACCGGTATACTGGCTGCAGTTTAATTCATCAGACCCATCTCGACACTGGGGTTGGCTATCACACACCTCTGACCTCATAACACACGACGTGCCATCAAAACACTCAAAGTTATCTGCAGGGCAGGCTGTAAAAATAAAAATAAAAAATTCACACACAATTAGTTCATTTATTAGATACATCTTTCTTTGAGCAAAACTAACTGCAGAACACAGCATTTAAATACTGAATTTGATAAACTAACAGTTAAAACTACGATGGCCAAAGCCTAGATTAGATAATATATTTATACTTTTCCTTCATTAGATTAGATAATATTTCCCAGATTTCATAAAATAGTTCAGGCTGCTGCATTGTTTTAAGCAAAAGCCTTTATACTTACTGAAAATATCATTCCACAAAGCAGGTGAATGAAAGAAATGGGGAAAAAAGACCAACTTTACATGCAAGTCACAGAATTAATCACTACAATTTTGCATAGAAAGCCCAGTCATGTGGTAGTAACTTTGCCCTGCTAACCACTAAAATGCTCAATTCTTAATTTACAGCAAACAACTATACAGTGGGTTCATCTGGGAAAAAAAAAAAAAAAAAAAAAAAAAAAACAGCATGGTTTATCCACCTACAAGCTGGTCTACACCATCTTTGACCAACAGTAAGTTATTTACCAGTCTTCTTTCCTTACACACTACTTACCACAACTGTTTAGCACATGTTTGCAAGTTTGTAATAGTCTTATTTAAAAAATATACAGCGTGGACCTGAAGTCTGGATCGTTACCTGATCATGCTGCAGATTTAAAACTTTAGCAGCAACGTTTTTATTTAAATTCTGTTCACCCCGCACTGCATCGTGTTACCTTTGTTCCTCCAGCACTGCTCGACTGGTCCCACCATCTCTCAGGGATCAGGGAAGACATCTAGACCATTTGCTGTTCTGGCAGCTAGGTGGTGCAATGAACCTCCTCTAGACATCTGTACAGCTGAGTCTATGACAATCTTTTAACGATAACTAAAGAAATGTGTTTGTTTCTTCTCCTTGGCCCACACACAAATAAGTATGTAAATAAATAAATCCTTCCCAACAGTGTTTGACTGATGGTACAGCCAGTTAGTAACCTAGTGCAAGAATATATTTAATGATAATTTTTTTTTTATTGCAACGGATGGGTGTGTTTGCCAAATGCCCAAATGTAAATGCATTCAATTTGACAGTTTTAAAACAATCTTGGATCTGATAAAAAAAAAAAAAAAAGTTAAATATCAAATCCTATAAAAGAAAAATATGATTGTGAATCCAGACCTTTCAGCCTCCCAGCATTAGAAGCAATAATACATAAACTACATTATTCCTTTTTACCAGATGGTTAAAACAGTGTACCAGTTTAGCATGCGTTTCATGAGCTGGTATCCAATCAGGTCAAGATTTTTTCTACTTGCAAGCAAGCAATAACATGTGACAATATTTTGACATGGACAACCACAATTTTCCATCAGTATCAAGAAATCTAAGAGCACATACAGCAATCCATCTCATCAGATCCATCCAGGCAGTCACCTGCTCCATCACATCTCCATGAGCGGAGAACACAGGCACCATCATCACACTGCCAGTGGTTACTGCCACACTTTACAGCCTCACCTGGAGAAAACAGGGAAAGGAAAGTGAACTGTAGTGCTATCTCAAACGATTAATACCATATAATACTGTAGTCAGGACAAGCCTTGGACCACATGTGAACCTTTCTGGAGCTGAAGTATAAGCTCAGGAACACCTTTTACAGTCTAATTAGCGTTAAATGATAATTAGGTGATTAATTAGTCTAATATTACTGCTTATTAAACGGTTTGCTTATTAAACAAACTATCTAAGCAAATATTGTGGTAAGTCTCTTCAAACAAATGTAAAATGGATTGAGCAGTCTTTATTTAAACTTTTTTTGTTCTTTTTAAACGCTTTCTGGCGACTTTGCTACAAAACAAAACGCAACTGGAACAGTTTAACGGTTTAGCATGACGCTGTGGAAAATGTTACCTGTCGTTAATACTACACTGAAAACTGCTAAAAGTGAGGAAACGTGCAGTAAGGCCATCCCCGCGCCGACTGGGTCCAACTCAATCAGCTTAATGGGGAAACGCCTTTATGGCCTCATTACACTGGACTCAACCAAGTCAAGCCATGAGGGGGGTCGATACTACACACTGCCTGAATCATGGTACCGCCCAGCATTTACTTACTGTATGTTAGTCGTATATTATTATTATTTTATTTATGTATAAAAAAAAGATAGATAAATAGATAAATAAATTAAAATGAATTCTAGTAGCTATTTTTCTCTTTACACTTGGTGTACCCCACTTAACTTTTATACTTCCAGAGTTTTACTACATTCATTTCGGTACTGAATTACACTGCTGTCACTTAATAGTAGTGATGTGAAGTTTGAATCATTTTAGTGACTCGGTTCTTTGATTCTCGTTCATCGAAATGAACGAATCTTTTTTTTTAGTCATTTAGTTCATTTCGTTGTTTTTTTTTAATCAGAAATAAGAAATAAAATGTTGCGTTTTTAATAAAAAATACCCCCAATATGTCTACATACACTAATTTTAGCTATAGTTCCAGTAATGAAAATCACTCACCTTTCGTATCTTCCAGTCTGAGTCGTTCGTTATTTTAAATCTATTGCACCGCGTAGCGTCTATCGGAGTCACGTGACAAAATAACGAACAACTCGGAGTAGAAGAGTCATTAAGAAAAAAATCGTTCAATTCCGTTTCCTGTGTACTGCACTGCATAGCGTCTATCGATGTCACGTGACAAAAGAACGAACGACTAGGTACTTGAAGACTCATTGAGAAAGAACCGTTCAATTCTGTTTCCTGTACATAACCTACGGAGGTTTTGCGATAATTTGCGCATGCGCGCCCAGTAGAAAATAACCGAATCACTCTTCGAGACAACTCGTTCTTCTGAGTCACGTTACGTATCGTTCATGAACGACCCATTAATACTGCTGTCACTTAATAGATAGAAAGATCAATCAGTCTGTACTTCAGTACAGTATATATATATAATTAACATACTGTACTGAACACACACACACTATTCTGAATACAGGATAAAGAGGTATAGATGGTGAGTGATTGATTTAGTGAATTGATAGATAGATAGCAGACACATTTTTCTATGAACATACAACATTTGTCCTGAAGCACACTGCACTATATATATATATATATATATATATATATATATATATATATATATATATATATATATATATATATAAATAGATAGATAGATAGATAGATAGATAGATAGATTGTGAATGTATTTAAAGTTAATTCTAGTATCCTATTTTCTCTAGAAACTTGACAGACAGACAGATACCTATATAATGCATGTATAGTAGTGTAAGATAATTTCATTAGCTGTTTTCCTTATAAAACTTCCTCTCATTAATGACTGGTAGGTGATATGATGTTTATTATAAGTCCATCTCTGATCATTTATTAAGCAGTATCTCTCCTGGTCAATCAGAGAGAGCACATGGGTCAGTAAATAAATAAAGATATACATATTGATATTTTGGAGAATACAGTAACAAAGTAACAAAGTGCTAACTTGATTTTTATATTTAATACAATAAAAAACATTTTTCACCACCATTACCTGTGCCTTTTTTTTAATCAGTAACACGCAATGTTGCATTTTTATTTGTATTATGAATCGTCAAATATGTCCTTTTTTCTCTTCATCTGAAGTCACTTGCAGTGTTTACAAGGTGCTGGCTGAAGGATCATGCATTGGCTGAGCCCTCAGAACGGGGGAGGATCTAATGGCTTCGTGAAACTCCTGGACGCTCAAAGGGTGTCTCGCTAAGGAAGTTTGCTAAAACAAGGAAGCATATAATTAGAGGTACAGTGTACATGTAGTGCAACTCATTGGTTCAGTTTAGTATTAAGCTGTACAACATCATGGGAGCTGCTATCTGGATTTACTTATGATAATTATTTGTGGAAGATGTAATGGAACCTTTCATAAATATTCACAATGGGCTAGCAGAATAGATGGATTTGTAATATTTTACAAATCCATCAAGTAATCCATTATCCAAGTAATAAGCATTACTTAATTTTTTTTTTTATTAATAGAGATGTTATGCTATTGTTGGATAATCATAGTGGGACAACTCTGCCCCCTGCAGTACATTTTGAACAATGCAAAATCCACATTTCAATAAAATTTTTGGAAACGTGCCTGTGAACTTACAGTAGGTGGCATCATTCATTCATTTATTCATCAATTCACTCATTAATTTATTCATTTAAATGACCTGCTTTATTCTTGGCAGATTTGAATTAGATCTAGAGCTTATCAGGGGAGCACTGACTGTGAATTGGGAATACACCCCGGATGAGATACCAGTCCACATACTTTGGTGTCACGGAGCCAAAAACTTGCGAACAAATTTGAATATTTAACGCATTTTACTAAAACTATACAATATATTATTGAGAAGAGAGACACATACCACAGGAGGGTATTGGTAAAGCCCAGCATTGTTGATGCTGATTGGAACAGCGCTCTGAATCTCAGCATCTCTTGAGTTAATGATTCTCAGATATAACTCTGCATTGTTCAGCTACAGTAAAATAAATACAATAATTTTAAAAAAGCATCTTCTTTCACTACTGTTGATGTAAGTATATGTTACACTTGAATTGGGTTTAAGGAATATAAAAAGTGGATATAATAAAAACATTTGTTCCCCTTTTCTATTTAAATATTAAGTGTACATGTCCATGTTGATACTATAATTAATTTATAATTAAAGCATAAATTAAAATTGAAAAGAAAGGTTTTATATTCTGTAAAAAAAAAAAAAAAGCATTGAAAATGTTTTACATAGCCATAAATCTTACTCTCTGTGCAGGTTTGATGATCAGACACATCTGATTAGAAATGCTCAATTCTATAATATACAAACGCACACATATACATATACAATAAATAGTGCACAGAGTATTTGTGGCTGAATGAACCTGTGGAACAGCATTGATTTCTGCCGTTGTCAATGAGGGTTTGGCTGGAAGCAGACGAACGGGTACTTTCCATCTCCCAGCAATCACACGATTGTGACAGTCAAAGATTTGGAGCTTCAGCCAGCCTTGTGGTGCTAAGTGTGTCACTTCATGTCCATAGATATCATAACCTCCTGATGCCTGCACCTGGATCACTAGAGAGATTGATGAAGCAGGCTGGACCCTGGTCAAGAAAAGACAAGTTAATTCTGCAGAGCATAACAAACTCCTTAACTGTTCAAACCTTGTGCTAACACTAAACAACCAAGAAGCAACCAGACTGGAGCAGCAGACTGGAGATCTAAACATGGAGCTAACTGATGCCTACAGAGCATAGAATGGGTATAAAAATGCATCAACCAACAGCAAATGTTGTGGTGGAAATCAAGGAAAGGTTAGGAAGACACAAAAGACACAGCTTGTATGATGGGAAGAAAGATATTATAAAGCAGAACCCCCCCCCCCCACTCATCCTCCCGCCAATGATACTAAGCACCTGCTGCACTATTTTACTGTGCAACATTTCTTGCACTAAGATGATATGCATCAAACTGAAACCTTACATACACCTACATCACAAAACTGATGAGTTAAAAAAAATCACAAAAAACCACAATCATAAAAAGGTATACTGTATTTGGACAAAAAAAGGAACAGCATTTGATTAAAAAAAAGAACATCTTGTTAAGAGTTAGGCATGGCTCTGCCTCTATTATGCTTTGGGGTTTTGTGGCTGCCAGTGGCACAGGAAACATTGCACAGGTAGACAGAAGAATGAATTATTTTATACATATCAGCAAATTCTAAAAAAAGGCACTGCATATAAGAAATGAGCCACACACTTACTCTGGCACTGCTTGCTTGGTGGCAAGGATTGCCTTTTGTTCTGCACTGTGCTGAGAAGAGCTGATAGGATCACAGTAAACTGGAGGTAATATGGAAGGGCTTCCCAGACATACATCCCCACTGTATACCCCCACCATCAGCCGACAGACTCGATACGATGGGCACAAACCCAAGAGGAAATCATAAAATACCATAAAACCTGTCCTGCAGCAAAGAGAAGCCAACATTGCTTCAAAATACATTCCTTCTAATACTCTAATGCAAACATTTGCTAAGGGTTTGATTGACAAGAGACTGACATCGGATCATAGGGACTGGGGTACAAGCCATCTGGTTCTTTCATGATGTTCCTGGTTAAAGCTGGTGATTTGGGTGCCTCCTATAAAAAATGCATAGATATGCTTTGAAAGCCATGTAATAGCAAAAAAAATGCTGTATACAAGTATCCATACTGTAAATCATGTGTCTTTATTTATTATAATAATTTTTTACCAGAGGGGGAAAGGTGAGTGTGGAGGGAGCCATTTTTCTGCTCATAATTTTCTTTCTCAGATGATTAATTTCAATCTCATGTTTTAACAGTTCAACGTCCATCTTAGCAGCTCTCATCTCCTGTTCAGCTGGTCGAACTAAACAAAAGAAGGTGGAAACTATTTCAATTGGATTTCTAAAGCTTGGAACATTCATAATTTTAAAGTATCAGACTATACAGACTATACTGGGCTATACAGTATGATGATATAATCAATACTATCAATACTATAAGAAATTCTACCACTGAAAAACATTTCAGTTCTTGTAAGGATTTTGTTGAACTGAATATACTGTAATCGAAAATATTTCAAAAAAGTATTACTGAACCCATTTTTTGTTTCGGAGGTTGTTAATAAATCTAAGTAACTTATCATACAAACTGTTTATTGGAGAAATGTCTTTAAGCTATATCGATGAGATATTATTATCATCATTATACGCCCGCTATTATAAATCAAATATTACAGTTTTGAGTTGCTCTTGATTTTCTCTTTTTTAACTCCAGTTTCATGATTTCCTCTTCCAAGTGCTGATTTTCTAGCTCTGTGGACACAAGTTCTTTGCTCAAATATTTTCCTTTGTCCCTTTGACCTGCAAAACAGTATATTATTATTATCCCATCATTATCAAGTGACGTTGCAGCATAATAGCAATAATACAAGGAGCGTTCAAGTCAAACTGGGACTTGCGATGATATTTCTTGATATTTCTCATAATAAAATAATAATACGTTTATTTTATATAGCGCCTTTCAAGAGACTTAAGGCGGCTTTACAATAACATAAATATTTATACATAAAAAGAAACATCTGAAAAACAACGAAAACAAAATACAGATAAACATGAAACCCGTAGCATTTAAAGAAGACATTTTTCAAGCACCATATGGCAATGAGACTCTTCAATGGAGAAAAACATTTGAATGTTGCAAATGTTTCATAGAAGGCTGTACAACCATGAATGACAATCCTGGTCAAGATGGCTGGAGCAGTTGTCCCAGTGAACAGTCAGTGAGTGAAATGCCTGTTCCTTGAAAATCAACTGATAACGTGTCACCCACCTGTGATAGAAATGCATCTTTATGTGGAAACTGTACACACAATTATTTACTAACAGCCCTTGCACATTACAGGAACTCAGCCTTGTTCAGAATAACAGAACACAGTTATGAGAATAAAAAAATACCTTTATTTCTGTATATCACCCCCTGCTACACTAATGCATTCATACCAGGATCAGATTGTCTGCTTCAAGTCTAAAATGCTGGCCTCCCAGGAACTCCTGGAATTAATGAGCTTTCCTGGTTTGATCACCATTGGCATTCTGTTTTTGCAGTACAATCCATGACCTCATACTGCCCATTGCACCACTTGAACATTGCAGGAACCCAGCTGGGAGTTGTTGCCACATTCCCAGTACAATCCTGATTTCGTTTCAAGTGATTTTTACATGGTTGGGAAGGAGTTCCTGGGAGGCCAGCATTTCAGACTTGAAACAGGCAGTCTGATCATGGCTCAGGCATACTAAGAAACCTTTCTACCTTCATGGGATCCAAGCACTGGTGAAACAATGGGATAAGTGCATTAGTGTAGCAGGGGATTGTTTTTTTACCCTTATAACAGTTTTGTGTTGTTCTGCACAATCAAAAGTCAGATTTGACTTGAGTGCTCCTCATATAAGTGTGGAGTATTTGCTCTTACGTTTGGTCTTGGGCAGAGGTATCTTCTCAGCCTGCATTTCTAATTTGATGGCTGCGTCTAACAAATGCTGCAGGTGAGCCAGGATTTCAGGATTCTTTCCTCCACTCTGGAGATAGGAGATGTGAAGGGTACTGTGGAATGGATTATCACATTACATGGCTGAATAGATAAAGTTCCAGTTTGCTTTATGACTCAGATTAACAATAATGTGAGTCACACGAGTGCGGTTGATCCAGGAATTTATGAAGAATTTTTAATTACCTGATTTCTGTAGAAAGCACTCCACAGCTATAGACAGGAATGTATTCTATTATTCTCTCCTCAGTATTTGCTGCATGCAGGTTTGAATGACTTCTCTGGTCAGTATTCTGCCTGTGAGATAATATTTAGTGCTGCTATTGATGAAAAAAATTTAGGAAAATTCTCCAAAAAATTGCAAAAACACACCCTGACTGATTTAAATATTATACAATAACCAAAAACAGAATATACAAAAAAAGCAGAAAAGAAAAGTGAGAAAAAAAAATCCTTGATTTTGTCCTTTTTCCCCTATTTTTTTTATTGGCCGAGGCATAAACAAGCCTATTAGATTTTCTCCTATTGTGACCTCATATAAGAAGAACCTCTCCTCCATCTTATTGCTCAGTTGTTCATCCGACTGGGCGTGGCTCGTCAGTAGCTCATTTACATAGACACTGAAACAGCGCATTTGGAGGAGGAGTGAAGGCAGTATGAGGTATGAAAAGTAAAATGTGAATTTCAGCTGGAGCATTTAGACACACATACACACACACACACTGAGGGAGCTCTGAGACATGTGTTAACTTGTTGAAGAAATAGTAAAATATGGGACCTTTAATTTTCATGATTGATTTTGTAATAAAATTCTGTTTAGCGCTTTTCACTGCTCCTTATAAGGGAACGCACAAGCAATGCATAGCTTAAACAGAGGGCAGGATCAAGAAAGAGAAATAACTAGCAATTAAATATCACGATGCCATAGACTGCTTGCGATGAGTTTGAAACCCTGATCATTTTGCAAACAAACCCATTCTGCTGTAGATGATCCATTAGCGACTGCAGTGACGCAGTGTTTCTCTGCTCGTGTTCTTTCAGTTCTAACAGCGTTCTCTCGAGTTCAGCAACTTTTCCATGGTGAGCGTCCAACTCTTGCAGTTTGTACTCAATCTCTGCAATCAATGCAGAAATAAATGTTGGCGCTTTGAAATAAAAGACTGCTTTGTGTGTCGGCACAATCCCTGCTTCACCCAATAAACATGCTTTTATTGGGCTTTAGAAATGTTGGGCTTATTATTCTAAATGAACACACACTTTGCCTTTTGACAGGTTTTTTAGTAGCACTTTGTACAATTCTTTTTTTTTTTTGCTGACATTCCTTTTTAAAAGATATTAAATACAAAGGCAAACTGTAATACCTTGTCTTTGCATGTCCAGTTGTTTGTGCCCATCAGATAGCACTGCAACTTCAGCCAGGTCTCGATGAGCGTGATGATCTTGTGATCTTTCAGAGTAATCTGTCTATTCAAATATGCAGAGTGTTTACACATATCCATCCTGAATTCACTATAAATTTAGATTAAAAAACGTAATTAAAAATAAAGTGCTGTGAACATTTGTTGGATCGGTTATGTGTAATTCTCACAGGTTTGCTGTAAGGGTCATTTTGTGATGTCTGCACGCTCTTAACAGCCTGAGTCTCAGACAAACTCTGGTGCTGCTGATGCCTCTTGATCATTTCTCTAATCTTCTGACTCTGACAAAGATTTTCTAATCGTTATCACCGCAACATTAGAAACATCTTGTTAAAAACCCAAATATGTTATTGAACATACAGTATAAATGTTGATATATGATGGTGTAAAGCTTTGTCATTACTTTATATAAAAGTGAACATACTGTATGCAAAAAATCTCTAACACATGCATAAACAGAAAACTACCCTTAAAATATAAGAAAGCAATCCAGCTGTTTTCAGTTTCTAGTTTTAACAGAATAGTACCTCTGATTGAGAAACAGCTCCGATACAAAACTTCTCCTTATGTTTCATCAGATAATGCATGGACCTGAAAGTCATATTACATTTTGTACAAATTAATGGATCCATAATGTGGAGGAAAGGAATTAGAAGAAGAAGAAAAAGAAGAAGACGAGAAAGTGTGTTGTGAACAGTCTCCAGGCACTTTGTGTGCTGAGCTGCTCCTGACAACCAGAGGCAGGGTTGCCATATTCAGCATATTCACAGAGAAAAACACAGCTTGTCTTGTTACTAGGTTTTAAAACTTTCCCACAGTGAAAACTTTTACAAATCACTGACACCAGGTGCATCTCTTAACAGAAACTTTCACAAAACAAATCAATATACACACTTCATACATTCATCTTTTTGGTTGAGGTGGGCCTGGAGCCTTTCCCAGGGGACTTTGGGCAGAAGGATAAACCCTGGACAGCGTGTGAATCCTTCGCAGGGCACGCTCACACTTTACTGGCAATTTGGAAATGCCAATTAGCCTGATCTGCATGTCTTTAGACTGTAGGAGGAAACCGGATCATCTGGTTAAAACTTACCAAGCACCGGGCGAACATGCAAACTAGTAATGTGAAGTTTGAATCATTTTAGTGACTCGGTTCTGTAAATCTCGTTCATCAAAATGAACAAACCTTTTTTTGAGTCATTTAGTTCATTTCATTCTTTCGATCAGAAATAAAATAAAATGTTGTGTTTTCAATAAAAAGACCCCCAATACATCTACATACACAAATTTTGGCTATAGTTCCAGTAATGAAAATATTACAATGCAGCTAAGGACATATTATAATAAACAGAATGAGTGGATCCCCTCTCATATCTTCTAATCTGAGTCGTTCGTTATTTTAAATTTATTGTACCGAATACATCAATCGGAGTCACGTGACAAAAGAAGGAACGAACCGTTCAATTCTGGAGGTGCGAGGTCACAGTGCTAACCACTATGCCAAATAACAATATCCATAAATCACATCGGCATTGGTGGTTCATTGATAAGCTTTTTGTCAGCCATATGAGATACCATGTTTGATACCATGTGATAGCCATATGAGATACCGGTTTGCATCCCACACCCAGGCATTCGGATTGCAGTGCACCATTAGTCCTAGTCTCAGGCGGTAGGCTCTCCCAGAGGAAACCCACCAAGAATGAGGAAATCATGAAAACTCACACACACACGCACACGCACACACATACACACATAGATTTCAGATGGGAATCGACTCTCAAGATGCGAGTTATAGCCATTGTATGTTCTCCCTGTGCTTGGTGGGTTTCCTCAGGGTTCTCCGGTTTTCTCCCACAGTCCAAGGACATGCATTGGCGTTTCCAAATTGCCCACAAGTGTGTGCCTGCGATAAAGTGGCACTTCAACCAGGGTCTATCACACCTCATGAGTATAATTTCACATGGAACTAATAAAAAAGTCAAAGATGTGAAGGTATTTGACACAATCCATACAATCTGGCAACCTTAACAGTCAAAGAGATATGTGGTATTGATGAGACAGCAGATTAAAATAGACACTTTTATTGTATTAATAATAACATTTAATTTGTATACGTTTATAAAAATAAGTGAAGTATTGTGATAATAGTTATTGTCTGTATAAGCAGTTAGTGTCACTGCCATTGATGTAAATGTGTAGTTAAGTAGCGTTTATTCCACACACAAAAAAATGGTTACTACTAATGAAGTGTAAAAAAATATTATCACTGTTACAGAAGTTGCTTCATAAAAACACAAAAACAAGCCCTATTTATTCTCCATTGTTGAATGGCGGAGGAATACGCTCTCCGTCTAACCCACTTACACTTGCCCCACCCCTGTTCCGTTTAGTTCTGCTCTGAGGTCAGTGGATGGACAGTCCGACTGCCCAATAGACACATCAGAAACGACCAGGGAAATCTGATGAACCAATAAGAATTCTTTATACTTTGCATACGCGACTTTATTCCGGACTGACATTGCGTTTAAACCAATCGTATCTGATATGTCCTACTCCTTTATCCGGCATAGGTTTCTGTGTCAGCCAATGAAAACTCGAGGGAGGGATAGTGGGCGGGAAAGTATCGCGTTGCGCGCAATAAGGTTAGGTTGGTTGTAGATGAGAGAGAGAGAGGCCGTCGTCTGCTGCTGTAATTTGGCAATACAGTCTAAACTCGTCTTTTTTGTGACATATTTAAGATTATTTTTCTTTGCCGAGTGGATGGTTTTGAATTGGCGCATATAATATACGAGTCGTCGTTAAGGTGAGTTTAAAAAAAAGAAGTCATAATGTCGAGAAAGTGGCTGCAAACACGTCTGTAACCTGTTTATTTTTCTGTCAAACAAAGTATAGCAAAGCAAAGTGCTGCTAGCGGTTTTCAGGGTTAATCATGAGCAGGGCTTAGAGGAGGAACGCCGAGGTGTTTAGCTCTCTAACGGCTCTGGGGATGATTTAGCGCTTGTTGTGAAGGCATTATTAGCATTATTATTGAAAGCCGAACGAACAAAAACAACAACAACAACACTGTAGCAGCGTTTCATCGCGTCCGGTTGTTGTAGCTGCATTCACGCTCCGGGTTTGTTTCATTGTAGCTGCTGTAGCATCCTCCTCCTCCTCTTCCTCCTCCTCCTCCTACTCCTCATCCCTCAGCGTTTCACTCCAGATATCCGGGAAGGTTTCATGCAGTTGTTGGACACCTCCATTCCCCACTGAGCAAACATCTGCCTGAGGTAAGACTGCTCAGAGTTAAATAATAATAATAATCTTGTTTCATGGCTAGCGCTGCTTCAGCATCGGGCCTGTTTTCTGTTCTTGTTTCTTGCTTGATAAATCCACCTGACTGAGCCAGGCGTGTTCGGCTAATCAATAAAAAGCTTACTCATAAATCTGTGCTTTTGATAATAAGTTCATTCTTTGGTGCAATAACACTTTTGTGCATGGTTGTTTTGGACTTTTTTTTTGTTTTTGCACTTGGACAATCCTACTGCTCCTGTCATACCTACATACCTACACATCATATCTTCTTTTACTCCTTTTGATATTGTACATTCCTTATAATTTATACATTATACTGTATATTTTACAGGGTGGCGAATTGGTTAGCACTGTCGCCTTGCACCTCCAGAGTCCGGGTTCGATTCCTAACTCGGGTCGCATGTTCTCCCCGTGTGTGGTGTGTTTTCTCCGGGTAATCCGGTTTCCTCCCACGGTCCAAACACATGCAGATTAGGCCAGTTGGCGTTCCCAGATTGCGTGTAGTGTGTGGATGTAAATGCTCTGGGATTGATTGGCACCCTATCCAGTGTGTTCCCCACCTTGTATGGTAAATGTCCTGGGATAGGCTCCACGCACCTCATGACACCTAAGTGGTATCGATGGAAAGCGATTGAATGATGTAATTTAGATTATACAATTTCATATATTTTATTTTATTGTAAATGTTTATATTTTAAATCCTTTTTTAAAAACAAACAACAATATCTTGTTCTTGCAGGGATTGCTATCCCTCTGTTTCTATCCATCCATCCCATCCCATCTTTCCAATTAAATTTATTTATTTGTTTTAGATTTTTAGTTGACAAACAAGCGTTTAAGCATTTTACTGCATATAATACTGTGTGTTATTATTTTTGTGACAAATAAAACTTGAATTTGGTCCAGCGCTATGAGTCTGCCCCTGCACTCCATTGATCTCCAGTAAATATTTACACGTCATATTCCATTATTCCGTCATATAGCATTACTAGAGAAGTCAGTCTGTACATCTTTCACTCATATACGTTGCTTTCTTCACGTTTTACTTTTTTCTTATTGAGATCACAACCCCCATAACCCACCCTCCCCCCACTACACCAACTTTTCTCACATCTTACTCGTACTTGCTTATTTAGCCATGCACAGGTTTTTTTTAAATGCTTTTCTTATTTTTGAGCATGCCATACTGCATGATGCTGGAAAGTTTTTTTATTTTTTTTATTTTTTTAACTGTACTTCCACTTTCCCACCAGCATCCTTGCTTGATTTCACAGGGGCATCAGTGTCACTTAGGCATGAAACAAGGAAATACTACAGGGCTTTACCTCTTTGCACAAGGCTGTGTCTCTGATTTTTAAACCGATTTTACAAATGCGTGTTGCGGGAAAACCTTGCATGGCTTGTGCTGCTGAACTTTTTTGCTCTAAATGTCAGGTCACACAGGGTGAATCTTACTGGAATTGCTTTTGCACGGTGCAAGCTTTTTAACCATGACAAGCTTTTTTAGATTTAGAGAGGGGAAAATACTTTTATATATAATTTTTCTGTAACTTTTATTATTGTGACTTTTAACTTGTACCTAGCCTTAAAATTTTTCTTCACCTTGTTTCTTGTGTGTTGTAGAATCTGTATGATCCCTTTGGGATTAATAAGTAAATTTGTTTATTTATCTAAATACACCAGCAATTACACCACCTCATCGCCTATGTGAAGGATCCTCAGTTGAATAAAGCTGCCGCTTCTTCTTTGTTAATGTGGCAGATGGGGCGATTTATTTGTTTGCAAAACGTCTGTGTAACTGTCTTCAATTATTATTATTATTATTTATTTATTTATTTATTTTTTGGTATTTTCATATTATGCTTTGGGGCTGTTGTTAATATTAGTACTAATTTCTGGATAAATAGGCATCATTTGATTTTAAATGCCATTGGCGTGTTTTTCTCTGTAATGCATGAGAAACTGTCCATTGATTTATTTTTCCCTCCTCCTTTATGGGTTGTGCTGTGAAAACAGTGTGTATAGGTTCCTGGCTAATCCCTTTGAGCCTGTGTTTTTTCCCTGGTCTGTCATCAGTCCTGTTTGATTTCTGTTTTTCTTCACTCAGGTAACTCGTCAACCCCCTCCCTCTTCCCTGTTCCAGCTCCGACGCGCCACTCCTGCCCCTAAACACATTCCCCCCAGGACCTAGAGGCCACTTTGGGCTGGTGGCCTTCGTTCCCAAAGCCTTTCTTGGGAAAGTGGGTTTATCTCATCCCGTGTTTTTTTTTTTTTTTTTTTTTTTTTTTCCCTTCCTCAAACCTCGTCCTGCATTTCACACCTAAACCAAAACACCCCTGAGGATGTCGTCCATCTTGCCGTTCACGCCGCCGGTGGTGAAGCGCCTACTGGGCTGGAAGAAGTCCGCGAGCGGCTCGGGCGGAGCAGGCGGAGGAGAGCAGAACGGTCAGGAGGAGAAGTGGTGCGAGAAGGCCGTTAAAAGCCTGGTAAAGAAGCTGAAGAAGACGGGCCAACTGGACGAGCTGGAGAAAGCCATCACCACGCAGAACTGCAACACCAAATGTGTGACCATCCCCAGGTACGCCAATGTTAAAGAGAACACTTGTGCACATCTTCCCATGCCAAAGCCTTGCTTACTTTCGCAGCTTCTCATGCAGTTTATGTTTGTTCACTGCTCTCTAAATAATTTTGGAAAGGAGACTTGCACAGTTTGAACTTTGTCCAGAACAAGTGGCAGGATAAAGCACGTGTGCACCTTTCCTAGATTTAGCATTGCTTTATTTATTTATTTATTTATTTTAATTTCTTTGCATTATTTCTGTGCCATTGCGTCATTTTGATTTCAGTTCGAGCCTAGGTTGTATTTTTGTTTTTTAAACAAATGTCAAACTTTCATTCCATCTCATTTGCATTTTTAAACCCGAGTCAAACTTTAACCTTCTCGCTTTCACAGTGATGGATACAAACCATCAGTGACGTCTATCAGTAATGTGAGAAAACAGAGGCTTCTAGCTGCTTAGACTCAACAAGTTGAAACCTTGTGTTGAATGAAAACAGTGCTACCTCTCAGTTTATATCATTGCTATTTTTGTCGCATGTTATACGATGACGTATTTATAATCGTGGCGGACAAACGCAGTCCGATAAATGGACAGAATGAGTGCGTGGAAGTTTTACATACCGAGAAAAGGACATTTTTAATGAGCTCATTAATTTGTGAGGGCTGAGTTGAGTTTACATCACTTGCACAGCAAATGTAAAGTCTTATTCGGCAGAAATGATAAACGATCGAGGGCTTAAATCATCCATCTACCACTGCTTGATCTCATACAGCATGGCTTAACGAGCAAAGGTTAATATTACCCGTTAATAAACCCATCTTTTAGTCCAACAGGTTAAATCATGTTATTTATTGTAATTCTGCGTTGGATCTTTGGGGTGCCTTGAGCTCGTCACCTAGAGTTCGCAGTCTCTCCAGCTTTCCTTGAGAGTCTGTCTATGGAGGTTGCACAGGGTGGGAAAATTTGCTGCCAGTGCATGTTTTTTTTTTTTTTTTTTTTTTTTTTCTGTTTTAATCAGTCCTCTAACCTTGAAGATTGGTGGGAATGGCTGAAGGAATCATCGTCTCTGTGGCTCTTGACTTGAAGACAGACCGAGTGCTTGCTTTAATCGCCTCTTTATTAAAGTTAAATAAACAGTAATTTTAACTAAAGACTTTTTAGCACATTTAGCGTGTACTTATTCGTGAATTAAAAACGGTGACATCGTCATCAGAACGATTCAAAGATTTATTTGTTTTTTCTTGTCAGGACACTTCTTGTTCCTGGCACTCCAATCTGATTGGGTTGATTCATGGGATCTGTCGTGTGCTAAATGGTTATTTTTAACCGCTTCTATATAACAAATGCATGATTAATCCTTTCAATTTGCACTTCTTGAGAGGCATTTAAGGAGCCGTAGAGATGTATTCAGCTGTTACATGCTGATGTAAGTAGGAAGTGTGGAGGTGGATTGGCAGTGACTGTTTGTCCCTGTAGGTTGATATGTTGATTAGGCCTTGTTTATCGCTTTGAAAGAGCAAACAATTAATCTTTATTAATTGTTTAATTAATCCCTTAAGAGCATCTGCTCGCCATGTGTTTCATTAGTCATTTCAAACGTGAAATGTTTTGTTTTTTTGTTTGCCCCACGTCAAGGGAAACAAACCCTTATCTGCGATAACGCGACTTCCGGCCAGAGTTTCTGGAAGTCCCGACTATCAGCGCAGGTCCTCCGAGAAGCCGCGCGCAGATAGCGTATCTATCTACAGACATGCCTCCGGTGAGTGCAGGGATCGCAAAGAGAGCACTTTTCTTCCGCACGCGCCCCCTCGCCAGAGTGATGGGGTTGCATTTCTAAAGCCTATTGATTGTAACTTGATCACGCTGCTGTCTGGCTGCCTCTGTGTGCTGGTATCAAGGCCCCGTTTTCATCCCCTTCAATAAATCTGCTGAGGAAGCAGACTGCATGGGCGCATAATTCCATCAATTACTGGTGAAGGAGGGAGGAACGGAGTACAGGTCAGTATTTACACAGTGCAGATGACATTATCTCCTGAGCAGACAGGATATCGCATCACTCCTTTTAAAGGGGGGATGAGCCAGCGGTGACCGAAAGCCGAATACCGACACATCGATTGTAGTCACGGGATGGCAGCTGTCGGACAGATCGCTTCCACGTTTAGGTTTTCAGTGTTGAAATCTGAAAGATTATACAGGTAAAGGTTGGGTGCACTTTTTTTTTTTTTTTTTTTTTTTTTTAAATGAGATCCAAAGCATGGCCTAGTTTTATTAATTTTTTTTTTTTGGGGGGGGGGGGGGGGGTTGTATGTCTTCCAGATAAAGAAGGTTTAACATTGGCATAGTTGAGCAAAAAGCATTTCTTGGTGTTAGTTGATCACAGCTTTACATCTTGGCACTCGTTCCCTTAACTGTTATGCAACAACACAGACCCTGTATATACTGTACATTAGAGACCCTAGCTGCTGAAATTATAGGTTTATAGCCCTACCTTTTACAGGATTACGGTGACGACTGCTTGGCATATGTTCAAAGGACGCAACCCGAGTAGGAGAGCATCATTGGTGGCGTTTCTCAATTTCAGCCATCATAAGCGAAGAGTATAGACAGAGAACACGACGTTCTCTTGCGCATCATGCCTCCCGACTATTTTAGTCAGATCCTAGATCAGTTTTGAAGCCAGGCTTTGTTAGAAACCGTTGTAGATGCTGGCAAATCAAGTTGTGTAGATAAGTTATCCTGTCAGGAGAGCAGCGATTGATAAGTCTGTTTCTTGTTTTATTTTTATTTTTATCCTGTCCCTGATAAGATAGGTTTCGAATGGGTTTTTAGCTTCTGGAATGCCAGGAGGTTAAATCTGCGGGTCACCTGGACACCAAAGGATTTGTGAAAACTAACAGTCTTTCTAATGATAGCAACACATTCTGTGAATTTTATGTGTTTAGTGAGTCTGTCGCTGTAACCTCTTTCTTATTGATAACACTTTTTTTTCTTCCCCTTCTCCCCGATCACTTTTCATTCTCGTTGCCTTAAATATAAAGCAATATGTTTACGACTCAAAAGCCTACAAAACCCACAAGTGTAATCTGTTTACGTCGTCTTGCTACACACATGGCGTACACGGGGGTGTGAAAAAGTATTTCCCTTTATCATTTATTTATTTTGTATTGTTTTGTTTGCATATTTGTGACACTTAAATGATTCAGATCTTCAAAAAGTTAATTTTGTGCGCACACGCACAAAAAACAAATTGGGTTTAAAGACAATTACTTTTTTACATAGGGCATGGTGGACTTGAATAGCTTTTTCTTTCCCCTTTAATAAATGAAATTGTCATTTTATTATTATTTACTCTGCTTATCTTTGTGTAAAATTTTTATTTATTTTTTGTTATTGATTTAAGTGTGACAAGTATGCACTAAAAAAATCAGGAAGGGTGGAAAATACATTTTCACATCAAGTTATTAGAGGAAGTACTCAGCCTCAGTGGAGAATTGAAGATGATGAGAAGTACATTGCCAATCTTCTTTTTTTAAAATTTTTTTTTAATCCTGTCTAAAGTTAAAATTATTCAACTTTTTATTTTCTGGCAAAAAATTTTTTTCAGTTTATTTAAACTGCAAACATCTGATCCACACCAGTCTTTAAATTCCCAACTCAGAGTAGTAAGTTGATGTGCGCAATCTTGTAGAATAAATAATATATGTAAATCTCAGTACGGTTCGCCTTTTATTCACGCCGTGTCCACCTCTCTGATTACCAGAATCCTAAGTGATACCCGCATCTCTTTCAATATCAGATTGCATCATCCTGCCACTCTGCTCCTCGGAGGACTGTCAAAAAGTGTCACCCGTCCTGACCAGCGGTGACGCAAAGCGCCCGCAGTGTAACCGGAGCTCTGCTTTTGCATCGAGACTTGATATGTCTTCTGTGGGTAGTGTTTCTAAAGATGCTGACTTTATAGCTGGACAGGCTTCGAGTAACATGTCCACATTAGAATGTGATTAGGAATAAAAGCTGTGTGTGAAGTTAAATCCAATAATATCAATCTCAGGAACTCACTGGAGACTTGACGGACGCTACTGAAATGCTACATTTTAATGCAAACAGGACAGTTCTGTTTTTTTTTTTTTTTTTTTTTTTTTTTGTAGCACACCTTCCTCTTGCAGTTAACTTTCAAAATATGAAAGTTACAAAAATCTGGAAGTGCCAGTGTTTCATAAATGACGTGCGAGTGTGTGAAACGAGTGCCGCGTGTTATCATGATGGGCACGGTGCGGCGCAGCGCATGTCCTTACACAGTCTGATAACAATTTCAGATCTAGTGTTTTCAGGTTTAGTTTTGTATTTATTTTTTTAAGAGAGACATGTTACTGAGGCATGTACCGGAACGCTTTCCGGCTGTAATACAAAGTTTGCCCTGTTTCCCTGATTCAGCACATGGCACTCAGTGTGACCACCGGAAGTTTCACTTCTTTGCTTCTCTTTTTATTTTTAGTTTTGCTTTTTGTCCCCATTCTCCCATTGCCATGCTAACTACAGCAGCAAGACCTAAGTGAGGGCATAAAATGCTCTAAAAAGGATAATAAAGCATTTCATTTTGATGCTGTGCTCGAAAGCAAAGTACAATCTTGATTTTAGTTTTTTTTTTTTCAGCTTTCAGATCAGGTTGGGTAAAAGTGTGGTGGGGTTTGTTTAGACTGGATGGAATTTAATTGCATACTCCTGAGCAAACAAACTGAGAACTTTTTACAAAAATGTTACAAAGCAAACCGTTAAACTTTGGAATTAACTAATTTTTTTTTTTTAACGTGAAGTTACTGTGAAGTGTGTGGAATAAAGGTAAGATCAGGATTGTTAAGTAGATTTAAATTGCCCACTCGTTAGCGTGTGTTACTGTACTGCTCCATCTGTTGAAAAAAAAATTTAGTTCATCTCAAAATTCAAGTTAAAAAAATTTTTCCGGAAGATATAAGTAGCATGTATTTTTTTCTTCTCGTCGCAATGTAATGAAACAAAGCCTATATGTTACCTTAGGCTTGGCCAAATACACCTGTAAAAACCTCTTCAGTAAAAACTTTCAGTAGTTTTTATGTGATGCTTGCACCAACAAACAAATGGAGTTAGAGGCGGTATGGTGTCACCCAGTACTATAGGTATTACCAGGTTTGCTCTAATCCATTCCTCATGTATGACCTTGACTTCTCGAGGATAAAACTTGCCAGGCAGGGTGTAGACCAGTTCTGGGAAGGTTTTACTGAGAAGAATCACTGCTGGATGTTTAGCAGTTGAAGTTAATCACTTGTGGTTTGAAAGTATTTTCTCAATTTTATAGTAAGTGAGCAATAAGTGATATTCGCAATGGGACGTAATACTCTCTGCGGACTAAAGTTACAAAGATCCTTGTTTTTTTGGGAGTTTGTGCTAGTGCTGGGCGATATGACCTCAAATCAATGTCATGATGTATATAAAAAAAAATTGCCCTCATAGTTCACTGACAAGGTTTGTACTGTAAATATGCTCAGGTATTAAAGCTGGATTTTTTTTTAAAAGTAGTTTTTCCTAATTTTTCATTTATTTTTTTTTTTTTCAATCCTAAAAAATTGAAAAAATCGTAAGCAGGCTTATGTCACTTAGAGGCATGTTTGCCAACCTGGGGTCCATGCCCCCTTCGAGGGAAGCTGTGACTTTGTGACACATTGTAATGTGGGGTGATTTTGGGTTTCTTAGGGCTCAGCTCGTTCTAGACACAAGTAGGTGGCAAAAAGAAAAAAAAGGTTGGAACCCACTGGATGAGAGGTTCTGATTGTTGGTTTAAATGAATTGCCCAGCCTTAGTTTGTACTTTTTTATATAAGGAGAAGAATGAAGACTACAGTTTTTTTTTTATTTTTTTTTACTATTATTCACCCCCCTCATCATATTTACACACTTGGGAATTTTTTTTAAACTCAATTAAACACAAACCTGCTCATCTAAAAAACAAACAAACAAAAAAAACCACAAAAAAAAATCCCACTTTCATTTCAAGTCTCTTTTTATAGCATTACCCGAGTAATCTGTGTGTATCTACTGCCTGATTAATATTGGTCTGAAATGAATGTGGTGCATTTCATAAGAATAAATCGTATTGTTTTCAACTCATTTTTGTTCTGTGCTGCATGTTTAAATGTCTGTCTGATGTCAAGCAAACTCGCCATGAAAACAGACTTATTACCGTTTTCTCAACCTGCCTTGACAAAAATTTATACCACAGCTTCTGATCGGTTATAAAGTTTTAATTTCTTATAACTCAAGCACTGGTAACGGTGTCGTCATTCATTTACAATATTCATCTTAAAGCTCATTCTAAGTTGCTTCAGATTGAGAATGTTTGTTTCTGTAACTATTTTTTTTTATTTTATTAAGTCTCCAGTGATGGCACATTTTATACCAAATAGAAAGGTTTCCACCCCAGGAAATTCTTCTTACTTGCTGATTAATAAGACTATCTTAAGCATGCTGATGTTTTTTGCTGTTATTAGAAGATAATGACGTGTTGTACTGATGTTCTGCGATACTAAATGGATAGAATGTCGTTCATTAGCAGAGTGCTGTGGTATAAGAGGAATAAACGCTTGGGGAATGTTATTTTGAAAGTAACCATGACGTCATGCCCTGAAGTGTTTTATTTCTCCACCCCAGTGAATAAACGTAATAAGAATACATTTGTCTTGTTCTGTTCTCCATTTCACTGTTGTATGTGGTTTCACGGTTCGACTGGCTTCTTTTATTTGAGCTGAGCCGCATCGCGTGGATGCGGGACATCTCCAATAAAAGAATTGACACCCATATCTTTCCCATGCTATGTCATCTTGGTATTTTTGAATGAATCATGCCCCATGTTTATCATTTTTTTTGTTTGTGTTTTGTGTTCTTTTTGTTTTTGTTTTGTTTTTTTATTTTTTTTGTGCACAGCAATTGCTCTGAAATTTGGGGACTGAGTGCTCCAAATACGATAGAACAGTGGGATACCTCAGGCCTATACAGCTACCCTGACCAAACCAGGTGACTATCCTCTCCTGTCAGTGTGCTGCACTCACCCGGGCCGCGCTCCATTTCCCCGTCGGCTCGGAGAGAGAGGGCGCAGACGGCTTCCTCCTTTTCTCCAGGGGCTGTGTATTTCACTTTAACTTCTCAGGCCTTTCTCGATAATTACTATAGTTTAAATACAGGGTGTCCCAAAGCTCTCCATACATTGGGGGGAATTAACACTTTTTAGCTTTATTTATTTATTTACTTTTCTTTTTTTCTTAAGTTCCATATTTGGTTGTCTTATATAGGTGTGTCTGTTTTCACTGCTTTTGGCAAAAGAAAAAAAAAGTCTTATGGCTGGATCAAATGAAGGAACACCATTAAACAGGACAGAGAGACGACTGTGTGTGTGTGTTTCATTTTCTTTTTAATAACTTGGTGTATTTTGTATGCAGATACACTTTGCTAAAAGTGTTAATTTTCTGCTGTAGAGACTTTTGGGACGCTCTGTAGATCTAGTGTACAAATGCTAAGCTAGTATTAATTAAAATTGTGCACTTTTAATGTTTTTTCTTCATTCATACACTCACATCCTCTTAGAGAAGCTGTAAAAGTAGATTAGTGTTATGTAATAAATGAAATGAGGACATGGTACTTCTGATCTGCTTTGGTACTTTATGCAGAGCCAAACTGGGGTCTAAACCAGCTCTCTTCCCTCTCTCTATCTATGTTCTCCTTCCTCTGACCATTTGGCACGTTCCCTGTCTTCCTCTGCTCTTTCTCTCCTCCTCTCTGTCCTTTCCTGTGTTTTATGTGCCTGGGTTAGATCTCTGGACGGACGCCTGCAGGTGTCTCACCGTAAGGGGCTGCCTCACGTCATCTACTGCCGCCTGTGGCGATGGCCCGACCTGCACAGCCACCACGAGCTGCGCGCCATCGACACGTGCGAGTTCGCCTTCAACCTCAAGAAGGACGAGGTGTGCGTCAACCCCTACCACTACCAGCGGGTGGAGACACCAGGTGGACGAGCTCATGCTGTTCTCTCTAAACAAGTGGATTATTCCTTGGGTTTTCTTAAATACTAATACTACTTTTCCCCGCCTCCACCCCCACCCCCCCCTCATACTCCCCCTCTGTAGTCTTACCACCTGTCCTTGTGCCAAGACATACAGAGATTCTGACTGAACTGCCTCCTCTGGATGACTACACCCATTCCATACCCGAAAACACCAACTTTCCTGGAGGGATTGAACCCCCTAACAACTATATACCAGGTAAGAAGTGCATGATTTGTTATTGGTTTGATTTCTTCATGCAATCGTACATGGTGTATTTGTTGTGTTAAGTGTCTTTCTGATGTGTTTCTATAGAAACTCCTCCACCAGGCTACATCAGTGAGGATGGAGAGACCAGTGACCAGCATATGAATCAAAGTATGGACACAGGTACATTCCCACAGTGGCCAGCACTACATGGGAATGTCTGTCTGTGTGTGTGTGTCTCTTAAGCCCTTTTCGCACGGGATTAGTATTACCTGGGGACCACTTGTGATTTGTAATAATTGCGAAGGGGGTCTGTGATCTTAATCCCATGCTAACCGGCCAAGTAAAAATTAATTTTAATTTTTAAAAGTAAAAATTCTCCTGCAAATGACCTACAGTATTTTGCCAAACACCTATGAGGTCCTATGATCATATATTTATTAGTCCTGTGCGAATGAGCATGTCTGTAATTTGGTCGGAATTAGGTCTTTTGTGCGGCTTTTTGTCCATCATCCGTGAGGAATGGAGGCTGCGTTAGAGTGCTAGGTCATATACTGTACACCTATACGCCGTACAACAGTACAATGTGCGGAAGGAGAAAGTGGAAAACCATCGGAAGAGCGTAAGCAAAAAAAAAAAAAGATTAGGTGAATGACATGGTGGTAGCATGTGGTATGGAACACTCCAGACATCGTATTGGAGTAAAATCGTGATTTCTAAATTACACGAGATCCCCAAATAATACTAATCCTGTGTAAACAGAGCTTCAGCCAGTACTACATATCAGTATTACATTGACTTGGACATTACTTTGAATAGAATGAAGAGATAAATGTAGTAACATGCACAGTAGCAGAGAATACCGGTCGTGCAAATTAACAGTCATGTTTTGATTGACCAGAAATCTAAATAACAGAAGGGTCACAGTAATCTAAGTTCGTCAATACAGAAAAAAGTAACTGATTTCATTAGTAAATTCACAGAGAGCTGAAACAAGGTATCGGTACAATCGATTATGTGACTCTACACACTTTGATTTGCAACACGATGGAGCATGTTGATGCATCTTGATGGTGTTCCTCAGGATGGACTGGGATGTTTTTTTTGCGCAGGAATAATTGTGGATTGATGTAATTGATTGACTTGGCAATGCCAGTTAGCCTACTGTGTACGTCTTATTTAATAATTATTCTACCATCATCACTCAGCCAAGTTTGGCCCATAATCTGTTAACTACTAATATCCCTATGTCACCTACGTGGTTTCACGCGGTGGCTGTAAGTACGGTTCATCATGATTCACCGCGAGTTTTGGCGCTGTGATTACGTTTCCATCTTTCCGCGTTTCGGTCCTCGCAGAGTCAAACCGCATGAGTGAGATGGGGGTATAATAGCAGGAATAACCGAGGGGGGGTGGGGTATTGGGGGCGGGTCTTGTTCTCTCACACAAACACTAAGGGATTGGAATTCACTGCTGTTTGGCTCACAGATTAAATAAATTGTCCAAATAATGGATTCCAGTTTTGAAAAAGTAACTAAATAACTGAGTACTTAAATGGCGGACCTAAAGCGTTAGATTACTCCAAGTAAAAAATACTTAAAAAAAAAAAAAATTAAAATGTACTTTGTAACGCGTTACACCCAACACTGCTGTCTAGTCACATGTATGGCTTATTTCCTGTGGATAACTAAATTTTTAACATTGGTTGGTTAATTTGCTAAAAAAAAATAATTTTAGCGGGTTGTGGCTTGTTTACAGCCTCACCTAGGCAATGTTGTTATAAGTAATAATTTTTTTAATTAATACTTACTTTTATCCAGTCTGAAAGCCATAAGCAATCTCTGACAGAATAAAACTCTGTATATTTGTATGCATGTATGTACAGTGGAACCTTGGATTACGAGCATAATTCGTTCCGGAAGCAGGCTAATTTTCCAAAGCACACATTAACCAAAGCGTATTTTCCTATAGGAAATAATTGGAATTTAAATTATTCATTCCACAGCCCCAAAAAATAAATACATAAAAATAATTAACACAAAATATAAAGTAAAAATAAACCAAATTAACCTGCACTTTGCCTTAAAAAAAAAAAAAAAAAGTACAAATTTTAAAAGTTATGTGTTTCCGTTTATGCGCACAGGCGCTGTGTGTGTATAACACACAGTAAAGGCGAGAGAGAGAGGGTGTGTAAGAACGGTGTCAAATTACGTGCGCACACACACTCCACAGCGCAAAAGAGAGAGAAACACACAAAGCACACACAGTAAAGGCGAGCGAGAGAGTGTGAACCGGCACGGTGTCAAATTACACGCGCACACACAACGCACAAACTTAACGACAGAGTGGGAGAAAAAATTTTTTTTAACCTCTAATGAGACTTTGTTTTGAAACATGTACTGTTGTTATAAACAGTACACGCATGCTGTACTCGTGCGCTTTCAAACACAAAATTAAAATGTTTTACACACACACACACACACACACACACACACACACACACACGTGGTCACAGTGTTAGAGTAAACAGTACACGCGTGCACGGATGTTGATTATACCAGTAAGAGACGAGCACTAAGAACCAGCATCGGAGACGATTACCCACAATTCCGCAGCGCAAGAGAGAGAAAAACCGTTGTCTCAGTTGTGATCACGTGACGGTCACCATCAAAACAAGAAGCGCATGCTTGATGCATGATACTCGGTAGTCGTAAACCAAGACTTGCTCGTTTTTCAAGTCAAAATGTATTAAACGTCTTTGCTCGTCTTGCGGAACACTCAAGGTTTCACTGTATATAGACAGACTACTGCTCAAAAGTTTGGAATTACTTAATTTTATTGTTTTCCAGGGAAAACACGAAATGGGTCTAAATGGAAAATTTTATGTAAAGACAAGACACGTTGACATTGGTCAAAGTTAGAAATAATGATTTTGATGGAAATAATAAATGTGTTCTTTAAACTTTGCCTTCATCAAAAAAAAAAAAAAAAACTCCCTTTGCAGCAATTACAGCCTGGCAGGCAATCTAGCTATTAATCTTTCAAGATAATCTAATGAGATTTCTTCCCATACTTCCTTGAGCATCTCCCACAAAATGGATTGGCTTTATGAAGTCTTCCTCCGTACCATACGGTCAAGCTGCTTCCACAACATCTCGATAGGGTTCAGACCGCTCAATTACAGTCAGAATTCTGTCTGACGTTAATTGTTTGTGAAATTAATAAAAATGTGTTTTTCTTTGGAAAGCAAAGAAATTTGTAAGTGATACACACACACACTCAAAAGTTTGGAATGTGTTTGTATATATATATATATATAGTGTGTATATGGGTATATGTGTGCAATATAGTTATGTGTGTTCTTTTAGAATTACCAGCTTCAAAAATGGCAAATTTATAAGTACTCCTACTTAAAAAGATGAGAGAGGTCTGTAATTTTCATCATGGGTATACCTCAACTATGAGAGACAAAATGAGAGAGAAAAAAAATTCAGAAAATCACATTGTAGGATTTTTTAAGTATTTATTTGCAAAATATAGTGGAAAATAAAAGTATTTGGTCACGGTGATGAGTTGCTTCCAAGGAACACCATACATCCTGTAAAGCATGGGGATGGAAACATCATGCTTTAGAGCTGTTTTTCTGCAAAGGGAGATCTGCATGGATAAATGGGCCAAAATACCAGCAACAGTGTGTGAAAACCTTGTGAAGACTTACAGAAAACATTTGACCCTTGTCATTGCCAACAAAGGGTATATAACAAAGTATTGAGATGAAATTGTTTTCGACCAAATAAATTACAGGCCTCTCTCATCTTTTTAAGTGGGAGAACTTGCACAATTGGTGGCTGACTAAATACTTTTGCCCCACTGTAATTCAGATTTAAAGCCGTTATGAATGTTTTATAGAGCATATCTCAATATCAACTGTTTAAAGGAGATGATTTTATAATTTGAACACTTGCAGCCATGGTTAATGTAGAAATGAATAAAAATCAGAAAAGACCTTTAAGGTAGAATGTGTCCAAAACTGCTAATGTATAGAAGGACGTCTGAGTTTTAGCTCATGATGGGGTGAATGCCCTAGTTTTATTAAAACGTTACACTCATAGGAGTGTGTTGTAGCTCATACACAGGTTAGTCCCAGAAGTACAGCGACGTAACCAAACTGGATAGGTTGTGGAATTGTATGTTGTTTTAAGTTTTCATTCTGTTTCCTTGCAGGTTCTCCTGCAGAACTGTCGCCGAGCACACTTTCGCCCGTCAACCATGGCATGGGTAAGGGCAGTTTGTCACGTCATTGTCTGCTTCAAAAATCTTTCAATGTTTCATTTGTATGCAAGGTTCAAATTTAGCAGCACTTTTTGTAATACTTTTTTCCCCCCTTCCCTCTCTGATGTAACTCAATAACCAATCTTCTTGTGCATGTATGAATTTGTATGTGCGTGTGTTTGTTTTTGTAGACCTCCAACCAGTGACCTACTCTGAGCCTGCGTTCTGGTGCTCCATAGCCTATTATGAGCTGAATCAGCGGGTCGGGGAAACCTTCCACGCCTCGCAGCCTTCCCTCACTGTGGATGGGTTTACAGATCCTTCCAACTCGGAGCGTTTCTGTTTGGGTCTCCTGTCTAATGTCAACCGCAATGCAACCGTGGAGATGACTCGCAGACACATAGGTACTATTATCGGTCCAGCTATGAGTAGATGTACACATTAAATTTGGATACAGAAATGGGCATGAGGACTAAAAGATGTGCAGAGTCTAGGCTTCTTACTTGTATGACCGAAGAACCATTACTCACTCACTTAAATAGTATGAAGGTGAAGGTTTTTTTTTCTTTCTTTTTTTTTTTTTTTTAAGCTGTGATATGCACAATGCTCAACTTGCCTTTTAATTCAATTCAATTTGAAAATGTTTAAGAAATGGGAGAAAATGTGTATTAATCAAAATGCTCAGATTGTCCCTGATGAGCAAGTCGAGGACACCTTGAGAGGGCCAGACTCAACAGCGAACCCATCCTCATTTGGGTGATAACTGATAGCAGGAATTGTTTTGCAGTCGTAGTGTGTTCGGCAGCTGGAAGTTCAATGTAACTAAGATGTCTAAGTTAATGTGGAGTCCCATTCGGTCTTGGAGTTATTTCCACCTGTTTTGCTAAATTATTTTTATTTATTATTTTTATGTCATAACAGGCCAAAAGAAAAAACGGTCGTGGGCAGCTTGACTCTTAGTCACTGTTTTCAAAGAAAACCTCTTACCTGATTTCTGATTGGCTACAAAAATGCTCTTCCACTAAGGGACATATGGGGTGGCATCTCGTTTGTCTTTTAAGCTACAGAGATACTGTAGCAGGAAACAGACCGGGAAATTCACTGATACATTATTTTCCACCTAAAACACCACTCAGATATTTTTGTATCTGGAATACAGACACGTTATGAAGACCTCGGAGTTGTAGGTCAAGTTCTTAAAAGGAGTATAAAGCACCTTTTCACAGTGTGTCTGCACCCTTTATAATGTCAGCTTGATTTTTGAAAGTAGTAGATGCTTTAGCCAGTTACATTTGGCACTTTTAGTGCAGGTTTTGTTGCACTGTAAATAAATTTGTCTTGCTTTTTACATTCGGTCAGAATGATAGGACAGGACTAAGAGTAATGCATCATTTGAGAACAACACATTCTGACTATGTGCTGCTGTTTTTCACTTTTCGTAGCATTTCACTTCCGTAGCTAGCGTGGTACTTTATGCGCCTTTGTTTATGGCACCAAAAGCTTCTTTTGGGTCAGTTTTAGATATAGATAAATAATGTAACATTTTGACCACTTTCAATCAACTCCAGATTATCATTTTGTGTCATCTGATGGAGCTGTGCAATAGGATCGATTTTGTAATTTAATCAACCTTTTGTTGGTCGGGTCAGTTTTTGATTGAGAATCAGTTCACACTTTCTAATTATTCGGGTAAACCTCAGTTAAAATGTCTAAAACTGACTCAATATATAAAATAAAAAAATATACAACTCTAGCAGAAATAGGAACTGCATGCGTTTTTCGACAAAATACTTGCCAAACGCCCTCGTTTTGCAAAATTAGCGCTGCTGCTGCTTCTAAGTTTGTGAGCAGTACATAACTGCCACCTACTGGATGGAGTATGTTTGTAAGATTGGCCAGAAAAAAAAACAACTATATCTTTGTATAAAGAAATAATATAACAATCAAAAACCCTTGTTAAACAGCATTTAAATTTTTATTAGACCGGAGTATTAATGCGTTAACATCTGTAAGGGGTCTGTAGCTGCTTGTGACCAATCACAGTAAACATTAGTGTTATTGCGTTAAATTGTCTCAAATTACAATAGCTAGAAATCAAATTTAATGGTGATTCACAACTCTGCAGTTACTGTGGCAAAGTACATTTGTCTTATTAAGCATGGTATCAGGTGGATAATCAGTAATAGTATACTTAATTGATTTATGTTAAGTATTCTGTAATTGATTATTTTAATTAAACAAAAAGAAGTGAAACGAAGATGGGTTCCCTGTTGAATCTGGTTCCGTTCAAGATTTCGTCGTAGTGTCACCTCAGGGAGTTTTTCCTCGACACAGTCACCCTCAGCTTGCTCATCAGGGACAATCTGATTAATTTTAACTTGTGCTTATTTCCTTACACTTTTCAAACTCTCTTCCTAAAGCTGCTTTGTGACAACGAGCCTGGTTATAAGTGCTATATAAATATAACTGCATTGAATCCAATTGAACTAAATCTATTTTGCCCATTTAGATAACATGCACCTCTATTAAATTATGCTGCCTTATGATATATTTTTGAGGTCAGTGTGGGATATTGGACTTGACAATTCTAACCTTGTAGATCGAAGTCTTTGCTTCTCCACATTAGCTTTGTAGCACAACTGATTGGATGCATTCTGAGTTGAGGATAAAATTGTGAAAAATGCAGTTTGGCACGAAGTTCCCAAGCTGTTCCTTTAACTGGCACAGGAAGGACCCGCCTTATTCATTTATGTTGGTTGTTATAATGCTTTATCAGCTTTTGAGGGGGAAGTGTGGTCCTTATTGGTGTGTTTTTCAGTTTTTAATGCCGTCCTTTATCATTGGGAGTCTCAGTGCCAGATTTTAAGGTAATACATATTTGGATGTATTAAGGCATTGGACTACGGTTTGGAAGATCAAACCCCACAACCACTAAGTTGCCACTGTTGGGCCCTTGAGCAAGGCCCTTAACCCTCAACTGCTCAGATGTGTAATGAGATAAAAATGTAAGTCGCTCTGGATAAGAGCGTCTGCCAAATGCCTAAATGTAAATATTTGCTGTTAATCTTGAACATCATAGTTAAAGACTGGTTAATTTAGATTGACAAAATGGAAATCTTAGAATTTGGACTTGAATTGCCTTGAGGTAACTAGTTAATAAAGTTTATTTCTTTGTATGTCTATATATTAATTAAACAGCGTTACACATTTAAAATTTAGTAGCTGTCTTAGTGTTCCATTAGGCCGTAAACCCACATTCGTCTGGCAGTGAATGTATTTTTGGGAGAGAATTTGGAGCTGTCGTAAAACGTTCTGGTTCTCACGTGAAATGTTTGTCGTGTTCAGGACGGGGAGTTAGGCTGTATTATATTGGAGGAGAAGTGTTCGCTGAGTGTCTGAGTGACAGCGCCATCTTTGTTCAAAGCCCCAACTGTAACCAGCGGTACGGCTGGCACCCTGCAACCGTCTGCAAAATCCCCCCAGGTAACTCTTCATCCCTTAATTCCCGACTGGACTCCCACATGGTGTTATAAATTTAAACCCATAATTAATTTAATGCTGACTGGGTTATTTTTTTTTTCCTCTCTTAGGCTGTAATCTAAAGATCTTCAACAACCAGGAGTTTGCAGCTCTCTTGGCTCAGTCGGTCAATCAGGGCTTCGAGGCGGTCTATCAGCTCACCAGAATGTGCACTATCCGCATGAGCTTTGTTAAAGGATGGGGAGCTGAGTACAGGTACCATGAAATCCTTTCAATTTGATATTTGAAAAATGATGAAAGCATCAATCAATCATAATGTTAAGGGTGGCAGAGCTCTTATTGTAAGGCTACGTCTGTTCTTTTGCCTTGTAGAGCAAGTTTCCAACAGCTTGTAACTAATAGCAGAATATGATGTGGATTTAAACTGCCAGGGCACCTAAACAAAACCCTGAAGCTTGTTGGCCACAGATTTGGTTCTGCTTTTAAAAAAATATATGCTTAAAACAATTCATACAAAATTAACAACTTGAATCTGCATCGAATAGAATCTTTCCACAACTGTGCAACACAAGCGACCTCCCTTGTGGTTACGGGGAAAGGCCAAAGATAAAAATAACCCAAGATTGATGAGTGTGTGTGTGTGGGGTACACAGGAGGGGGAACTGTATTGTTTTGCTCGCTTATGTGTCTTTTGGAAAAATCTGCAAAATGTTGGTAAGGTGGTAAGGAGGAAAAGTGTATTATAATTATTTTGTTTAAATTGTTTGTGTGTGTGTGTGTTAGACGGCAGACCGTGACGAGCACTCCATGCTGGATTGAGCTGCACTTGAACGGACCGTTGCAGTGGTTGGATAAGGTTCTGACCCAGATGGGCTCTCCCACCGCCCGCTGCTCCAGTATGTCCTAATCGCCATGACGATGATGCCCATGCCCCTTCCCTGAAATCTGCAAAGTCCACAATCACAAGAAACGACAAGTAGAACAACAGACGTGCTATAATCCCCAACTCTCTCTCATAGTACTTCTCTCGCTTTCTTGCTTTCTCTCTCTCTCTCTCGCTCTCACTCTCTCTTTCCTGATGTTCTCACTTTTCGGAACTGAACATGGCACTTGCTGTCACATCAGCTTCATGCACCTTTAATTCGCTCTTTTTCCCTCCTTCTCAATCCTCAATATTAAATGTATTAGTGTTAGAATATAAAATGTATATTTTTTTTCCTTTTTCTTATAAAGACTGGGAAGGTGTGTGTGTGTGTGTGTGTGTGTATGTGTGTGTGAGAGTAATAGGGAAGTACCAGAAGGCAGGTAATAACTTGGCACAGATATTTCAGTAAAGCATTCCTTCCCTTTGAAAACGATCACGTAAACTTAATGTTTCTGATTTTGTTCTTTGCTTAACCAAGAGCTTATCTTTTGTTGGCAAACAGTCATATTATTTAAGCTTGATCTCTTAGCTAAGACAATTTAACAAAAACTGAAAAAAAAGTATTACTGCTTTTTAGCCCTTCCCACCCACCAAAACCTTTCATTCTTCAACAATAACACCAAGAGACACCCTGTTCACTTCCTGTTCCTGATAGCTGCACCCAACCACTATGAAAGAATGTTGCCTTATATGTTCAGGGTGCTGTTTGACGGCATGCTTCTTCTCAAAGTTAATGTGAACAGATAGGAATGTTTTAGCAGGAAAACATTAACGGAAAAAAATAAAAAAAAAACTACCCGGACCAATATTTTCTTCACCTGTGTCTCTGAAATTGCCCCTTGTTAGGTGAAATGCTCTCTCCAGAGCGCTTCGAGTCAGGTCGAGGAAAATCTTTATGAAGAAAAATGACAAAAAAGTAATAAAAATGAGTACACAATCCATATCTTAGAAGAAAAATACCAATAAAAAGAATTCCAACCTTTTAAGCTTTAAGTGTTAATAAAGTAGGTTATTCTTCACAATCACAAGATTTTTTTTTTTCCTTTATCTTTCTTTTAGCTACTTTTTGTATTTTCATGTATTTTTATATATAAATATATTTAAAATCTTTAATGCTTTCTTCCTTTTTATTAGAATTGAGTATTTTTTTAGGTCATGCCCTCTTTTTAACGGAACATGGCTTCATAATGAAAACGTCCTGTCACAAAAAAGTTGTAAGTCGAAATCTTTCACATTGAGCGTCTTTATATTTTTCACCTCTTGTGTTTCTGATAAAAGCTGTTGCACCAAACATTCAGCTCCTCCTCATCTACTGGCATGTTTAAGTTGGTTCGTTCAGAAAAAAATTCTTTAAAGTGTGTGTGTGTATATATAAATATATAATTTTTTTTTTTTTTTTTTTTTTTTTTTAAACTTTCCTGCCCTGGATGATTTTCCATGACCTATGTAAGGTTCTTTAAACAGGGGGAAAACATCTACCTATTGTCAAATGTTGCAGAAACATGGCAGTGTTCTATTCGCCCACATTTGTGGAAAAGAAGGAAAAAAAAAAAAGACTCCTCAGCGTCTTAAGAGATGACTTGTGCAACTTTTAGTGTGTGTTCTTGTTGTACAACTTAACTAATGACTGTGATCTAGCTGTCTGCCTTCCTTTACTTGTTGTGACGGTGGCAAGATGTTTGAAAACTTCATTCCCCTCCTGCCACCTCTGCCTCTCTCTTTAGTTTTGTTTATCTTATTACACTTGCGATTGTATTTTTAATTGCAGCGAGTGTGGAGAAGACAAAGAGGTTGTGGCCTGTTTGAAACCGTTCAGACACTGGGAACATTCTGCTTGTCAGTTTGGACTGGGTGTGGATAGAAAAACCAAATAGAACTGTTAAGTGGCCCAGAAATATATGCATATGCATTATATATGTATATATAATTTTATTTTACTTTTTTGTTTCTTATTTTTCTTTTTCTTTTGGCAAAGCATTTAACAGTTGGTGAGCTTATTTTACCATTAGAGAGATGTATTGGTAGGACGTGAACGTTATCAGGAGATAAGCTTTTCAAGCGTGTTGCATATGCAGACTTCATAAATACACTAATAAAAAGTTTTAATTCTCATGAGCATGCTTGTTTAATCCTCCTTTTCTATGTTCTGGGTGGTAGGGAGGGAACTCTGGTTGTTAGTGCGGACACCACAGCAATGATGTGTTTAGCAGAATTTGTGAAACAGTAAGCTTTATAATTTTTTTTATTATATAAAAAAAAATTCAGTTAACGCAGGTGTTTCCCCTATTTTAATATTGAATGTGTGGTGACGTATATTACAGATTTTGTGCTTATTATTTTATTTTCACATAACCCTTTAATTCTGGATTCTAAGAGTTGTAGCAACACATCAAATGGTTATAGCAGGAGCTTTTGATAAAAATTTTTTTTTCTTTCTCTTTTCTAACTAATTTATGGCCCTTTTATAACTTTTTATTTTTCCTTTACTGAGAACATGAATATTTCCATTTACCAGCTGATCTAAACTTAAGTATTTTTGTTTGTTCATTTATTTATGTAACACTACTCAGGTATTGGTTATAGGGTAAAAGACACAAGTCTAGCCCAGGTCTTCATCTTCCTAAAACCTTGCATATTTCAGTGTTTTCTCTGCTTCTTACTCTGCAGATCTGACTCCTCAGATTATTCTGAAGCCTGATCTAAGGGAGTTAAAGGAGGGCATGTGTACATTTAAGGGTACTCCAGGTCCGGTATTTAAGAAGTGTTTTTCAAATATTGTACTGTAAGTTCCACACACGAGTTGAAATACTTTTATGCCTCGTCCTTGTAATCGGACATGCTTAATCTCCCCATTAGGGGGCGCCAAAAGCTTAGAAATAGAAGGAACTCGAATTGGTTTTGTAGATGCCTGCCTAATTATAGGTTTAAATACATTTGTAATAAAGGTTATTTTATTTTAATTAGTGGTTAAACAAATAAAGACTTACATTTCTTAAGCCAGTTGAGTAATTAGGTAAACTTTTTAATAAATACTCACTTTTTAGTTTATTGAAAGTGCGGCAGGCCGGGTCCACACACACACTGACTCAAGGCTGGAATCGAACCCTCGACCCAAAAGGTGCATGGCAATAGTGCTAACCACTGCTGTCGTGCACCTCCTGGGTCGAGGGTTCGATTCCAGCCTCGAGTCAGTCTGTGTGTGTTTTTCTCCATCACTCCAAAGACATGCAGATTAGGGTAATTGGCGTTCCCAAATCGCGTGTAGTGTGTGTGCCCTGTGATAGATTGGCACCCCGTCCAGGGTGTACCCCTGCCTCTTCCGCAAAAAAAAGCTCCTGGGATGAGCTCCAGGTCCCCACAACCCTGTACAGGATGAGCAGTATAGATGATTGAATTAATGAATTGTTTACTGGAGAGTGTAAAGGATTCTGCTCCTCTTTTTCAGATGCTTTCATATTGCTTTCTGGTGATTTGCTCCGTGAAACACATTCTAAAAGTTTTAATCATGTACCTCTGCACGAGGCATAAACAGAGTACTTAATATGCATCTGCCCATTAAGTGGTGACTGTTTTAGCTAAAAGCCTACTAACAGCAATGTCGTTAAACATCTCTCACACATTAAACTCGTTCTCTGTGGCCTGGTACTTTGTGGTTTCTTCACATCACACCGTTATATAGAAGAGTGAGCTTACATAATTTATGTGGCATTTAGCCTTTGGGTTAGGCAGCATTTCGCATTTTAGTCCCCTCATGGCCTGTTCAAATGGAGTGCAGCATCTTCCCGAAACAAACAAATGTTTACCGTAGGTTACGGAAATACAGTACTGGAATTGTAATCAAACTGCTTTCAATTAAAATCTATCACAGTTTTATAATGTTGGATATTTTATGCCGTTGCACATGAGTGCCTGGTCATGAATATGATATTGCACTCAATGTTGAACCTTCAACACGTAACTGGAAGATTTCTTTACATTCTACCCCTCTTGAGCTCACACAATGGCCTCCGTCCTTGCTGTTGTCCAGGCCGAACTGCTCGAGAGAAGCCCATTGTCAGTTTTTGGCCATAAGGAAGACCCATCATGTATAAGTCATGGCTCCTAATTAAAACATGGCCCTAACCTATACTTGACCCCACTGTGTTCCACAATGCCTTCCCTGCGTTGCTTTGTCCGGTACCCTCTGACTTGACCAGTGTAAAGTGTTGGATGTCTTCAGGAGGCTTTTCCTGGTTCTTTGGCAAAGGTCTGGAGCGGTAACTGGAGTCCTGGGCTGCTGCAAAAAATTAATTAGGCCCAAATGAGTTTTCCACTCACTGTAAGCACTGACAATGACCAGGACATGCTGGACGTCTTGGGGTCAGGTGGTGACCTGGGCAGTGACCGTATCCAGAAAAAACACTGAATTTTATACTGGACTTTCATTTGTATTTGTGTCTGGGACACAACTCCAAAAGCAACACATTCATTTCAAGTGACTACAGATAAAAAAAAAAAAAAAAAAAAAACGTTTTTCTTAATTGATAATTTTTTTTTTATTATTTATTGGTTTTGTTTTTAGCTCCGGCTTCTTTCAGTCTTGGAGTTTTCTCAGTGTCGTCCAGTTTGTAGAACATGGGTAATGCTAATGCAAATGAGTGTGTGGTAATCTATCAATCATGTATTCCAACATCATGGTCAGTGTTCACAGTATTAAGGCCAGATCCACTAACACTCTAAGATTAAGAACTTCCTGACGATTAATAAAAAAGTTCAGTGCTTCTGACTGTAGTGAGTACAAATGCCACTAGGTGGCAGCACATAGGAAAGGAGGGCTGCTGGGGCAACAGCTGGGAAGATGAGCTGTGATTCTGTAGTACTCTTCATTGGGATGGTAATTAAAGCAATTAAACTGATTATTAGTGCTTTCCTAATGAAAGCTTTAGTCTGCCAGGAAGAGTGGCTTTTATTACAAGTGTGGTACAATGATTTCAACTGTAGTACCAGGTTCAGGGTTCTCATTTATTATTTATTTGTTTATTTAACTTTAATGTCTTGGAGCATCAGGGATGGACTAGACTGATGGGAAAGTCTTAAAGAAAAAACAAAAAAGAGAAAAACAACACTTGTGAGTGAGAGGAAGAACTTCAGCATGACCTTTTCTTGACATGGTCCCCATGTCACTATTGAGAGGTAAGTGGACGTTTAACTGCAGCTCTCTATTTGACCCCTGGGGTAAAGTTGTAGCAGGTTGTCCAGTGAGACCTAAAAATTTTGGTGGTGCGTCCTTTTCATGATCAGGGTTAATAATTGAGTTAAGTTAATAAGGTAGACTTAATAAAATGTAAAAAAAAAAAAAAAAAAAACATCTTTTATTTCAAGACAAACCGACCACACTGTTTTGGAGAAAATGATGTGGAACACGTTTGAAGAAGGGCCGGGAAGGGTGGTCATATTTTTCCAAAAACTAGACCTCATCAAAAAGTGAAGATTTCTCTGACAAGAATGTGACTTGCCGAAATTTATCGAGCGACGAACAAACTGACCGATATGATTTTATCGCTTCATGTGAGAAAATGGCCAAAAAAAAAAAAAAAACGGAGGAATGTGATGGTTCAAAATGGACAAGTGGGCAGTCTGGGTGAAACCTGGACAGATGACGACCTTACTCGGGTGCCTTTAAAAAAAATTTTTATTTTTTTTTTAGTGTCAGCATTAGCCGGTTTGTTTTTTCTCTTTTTAGGGTGATATGTTTCTCTGGATCGCTTCATACATTTCATCTCTGATTTAGGCCAAATCTCCACTGTTTAGTATATGGGACTCTATTTGCACAGTGAATATGTTTATCTTGTTTAACAAGTGTATAACATGTTAGTGCTGTGATACAACCTGCTCAGATTGTTCATTTTCTTAAAAAAAAAAAAAAAAAAATCAGATTTGCCTCATTTTCCACCTACAGAACCCTACTTTGAAGAAACGTGCCACAGTTTTAGACTGCATGAACTGAAGAAGACGCCATGCTAATAGTCTAGCTCTGGCTGCGCGGTGATGGGACAGACAGATTTGGGGCCCTCATTTTGTAGCCTGTTTTCAGCAGTACCACCCTCTCAGTTCAGCACACCCCCTCTCCCACCTAAAGAATTACACACCGGGGTGGGGGAGTTATAAAAAACTGTTTCGCTTAATAATTGATGTGCTGCATTTCAATCAATTTTACCACGGCGCTAGGCTAATTAAGGGTTGCCTCCCATTCCCAGGGGTAATTTAAAGACGGCACGCAGAAAAGAGTTGATTCTCTTTACTCTCCTCTCTCTCTCTCTTTCTCAATACATGGGAATTTGCTATTTCAGGAAAGCAGAGATGGCAGAGTGACCCGTCCTCCATGTCCGTCTCCCGGGGCGTCAGCCTAAATGCAATTAATACAGCCGCTGCGTCGACTGCTAATTATTAAACGGCAGAAAGAGATTATTTTACACCAGACTAATTTAAAGTTCATAGATGCTCGTTTTTAATTAATTAAATAAGGAAAAAGTACACTTTAAGCATGACTAAAGGCATTCCGCACGTGAAGGTAATAATTAGCCATGCCGATGGTTCTTACCTAGTCAGGCTACTTGGAGGGGAGGCTTATTAATGAGAGCAGTTTAGGAAGCATTTTCTTTGAGTATTTAACAGTAAAATTAATAACGCAGGAGCTCAATTAAGGGGAAGGGGGAGTCGTCTAATCCTTAAATATGCAAATGCACCTCCTCCCTCCAAAATCCACGTACAAGTCAGACGACAGCCCTGTTTCAATACTGCTATAAGCAGGTCTTCTATGTCTTTTTATAGTTCAAACTGGTTTCCTAAATTACATCACACATGATGGTCACTTGCAGAAAAAGCAAAATATACAACAAAGGCATTTATTATTATTATTATTATTATTATTATTATTATTATTATTTTACAATTAAGTCTTTTCTTCCCACTATATACATCATTTAAAAAAAAAGGACATACTGTAGGTTGAAAAATATTCCCGGTCCAATCCTGACCTTCTGTTACTGTTAATGTGTCATTTGGCCTTACTTCATGCGTCCAGTGCAGATTTCTACCAAACTCACCGGTTTCTTCCCAAATGGACGTAGCTGGATCAGAGACTCTAAATTTTCCCATGTATGAATGTGTGTTTGACGCCATAATATGATGTGGGACGGAGTCTGGGTTGTAATTCCACTTTCCTGTGGCCATAATAAAGTTGCTATTGAAGATTATAGAATGAACCTATAAATAATTTTGCATTGATTTACAGAGCATTGATTTTCTGGGCAAAGTTGCTATATACAGTATACACATTCATGGGATTTGACAGACGCCTTTATCGAGAGTGACTTACAAATAAATCTCACTAAAAGCAGTTGATGGTTATAAGGGCCTTGCTCAGGGGCCAGTGCAGGGATTTGAACCTACTGATGTACTGTATATGTGTTTATATTGTGTATATACTGTACAGTAGTAATATATATGAGTGGGTGGGTGTGCACTACTGTGCAAAAGTGATGGCACATGCAAATAACTGCTATAAAGCAATGACATTTTAAAAAGTTATAAGCTTGATTAATAAAACGTTCATTACCAGCAATTAATTAACTGTAATCAATTTTCTTAAAATTAGTTTTTGGTTTTAGATACAATTTGTGCAGTTTCATTAGGAAATTCGTGCTTAGGGAATTAGGTGCTTTTTTTGCTGGAATATTTATCCAAATAATGTTTGCAAATCATTATTAGACTAGTGCAAAAAAAATTAAGTCATAAAATAAACATGCATACTGTAGCAATGAATGTACTGATATAGGATTGCGCACGCACACACAGTTATATTCTTTCTATATCCTGGACTGTATTTGTATTTAACTGTAAGACAACCATAGCTCAATCCAGATCCACCCTTTTTGACATGCGCCAATTCTTTATGTATCGTGTTTTAAAATGAGTTGAATAGGGCGCATGAAAACATTTCACTTGGCAATGTGAGTAGTCTTGCTGCTTGAGCACACTGAGGGCTGATGTAAAATACAGACCTTTTCTTTGAGCTGATAGTCAGCCCCATGTGGAGACTGGGATCACCCAGGGGCAATTGACGCGGCCCTGTGAAAATCAGTATTGACATGGAGCTCCATCGACGAGGCCGGTTTGACCAGTGGTCGTTTACTACGTTGTTCATGTCTGATTGATTTACTGTCAATACGTCGAGACTAGTTTAGTCAAAGCTTAACGAGTGTGCTTGTAGATGTATTTCTCAGTTTGGTGATTGTACGTCGCGGTAATGTCTAAACATTAGCACTGAAAAACCCCAGCTGATTTAAAGATAAGGCAGAGGAAGGAAGTCACCTCAATCTGAAGTGATCCAAAGCAGGACCTTGCCCCACTGATCCAAGACTCCGGAGTAAGAAAGAGAACAGACAAGAAACGACAAGAGACTGGAGTGTTGATTTTCCATGTGCACGACTAGAGCTATTGAGAAGATGAAAAGACAGCCATGTGTGCCTCTATTAAGCATTGCCTCGGGAAGCTTTGTATTTGTTTGTTTAATCCTCTGTCCTCTTTCTCTTGTCTGGAGAAGAGACGTCCCCTCAGCAAATAAGGAATGGAGAGCCATTGGAGAATTGAAGAAGAGATGAAAGAAAGAAAGGCTGAGTGGAGAGAGGGAGAGAGAGAGAGAGTGTGGGATGTAGTGACTGGAACTGTAGTGTAGGTCTTGAAAGAATGCGACGGTCTCAGGTGTTGAAGGATTCTCCTATTACCCGCTGAGCAGTTAGAGGCAGGCTCGCCGTCGCAGCTTTCACGTGCCTTCTCTCACCTTTGGTGATAACAGCCCTTTTAATCACGATGCTTTGTTACTCGGTGTGCTTAAAAGATTACATGATTGCGAAGGCTTCTTATGAACCGCGTTCACGTCGGCTCACCTTATGCTAATTAATCTCATTCATGGCCTTTTTATTACCGAAAAGAGAGCTGTATAACTGGCTGTGTGTGTGTGTATGTGTGTGTGTATGTATATATGTATATGTACAGTATATATGTGTATATGTAAAGCCTGTTATGTAAGGAATAAAACATGACAAGGTATATAATTATAGGAAAATAATCAACAACAGAAAAAAACAACAGCATTTTTCCGAGTACACTGTCTGTCTACGACTAATAAAGTCCTAATTGTAGCATGTTTTATTTAAAAATAGTTTTATTCACACATTTTTTAAGATCTCCTCTCATGGGCAAAATTTCCTGAAAATTTCTCCAAATGTTCTGTTAAAAACACCAAATGTATCAAATATTCTTAACCATCCCAATTTGTTCTTATCCAGGTAAGCTGAATGATGAATCCCAATGGATTAGCAAAGAATTAGCAAATGCAATGCTCTTATCGCTGCTTCTACTTTGTGCAAATCAGGCAGTAGAATTGGAGAGATTTCTCTAATGGAAAAAAGGTGGCTTTTTATTACTACCTTAATAATGAAAAGAAATGAAAGTACATTGAAATAAACTTAAACAAGGAGAACTGACCTGCGTTAAAGGTAATTAATAAGGTGGCACAGTGGTGTAGTGGTTAGCCCTGTCGCCTTGCACCTCCAGGGTCCGGGTTTGATTCCTGTCTCTGTGTATGGAGTTTGCATGTTCTGGCCGTGTTTGGTGGGTTTCCTCCGGTACTCCAGTTTCCTCCCAGTGCAGTTTAGGCTAATTGGCGTTCCCAAATTGCCTGTAGTGTGTGTGCCTTTCAATGAATTGGCAACCTATTTTTTTTCCACACCCCCGCCTCGTGCCCTCCTGGTATATGGTCAGTCTCCTGGTATAGGCAACCCCACCTCCCCCCGTCCCCGGATAAAGCGGTATAGACGATGATGAGTAAGTAAGTAAATAACAAAGCAGCATTGGCACAAGATCTGGGATGCTGTGAATGCTGTGTCAGCTGAGAGACACAAAGAAATAAAAGGGTGGTTTGTTGGCACATGGACAAAAGGGAAAAAACCTCCATCAACTCCATGTTGGAGTTTTATACATAACAGTTTTAAATAACAGTTGAACCAGATATTGCTTTTCGTAATTATGGTAACAGATCAGCATCCATTCATCCATCTTATCAAATCTGTGCCGTTTTTAAAAACATGCTCATTGCGTAAGCTCTGGATGGGCAAACTATCTAAGCCATTTAGAACCTTACAGTTTCTTTATAGTCTTAATTAGGATCAATTGACCAATAGTATCTTTTAAGCCAACAAATTAAGTGACCTATAACAATCAAAATTTCATTATATGACACATTTAATTTGTTTCTCAATTTTCTCATCTTGGTAAGAGTGCTCTCGAGCATTCGTCAAGTTTTCTTTTACCTAAGAGCAGAGCGAAAATACTGTAAGAAAACCAAAATAAACAGGTTTAAACAACATCATTCAGTGACCAATGTCTTTAAGGGGGAAGAAGATTGCCTGGCAACAATGTGGTGCAGTGGGTAGTGTTGCCACCCCAGAGTTCTGGTTACAGCTTGAGTTACTACCTGTGCAGAGTTTTGCGTATTCTATCTACATCTGCGCTCTAAAGTTCTGAGATGTGATTGAGCGTGACTGTGGGAATCAGTGATCGTTCAGTCACAAGAGCATTAGTGAGGTCAGGCACTGACGTTGTTGTGTGAGGAGACCTGGGGAACAGTTGTTGTTCAGAGGGTTAAAGTCAGGGCCCTGTTCAGGACACTCTAGGGCTGTTCAAGTCAAACCGGGACTTTTGATTGTGCAGAATAACAGGTCGCAGTTATGAGTTATGCTTTTATCCCAGTGTTTCATTATTGCTTAGATACCACCTAAGGTAGAAAGTTTTCTCAGTACGCCGGAGCCATGATCAAACTGCCTGTTTCATGTCTGAAACATTGGCCTCCCAGGAATTCCTTAAATGGCTCAAACTCACTGAATGTACATCATATCATCATATGGCTTTCTTTAAAACATTTTCCTCATCCAAATATTTAGCTGTGGTTAAGGGTCTCATCACTGTACTGTGCGTGAAGAATTCAGCAAAAATCGGTTTTACGGCTTCATTCACAGGAAAAGTCCCATTTTTACTTGAACAGCTTGCATAAAACAGGAATATTTAATCACTTTTCAATAGCAATGGAGCTGTAAAAATCCTTGCACCTGACGATATGATAAAATACTAATATTCAATATCAATATTATCAATAATAATTTTTATTTAATAAAAACTTTCTTCTTCTGTTTCTTCTTGGTGGTAGTGTCTGTGCACAAGTGCAGATTGGTAACGTTGGTAATTTATTCATCTCAATTAACCATTAGGAAGGAGAAAATGTGCACTTATTGTTTTCAAGAGAAACATTGTTTTTCTTACAGCATCCCTGTGATCCAGAGGACATTAGGAAAGCCTTCCGGCTAGATAAAAAAAAACATACTTCTTATCTGTGCTTAGTTTTTGGTTCTTTTAATTGTTAAATAAAATTTCCATGTTGCAATAATTTTCCAATGATCAAGGCTATACTATTAATAACAACAACAATAATAATAATAAAACCTAGACTAAATTGCAGAATGTTTAATCATGTAAATATATATGAAAATATTTACATTATAAAAATATAAATATAATTAGTTAAAAAAAATGAATTTCAGTAAAAAAAGGGGCGGAATTCCATCTGTACGTGTTCTTATGGAGCGATCTTGTTCTGTAACCCACAACTCGATGCAAGTTGTGTTGTGTAATGTTTTAAATGGCAACTAAAGAGTGCGTGGAGACCTGATGATCGTGAGGAGCTTTATTCTCTTCTGGAAGTGCCAGGCTTTGGACAACAGCCATGGGTCATTACATTCAATTAGAGATGCAGGGCCTTCTGTGCTGAGCCTCGCAGCATCTCTGTTCAGCATTAATGTTCTCAAGAAACTGTATGATACAGTACTACACGATGTTAGGTGTTTGAACTGAGGAGCTCATTCTCCTGTAGACATGTTTAAAAGTGCCCATTTAAGGTTATGCCATGCATCAGAAGGCTGTACGGTATATCATGGATGCATGCTACTGCTCTGTTGTATGACGATACGGGTGTCGAGGCAGAACCTCGGACCGTCCCATCACGCCCCGGCTGGTCGAAGGAGACCGTTGACCTCAGGCGGGGTCGGGGTGATGACGGATGGGCGGGCTGTAATGGTGGGGGCGCGCAGCGGCAGCCCTCGGGGCAAAGCGGGCCCTCTCCTGTCCTCCCGAATGGCCGGCCGCCTGGGTTATTGATGCACCCGCCCCAGGGGGCGAGGAGGAGGGGGAAGAGGAAGGAGGAGGGTTTGTGGGAAATGGATGCACATAGGCAACTTGGCGTCCTGTCATCAAACAACGGGCTTGTGAAAGATGGCCAGCGCTCAATATGATCAGTCATCTGTTGATCAAGATGTAATGTGGCTCCGTCTTGGCTCTCGCTCGCTCGGCCTCGTCTGAGATGCCGGAGTTTTTAAACCATGCGGTCCCTTTTTGTCTTTTTCTATGTCTTTGATTTGACTTGTGTGTGAGTAATGGAGAGTAGGAAGGATCGTATTTATTTCTTTATCATGTGACTGAACGAACCACACACACACACACTCCTCCCGTACCACTCAGCCTCGTATCAAATGGCTGTGGCTGGTGGAGATGTAATGCACTCAAACAGGCAGTATTCATGCGGTGAGTGAGAAATGCATTTGCTCTGAGTGAGGGGCCTGAACGGGTCTTGCGGCCTGACCACAGCGCCTTTGTTTAGTTCCCGCAAAATACATAATGCAGCAGCTCTAACCGCTGCCAAAGTATTTACGCTCCTCCGTTGACCGCACTTAAAATGGCCCTGCGCTTTAAGCGCTCTTGATCCGCTAATGCCGGGGATCCCGGATTGGCTAACGAGACAGCTCTGGTCTCAGGTGACGTGAGAATGAGCCATGCGCCTGATAACTTTATGATCATCATTATACTGGTGGCACTGATGCATGAACCAGCTGTGCTCTTCATGACAACATCATGGCAGGTGACAGTATAGACCATTCAGCATCTTGTTGTCATTATTAGCACAGCTTTCTCCCTCCCAGAGTTCAGGAGATACTTATCCTTCAGGACAGCTAAGTAGGTGTATTATCATGATGGCTGTCACTGCTGCTGGGGCAATATTTCGCTTTTTTTTGTTCGGTCCTGTAACGTTATCCTACTCTTTAGAGCAGGGGCCTGTGCCTCTGGCTGACCCCTCTGTCTGACCCTAGTGTAAACACCATGTCATGTTTAGCCCTCTTAAATAGGCCTGGCTCTCATAAATGTTTTATGCTGGGGTAAATATCATATGCTCTTCACTTATTTACATCCGCCCAAGGAGCTCTGAAACCCTTGTCTGCATGAAATATTCATTATCATTTTAGCAAATGCATGTCTTTGTCAATACTGCTGGGTTTGGGTGCCCACCCTATCCCACTCTCCGGAGCTCGGATCAGAGCTTTATGGCTTCATAGATGTGGCAACAGGGAGGTTACGATGAATTACATTAGCTGAGGTATCCTTCGCGTCTTGCTGGCGCAAAACTTGATCCTACTTTTATGGAGCATTCGTTTCATCACTATTTTATTTTTGTCAGGAATCAATGGGAATGCCAGGACGAAATGGAACATTAATTTGATTTCTGGTTATAACTGTAACAGTCTTATAAATATAGCGTTGAAAAGCTGGTTAATACGGTGTAGCAGATTTAAAATGGAGTTAACGCACAATGCAGCACAATAGACATAATTTTTTTTTTTGCTCAGAGTAGAATCGTTTAATTTGCACGCTATGTTCATGTATGCAATTTATAATGAAAGCCTAAATAAGAAGCCTTTGTATTGCTGTGGTATTTAGTGTCTTATTACTAAATCAGATCCATGGCCTCAGGTGTGAGATTGGTGCAGATGAATACAATCTAGTTCACATTCAATCAGTTTTAACATCCAGCTCCTTCTTCTTTTTCATCTTCGTCCTTTCATGTGAGAACACTCTTTCCTTCAGCACTGTTCACCGGATCAGACCTGCACACTCACCGGGCTTTGATTTTAAATCTCAATATGCAATTTCATTTTTGTCCTCTTCTAGCAGAACATTTTTAACCCACACCATCATTATCATTTGTGTTTTTTTTTTTTTTTTTTTTTTTTCAGGTAAGATCAGAAAAAAATACGTAATCATTAATAATATTTAATAGAAACATTTTGTTAAATTAAATGAAGTTTTATGTTGCTTTATGCCAGTTAAAGATTTTAGTGTTCATGAATGCACACTAAATCCAATTATTTGTAAATTTATCCTAATATTTTAATATATCATACCAAATTGCAAGCATATTAGAAATGTTTTATATATAATTATTATACACATTTTTCTTCTTGTTCATCTCTGATTGGATGCATAAATCAAGTCCACACTCTTTACACCCACCCAAATTTTTTTTCTTGTATTCTTTCAAATTAAAAAACAAAATCTGATGGTGCGATCCTATTGCTTTTGTAACATAACAGGCCCAGATCTTTAAATCTTGACTACATGCTGTCAGTTTTGACTGCTTTCCGGGCAGCTCTGCTTTGCTCTCAGGGGAATATGAGTGAGCCATGGAGTCTGTGATTAGAAGAGTCTAGTATCTCAGTCTTTATGATGGAGTGTCAGGCTGAAATTCACTGCTGACAAAGTTTCCTTGTTGTGTGGTCTGTTGTATGTTTTTTTTTTTTTTTTTTTCTGTACCAGTATCTCAGGTTGGAAATTAAATAAATACAGTATATATTACAACTACCAGACAACTTTTAAGGCTTCTATATTTTTAGTTAATCTCTTTTATACCTGTCTTGGCGTATCTTTTCCAGTATAAAAGAAATAAAAACTGTATTTACATGGTGTCCCTAATATTCGACAATCTGAATAACAGCCCTGTCAGAATAAAAAAGCCTCGTGTAAAAAAAAAAAAAAAAAAAAAAAAAACTCAACTGGATCAGCCTGAGCCGATATGATCTGAAATGAGAAGCATCTGATAACCTGTTTACTAGGTAAATATTAGCCATGTAAAGACTTGATCCCATTCGTTCTCTCTTGTTGCGTCTTTCTGTAACATTAGGTGACTTGAGTTTCTTAGCAGAAAAATTTGTCCCATTCCTGATTGGTAAATGCTGTGAGAACAAACAACTCTCACCCGTCCTAACATTCATACACAGGGTCCCTGAGTGAGGAAGGAGCACTGATTGGCTCGGCACTTCATATGTAATAAAGCATGTAACCAAACATAGATTCAGACTCAATTCTTATAACCAATCATAACACAGAATCTCAAAGCTTAAGGGAAATACTTCTTATAACACTTCTACAGGGCAGAACTGCACACTTTGCGCATGTAAAAAAAAAATTGTATTGTGATTAAATGATTTGAGCAAATTATTGGATGAGCAACCATGTAAAGGATTGAGGTGGATCCTGGCAATTGCCCGTGCTGTCTGCTTGCCTTATGTTCTCCATATGTCTTTGGGTTTCTTCTTGGTCCACCTGTAATGACTTTCCAACAGTTGTTAACTTTAATAACATGGCGTAATTCATATTAATAAAGCACACATAGTTTCCCAGTAAAAGCTAAAGGATTGTTTTATAATAAACCATTGTATTCACTGATTTAAGACCTTAGTATATATTATTTATTCTGAACAAATAATAATATATATTATAATTCTATAATATTTATAATTAATTTGCTATGATGTACTTTGGTTTGTTTATGGCACTGTTGATGATTAAACCTTTACTAAAATGAAACAGGAATCTACAGGGGCTCAAAAGTGTTTAACTGGTAAATTATGATGTTTTAAACTGACTAAACTGAAGTGCTGTTTATCAGCTAAGTAGCAATTATTAGAAAATAATTAATACGGGGCTTGTTCGAGTCAAGCTGGAATTTTATTGCGCACAATAACAAAACAGTTACTGTATCAGAGTCAAAATTCCTTTATTTCTTTATATAATCCCCTGCTACATTAATGCACTTATCCCAGCGTATCACTAATGCTTGAATAGCATGATTGCGGAGCCATGATTGGACTGCCTGCTTCACAGCCTAAACACTGGCCTCCCAGGAACTCCTTTAATGACCCAAACTTTTGGAAATGGCTTGGAGAGAGGTCAGGACTCTATGGGGGATGTGGCAAAAACTCGCAGAAGAATGATTGTGTGTACAGTTCCCACAGACAGAGGCGTCTCTTCCGCAAATTGGCAACAAGTTATCCATCAATTTTCAAGGATCAGGTGTTCGGCTCTTAGGAACGACTGCAGTAAATAGGATTGTCATTCATGGACGTATGCACTTCTTTAAAACTTTGCCCTTTTTTTTTTACTGTGGCTAAGAGTCTCATCACTGTACTGTGGTTGAAGTCTTCTGTAAATGTCAATCGGTTTTACATCCTCATTCAAAAGAAATTTCCCAGATTGACTTGAATGCTCCTCATAAAAAAAAAAAAAAACCTCATTAGAACTTCCGTTGCCTAGACCTAATTCAGCAAGGTGACTTGATAAGGACACAATTGTTGCCTTTGTTCAACTTTACTCTTTGGCTCTTAATAGTCAGGCACGGCTCTCGCTAAAAGTGCACTTCTGGCCAGCAGTGCGTGTTTCAGTGAGACACGTGCCAGAGTTGAACATGACTTTGTCTCTCAGTTCCTCCAAGGTAATGGGTAGACACAGTGGCAGTCTTCTCTGCCCTGGGTGAAATAAGATGATAATAAGAGAAAGGAAAGCTATTACTGTCGCTGGGCTTTCATTATGCAAATGATATTAAAACAGGCTGCATGGATGGCCCCTGGCTACAGGCTAATCTCCATGCAGTGATTACAATGTGTCAAACTTAGTCATTTTGATTATGACATGTTAATTACATGCCATGTTTTCACCTGCACAGCTGATAGGTGCACTCTAAAACAAAAAAAAACTGGAGACAGATCAGAACAAATATTGTTTCTGGACATAAAAAGGAAGTAATTGTTAATTAATCAATTAACTGGGAGACCTTAGTGATGCTTGTCTTTTAGAAGGAATGCACATGTTTTCGGTAACAAGAGCACAAATACTTTGAGAAGTATATTCTAAATGGAAACCCCTAAATAAATATGATCTTAAACTAAAGTTCTGTAATGGGATAAACAAGTTGGTTACATTTGATTAGGCTTTAGTATAAATTCAGGAAAGGAAATGATGGTCAGTTGCTTTAAAGATGCATTACTTTAGTTATATAAATATGAAAAGTAATTGATATTAAAAAGGTACTGCATTAAGTTTGTTCTTTGTTGGCTATAAGTACAAGTCTGATGTTTCTTATACCTTTCTTATTAAAACTTCATTGTATTTTAAAGATATGATTTCAATGCATTGGAAGAAATAGTTGCTCCATACCCAAAATATTACAGGCTTTAATAATTAGTTTGATCCAAATCAATCATTAATTACAACACATTCATTAACCTTTTTAGGTTCCCCAACATTTATCCCCATTCCAACATTTCCGGTTAATTTAAATACACCTCATACACAGTAGATGCATTTTCCTAGTGAACTCCAGGATCCCTATCTCCAGTCGCTGGTGACGGGGCTTCCCACGCGTCTTTTATTCTTACAGAACTATTAGCAGCTGTGGAGACCCATTGTGTTTATACATCTCTAGATGGAGATGCCGATTCCAATGGAGGCCTTGCTGATTTGAATAAAGTGTTTAGGGCTAGCTGAGTGTTCTTTAGCATGAGGTACAGACAGCCTGACCCATCTACTCGGTTGATTGTTTATGTGCTTTATGCCACAAATCCTCAGGGATTCATAAATATTGATTGGAGACATAAAATGGATGGAATCCTTCTAGCAGGTCCAGGCTCTGGGAATACACTCCATTTTTCTGACGAGTCCAAGACGACACACAATGGGACATGTGCTTCAAAAACAGTTTTTCATAGTGATTTTTTTTTCCCTTCTTTTGATTTCTTTTTTTTCTTCTATTTGTCGTCTTTTGTACCTCTGGCATTGTCTGGAACTGCATGGTGATACAGTGAAGCAGATTGTCTGTGCACATTTATATATAAGTGCTTTTTCTTTCTGCTTGTTGTGTTTGCTGGATTCATGCCATGCGGATGCATTCGATTTTTTAAAAATGTATTTTTATGTATTTGTGATTATACAGAGAATGTGCACATGTGGACTTGCATGGACTTGGGCAGATGCATTATTTTGTATTGATTTGGAATTTACTTTTTGCCTTGCTTTGGACAGTGAAGGAAAAATGAGCAATGAAGTAAAAGTAAATAAACTAATCAACACATGAATGAACATACTGTATGACTGACCATTCAAACACAGTATGTTAATTTGTTTCTCCTTTCTTTTCTTTTCCTCCCTTCCTTTCACCTTTACTTTATTTTCTTCTTTCCTTTTGTCCTTCCTTCCTTTCTTTCCTTCGTTCCGTTCTATACAGGAAGTCCCTTTAACCTGAGAAATAAACTACTATATGACTCGTATCTGTTTGTGGTTTTCAGCATGTGTTCCTGAAGCATGTTACACACTTAAAAACCACAAAATGCTCTTGTGGTCAAAGCTTTTAACCTGCTGAAACAAGGTGAGAGGATTTGTTGTAAGGCAGAAATTTTATACTAAATAAATAAATAGCATTTATTGTACTGTGTTAGGGAAATGGTCCATTTCTAAATGACTCAGTTTTGTATATTTCTCCTTACAATTGCTTATAAAATGTACAGCCTTTCTGGGTTTCTCTCTCATGAGTTGAACATTAGGGTTAAACCAGTTTAGTCATCATTGTTATTGCTACAATCCCAAATCAATGGGCATTAATAAAGTATATTGATGGACTGGTTGCATGTCAATAACAATAAACGGGATGACCGGTGCTGGTTTAAGTTCTTTCCAGAATAAAAATGGTCGTTCTCGTTATCAGATATTTATAGATGGGGATATTTATATCATAATAATAATAATTCATAAGAGTTATTAGGCAATATTAATTTTCTCATGTTCTTGTCCTGTTTTGTAGGTTTAACTTGCCTTTTTATAATGAAAATGGTTATTTTTGAAGGTATGAACGCTTAGTTAAATGGACTGGTATCGTCTTTTAAATATAATGAGCACTTTTAAATGATGTGTGTTTCGTAGGGTCTTAAACTTTCGAAATTTTGACAAGACAACATTAAGAATTGTTGCCAATATTCCATATTACATGCCTTTTCACAATTAATTAATTAAATAAATAAATAACATGACTTATTGACACCTACAATTATAAGGTAGGAATTTGAGAACATACACAGTGAAGCGTCAGCTTTATTTCTCTTCATCTTTCTGCATTGGATTAGTGTCTAAAAATAATCCAGATATTATCCAGAGTTTAATTTTAGGACAGAAAGGATTTTTTAGTTTTTTTCATTTTTATGCTCAAATTGGCTCAACAGTGCTCTGTCAACTTTAGTTTAAAAAGTCAGGCTTCGCTAAATTAGCACCCTTCATAAGCAAAGCCTTCAATTTGCAGCCCAAAGAACGCGCTACTGACAAAACAAAATCGAGCGGCAACAACAACTTATTCAGTACCTGTCACCTTGTGTTAATAAATAAGAATATCTTTTTCCAAGGGACGGCGTTGTCTGGCCGATGGGGCGGGGTGAGGTGAGGTGCGTGCTCTCTAGATTAAACATCTTGTCTGGTCAGGCAGGCTCCTAATGAATAGCAATCGGGATTCACTGTGCTTTAATGAACAAGACACTGCTTTTTACAGGGTGCAATTTATTGGGCCAATTCTGTGTGTCCATCAGAACGGCTGCCCTCCTGCCCCGGTCCCTGCTTTACCTCATCAGAAAAGAAGGTGCGTGAAATTGGGCAAGTGGCTGCGAAAAGGCCGAGGGCCTCTGACTCAATTTACCCGCTGACATCTCTGATCTTGCTCCCTGATTCAGTAAGCAATTCTGGCAATAAGATGCATGGAAATTAATTACTCCATTTTGTGACCTCTCTCTTTCTCACACAAACACTCACACATATGCAGTGTGTCAGCCTACCCCTCTGGGGGTGCTGGATCAGTTTACATATGCTTAATAACAGGGCAAGGTGTCGCTAGATGTGTATACACACACGCACAGACGAGGTTTGAGTGAATGTGACATGCCGGCCAACCCACTTCCACCTCCACCAGAGTCTGGGTCACTCACTTAGGGAGGCAGGAGAAAGAGAGACAAATCCTGTGCACTTCCTCCTCTTCAAGCAGTATCTGTAGAACACAATTAGCTGTCTGTACAAATAAAGCAGGAGTTTGGTAAAAATGTAAGAATGTGAGTCTTGACGCTGCTTTTTAGGGCTGTCACATATGGCTTGTTTAAAAGAGCTTCTTCAGGTAAGTATGAAGACAACAAATCCATTCAGGTGCGGACCAAAATACCTTATCTAATAGCATTTACGTAGATAGTCTCAGTCTGCTACCAAATAACTTCTATTGTAGTAAGATCACATTCTTAATGCATTTAGAATCTTAATTTAAACCAATGCAAAAAGTGAACCAAAAAATCCTTATGTACGTACATACGTACATAGCTGTACCACTAGCACTGTTCTGGCTGTCTATATACTGTAATATACCTCAGGTCTGGAGGCGTGTGTGGTGTTTGGATGTTCTCTCTGTACTTGGTGGGTTTCCTTCTACACACCAAAGACATACGTTGTAGGCTGACTGGCATTTCCAAATTGGCCCATCCAGGGTGTACCCTACCTTGCGCCCTGGGTTCCTTGGGATGGTCCACAGGTCCCCTGTGTACAACAATATGCAATATAGATAATGGATAAGTAGATATAATATCTGATCATTTATTAAATGCCGACTCAATGAGCTCTGTGCCTGGGTGGCTGTTGGTTACCCCTTTCTCATCACTAAATTTATGCCCAGTAAATGTTTTACAAGCATGTTTTAATCCTACATGCCCTTAAGCTATTGTTTTTTTCTCTTTTGTTCATCTGTGCAGTGAAAAACCAAACCAATCCAAATCTTGCCCCATGGCCAATGCACAAAAAGTATTAATTTAGCTCTGATTCATTCTCTCATAGTAACCAACTGTGTCCCACAGCAGGAATATAATATAAGGGGTTTGCAAGGTTATCTGGTGGCAGTTCATAGACATCTAGATAGCTGCTAGTTATCTAGCTCTCATTTGTCAGATAAGGACATGGGTTTTATTTTCCATATTTGCATTTTTAATTTTTTTTAAGAGGAGAAACATAAAAACTTTATCATAGAACTTAAACTTTATTTATCAAGAGTAGCTAAGTTAGCTAACCAGCTAGCTAACAACATGGTTTTCTAGGCTTAAAAATTATTAGTTATCATAAAGTTGTTATATAAAGCTGTGAATAAATGAAGTGATTGATGAATTTTACAATTAAAAACTCAAGTCTGTGTTTTTTTTATTTGGCATATTTTTGTGTGGTACTTTAAAAATTCAAAATACAATACCTGTAGATACTGTACTCTTTGGCATTACTGTACATTAAGGACTTCATATGTCCAAAGTGTCCTTGCATTGGACTTGCATCTGCTCTCATTTTCGTTGTCACCCACTCCATTTAATAATTAACATCCTCATTCCATTTAAATGTATGTAAGTTTGGATTCATTATATAATCATAAATAATGATTAAACATTGAAAGAGCTCGCTAGGATTCGCTACTTTGCACGAAGTGTGTTTTCAATGTTACTAGCATGGCATTGTTGCAACTTAGCTTTCATCATACAGGTTTATTTACCTACTGATGCCCCATGGCTCCTTACAGGCAACCTGAGAGAGTTCATTGTTACTTATTCATTGGCCAGACATCAGGTCAGCTCTGTGTTCACATTACACACTGACACTCGATTTGCAAGGCTGCGGTAAACACTGGCTGCATCTGTCATCACTTTACAAAATCTGCCGTTCTGGCACGCAGCAGTGCCACCTTTTCATGTGCTGGTGTCCAAGACCTGCCAACCAAACCACAGAACAGGTGGGTTTGTTGTCCCAGAGTGCTCTGATACCTGAACCACTGTTCTGGCATTCTATCTAAAGCATCTGAATACTTTTACACTACGCTACAAATTCTAACCTTAGAATGCTACCTGACAAAAATGGCTTGCCTTTGTAACCTGTCATTCATTTATGACAGGTCTGCTGGAGCTAGCTCCGGTTTCAAACTCTGGAGCATCAGGTTTTAGCATGGCATGCGAGAACAGGGGTGATAAAGAGACAGAGAAAGATGCGGTGCATTTTACGGTGTAGCTGGAGTGTAATTACAGCGGCACCTTAGTCGAAATATCACTTTCTCAAGTCATGCATTAGCCATAACCTCCAAGTCTGAAAGAACCGAGCCAAAGGTCAAAGATGCAAGAGGATGTTTAGCTTGGTGGTGGGGTAATCTTTAAGGGCAAAGGTCAGGTTGAGATAATGAGACGTTTAAGGGGACACTTGACACTATTTAAATTAGCAGTCATGTAGGTGGGGCTTCTTACTTTTATATACTGATGCAAGGAACTAATTGCTGTGTAAAGTGGATTATTTCCCAATTAGACTTTAGGCTGTTCCACTTTTTCCCACAGAAACATACAAATAAATAAAACACATTAAAATATTAATTCATACATTTAATTTTTATTTATTAATGAAAGACATACTCTCTCTTAATCTCTATATTGCTTATCCTGTTCAAGGTCACTGGGACTTGGTGCCCAAGATGGGGTACACACCGGTGCCAATCCATCACAGGGCACACACATACTGCAGGCAGTTTGAAAATGCCAGTGGGAGGTAACTGGAGTACCTGGAGGAAACCCACCAAGCACATGTAGACCCGATACAGGACTCAAACCCTTGACCCTGGAGGTGCGAGTCTACAGTGCTAACGACTATGCCACTATGCCATGTTGTGTCAGGTACATCTGTTACATGAAAGAACAAAAAGAACATTAACATGTCTTGTTAAGTTTTGGGGAAACAAAAAAATCTGGGGAGAATTAAGAAAGAGAAAGTTTCATAAATATTTTTCTGTACAGATACAGGAAGTATTGCCATATAAGGAATAAGAAAGCACTTAAATGGATTTGACACTGTCTAAGAATATGCTAATGCAGGCGAATTTTACCGTCTAGAACAGACAGAAAAAACACCAACATTAGGTTAATATGACAAAAATGAATATTATATTAAACGAATTTTATCTTGATACAATGAAATTGAACAGATTTCTGGCCTGTACCTCATTACCCAACCCCAAACACTTGCCCTATTAACAGCCACCGAGTTTAAAATCAATTTCATAAACCTAGCATGACAAGGGGTCATAGTGTAGTACTGGTTGCTATCTATATTTGTTGCAATTATCCTCACATTTCCCCAGCATTAAATAAATGTGTGACCTGACAAAGTTAGCTAATGTCTTGTCCACGTTAACATTAGCTTCTCATTAGTAATCAATATAGTGTAAAGTACAATAACTGTGACATTGCTCAGTAGCTAAACCACATTGGAGCTTGCTAATGTTGTGAAAGTTGCTAAGCATTTACATTTAGTTGAAAATGCTGAGAAGAAAGAATATGGAGTTGCTGTTTACAAAATTAAAGCAAAACTCTTTACCTCATTTCTTCTCGTTGTCTTGGCTTTTAAGGTGAACGCTGATGTTTTAGCATTCTTGCTAACATTAGAGAATAATTCTGTTTAAATTAGCAATCCATTAGCAAGTGATGTTTGCTCACTGAGAAAATCTTTTTAAGTATCATTTAAAATTAATGGCTAATTTGTATTTTAGCCTTATTAAAAAAAAAATTATATATACTGTATATTCAAGACAGTTTTACGTGTTTTTCAGTGCTAGCACAACATGTAGGCTAATGTATAATGTTAATTAAAAATTGGATAAGTTGTTCAATCATTTTGGAGATGGGAATTAACTTTTACTACGGAAGTTCTCAGATGAAAACTAAATAAATATATTTATTAGTGTTGTAAATCCATGCTTTGGATGTACACTAAAGTCCACTGTAAAGCTGACGGGATCCACCTGTACTGTATGTCTGTGTGTGTGTGTGTGTGTGTGTAATGTTCCGGCGAGATTCCCCTGGCTAACTTGAGCTCTGTTCACACTGCAACGCTGTAACATGAAGCAATTAACCTAACAGTGAGTTTCCCCCACCTCCTCCTCCTCCACCAGCGAGGGACCCGGGGTTAATTGGCAGCTTGGCTTAGACAATTTGCTGGAATCTGAGGCCGGGTGTAAAGGGCGACGCTCTGCTTTGTAGGAATCCGTGAGGCACACGTACATCACACACGTCCCCCCGGAACAAGGACTTTATAGATGACAAGCCCTGCCAAGCAACAATTTACCTCACATCATGACATTTAAAATACGTGGAACAAGGACGGGCTCTTGTTTTCAATCTCACAAGAAAATTAGGGACAGATGAAACTGTGCCAATGTATTTATAAATATGAATTAAATAGACATTTAGATAAAAATTAATTCGATAAGCATGAAGAATGCCTTATTCTTAGATACAATTGGAGATGAAATATTTCTATTTAGGAAACTCCTGGTAAAAGGATTTTATTAATATTATGTATTGTATTACATTATAAGTGAATAACCCTTAAAGGCACCTATTATGCCAAATTCACTTTTTAGTCATTTTAGACATTCAGATGGGTCTTCAGTGTGCATACACAAAAAATATTTCTTTCTTTTTTTTTTTTGTTTTGTAGTGGCCTAGGCTTAAACGGGATTTAATCTGATTAGATTTAGATTTTTCACTAATATGACCTCATATGTGGGAAACCCTCCCCCTGCAGCTTGTGGCTCAGCTCTGCTGTTTTCTATCAGGACAGCGCTTAGCAATAGCTCATTTACATAAACACTAAAACGTTGTGTTCAGAGGAGTCAAACAAAGTGGGACTGAGACCAATTTTAACTCAAAAAACTCAAGCAGCATGGATGTGCGCAAAAAACACATTTTTGGCCAATGACAGATTTTAAACAAACATGGACAGGGTGTGTGGTCAGACAAGGCTTCAGATGACTTTTTTTATATATACTTTTGAAATGCGTACAATTTACAGCTAGCAGAATATGGGAATGACTCCATGAAAATGTTGAAATCACCAAATGCTTGTATAATTATTAATGTAGTATTATTCTTTTTTTTTTATAGAAACTATTGAAAACAACCATACTACAGATGATCATAATGTATGTTGCAGGAGGTAGCTTAGTGGCTAAAGTGTTAGACTACTGACCAGAAGGTTGCAGGTTTAAACCCCACCACCACAATTTGCTGCTGTTGGGCCATTAAGCAAGGCCCTTAACTGCTTAGATGTAAAATTGAATAAGAAATGTAAGTTGCTCTGGATAAGGGCATCTGCCAAATGTTGTAAATGTGTCTGTGGTACGTCCTATTTCTTTGCCTCTGTAACCCACCCAACTTTTTACTCAGTCATATTTGTATAGCTGGTTAAAATGAAAGAAAAATCTGTTAATCATATTGCCTAGGTTGTGCTAAAAAAAAGGATATTTTACACTTTATTGCACAATACCCTTATATACAGTATATTTATTCAAATATACTAATGCAAAAAAAAATATTAAAATGCCCCGGGTTTTAAACCTTTAAAGATGGGACTGTTAAAGGTTGTATTCCCAGTTAGTACAGCCAGCATCTTTATCGGAATGCCCATTAGGGAATCCCAGCCAAGGGGGTACACAAGTCAGGGCACGTCAGTGCCAGTCGAGTCTGGATAAAACAAGGAGAACATAATACCTGTCCAAAATCAAATATATGAATAGGTTTCGTGGAAATCCCTGAAAGAAGCCGAAAGGGGAAGGACAAGGAGAAGGACAGAGTAAATTTTGTTTTCTCATTACTTACACTGAAAAGAAAATGAATGAAAGTCTTGATTAGTTTTTGTATGTTTGTCATTATATAATTTTATCATAGGCCTTTTTTATGTGTTGTAATAGCTATCTAGACTGAACAAAACTTTTAGCTGATTCATCTAACATGTGTCGTTTATCACGTGTGTTAGTGAAAACCTTTCTCTCTTTAGTCATCTACTATGCTCACTGTCACTGCTAATCTTCAACAGAAAACCTGACTATTAAAGTGGATTTAGAAGACCTTTTTCTTGGCCTCTACCCTGAGGATTTGCACTGGTTTTAACTTGTATAACCGGGGTTATAGAAAGTACTGCTACAGTCCAAAATGTACTGTTTTTACAGGACTGTGTCTTGAGCCACCCCTCATTTTTTTCATATTGTGTTTCCAAGGAACCAGACCTTCTTGTATTTTTTTAGTGTAGTCTCTAGGAATAACTCCCCAGGCTTCCTGATGGACTTTTTTGACTCTCATGTTTGCCAGGTTTTTGGCTCTCATTTTTAATCCAGTTCCTGTACCTGTTTCAGAAAAATGTTTTTTTCAATTGTTTAGCCACGCAGTGACCTATAAATCATTCAAGCATTAAAAAAAACAAACAAATGGAGGCATGAACCAGTGAGAAACACATGCAGATGATGACAGAATCAGTCTGGTGATAGTATACTGGTGATGGCGAGTGGTGGGAACAGACGAGAGGGGAAATGAGGTTGCTGCTGAGGTTGTTAGATAAACGCCAATTTTTTAAACTTGTATCTTTAGGCACGATCCAGCCTGTCCCATTAAACCATTTGTTCCCATTTCTTTATTTAACATAATTGAATGTAATTTAATATAATGAAATGAGACTTGCCTCAAGACTTGTGCATAGTACTGTATAATGTGGTTTTACTTAAAAATAGTCATTCTGCATAGACTCACTTAATGAAGTACAAATAACATAAATAGTTAAGCTTTTATGGACAAAGCAAATAATATAAATGTATATATTTTTAGCTTTGTTTTATTGATGAAATTTGTGTCAAATAAACATTACATGCAATCAAATTAGGCACCTATACACCCACCATGTTTTTATCTTAAAGCATTATATCCATCAGCTTGACTGATTTCTTCTACAAGTTAAGAGGATTTTAGTGTCTCATTGGGATCAGAATAAGTTTCTTAATCTCATAATTTCATAGCATGCTTAAATCAAAAACGTTTAAAGTACAAAAAAATGGACTGTGAGCAAATGTGGTAAATGTTAACAAGCAGTAAGTAAATTGAGAATACGTCCATTTAAGCATGATTTAATTAGACCCAACTGTCTGCAGCAAATGCCTGCAATTAACTGAATTACTGCAAAAAAGTACAGTTAGAAATGAAAATGTTGTCAGGTCAAACAGATTTTAATTTCATATAATATTTAGTATGAAGTCGTTTATCCTTCAAAACCTGCTGGATCTGGCTCGGCATAGGCTCACAAAGATGTTTTTAGTAGTCTGGTGTCACTTGCTCAATCCATGCATGCTTGGACACTTTCTGAAAATCATGTCTGCAATTTACTGGAGAATTTCCTACAGTAGTTTTAGCCATTTTTGTGCCGAGGTGGACACCCCGTCTTCAGAAAGTAAAGATTGTGCCACGTACTGTATTTGTTCCATCTATTAACTAAACCAGCTGATTCTAGTTGGTACATTTCTTCAGCCAGATATAGGCTCATACTAATTCTTGACATCACTTATTTTGTGCACAGGCAGAACTAAAATACATGGAATATATTGTCTTAATACTTTTGGCCACCACTGTACAGTATATTGAATCTGAATACCAGAATAAATAAAACCTAAATGCTGTAGCGCATGTAAAATATATTTTTACTGTAGTCGAGTAGCCATTGGGATTTTGAAGTGACAAGTAGAATAATTATCTTCTTTCTTGTAGAACTGTGTTACAGACTCTCCTACATTCAGTAAAATAACAATATAATAACAATATCGTTCCTATTTAGAGGGCATTTAAACCCCAGTGGAAATTATTACCGAGCTGTGCAGTGCTGTTTGGATGGGCTTTTGAATCACATTTGGATCATATGGAGATTTTCCAGTTAACCTGCCAGATTTCCAAATCCCCTGGTTGTTGGTGTGCAGAGGGAAAGGAGCGGCTGTGTCTCTGTCTTCATTCAGATAGAGGCTGCTGGACACATGGGGCACATCTAAGGGGGTTGAATGTGGTTTGGCCTAAGGCAATGAATCTCTCTCTCTCTCTCTCTCTCTCTCACACACACACACACACACACACACACACACACTTTTCTGTACCTCCCTGCTGAGTCTCATAATGCCCGAAGTCTGACTACTACAAGCCTAGAGACTGTGAAGCGCAGTACAGTGTTCTGTCTCCGTGCTCTCTCTTTGGGGGAGGATGAGAGGTGTGAAAGGTGATACGCTTGGATTGGCAGAGCGCTGATTTATGTCTTTGTGTGTTACAGGTATTGCTGTTTTCAGCTTGGATCCAGTTGTGCCAGTAGTGTAAAGTCACAGATTGCATTTTGATCACCTGGTTATCCAGATGTTACCGTAAGCCGTAAAAACCTTAATTTTCCGCTGTTTTGGCAGATTTTAATTGCACTTAATTTTTTTTATGTGACTGATTTGAATTTGACTAAATAGAAAACTGAAATAGAAAACCTTACTGGTGTGACATTAGAGAAATAGTACATTCAATTTGTGTTTCCAATGTACTACTGGTCCATTATTCTCAGGAACCCGCTTTACTTTTATATTAGGCCTACACTGTAAACCCTAATGCTCAAAGCAATTAAACATATTGAGTCCTGTTAACTTAAATAATTACAGTTAGTTCAAATTAATAGACCTTGATGAGTATTTAGAACTTTTCGGTATTTATGAGTTTGTAGAAATTACACTTTTCAAGTTAGCTGAACAAATTTGACATTTTAAGTACTTAAGTATCAGTAACTGTCACCTTAAAGTTCCACCAACTTAAAATCTTTCAGACTAGCGATTTTGTGTGTGACGTCATCGGGGCAATAGGGCACTGGTGGCTCAGGTTGAACAACAACTGGGTGAAGTGCCTGTCTCAAGCCCAGATATTATGGGAGGGTTGTGTCAGGAAGGGCATCTGGCGTAAAACCTGTGCCAAGCTTGTGTGCTGACCGGATTGTCTGCCGTAGCGACCTATTGCCGGAAGCAGTCGAAAGACCAACAACATTTTTTTTGATTTGCAACATCTAAAAAAAAAGATAATTACTATTAAATAGTATGAGTTAGGCTACTCAATAATGCAAGTATAGAGCGATTAATGTGAATGAGTACAACAAACTCAAAAACTTATTCGGGTTTACACTGTAATGAATATATATGAACCCCATTTGAAATAAACGATAGTTTGCAGTTAATAAGAAAGGTTTTTAATTTACTTGCCATCAAAAGTTAAATCTTTAATATTAAATGTTTATAGATATATTTATTTCTATATGCATTTTATTTATATACACCTAAGCTTGAAAAAGTGTGTATATTTTTGCTCAAAGGAATAAGATGATATAATGGAATGTTATAAAAAAATATATATAGACTGAATATTTTATTATAATAAATCTTTATATTAAATAAAAAAAAAACTAAAACCACCAGTTTATTTACTCCAGTGCACTTATATCGTTTCTACTTATTTATTTATTATTTCATTTTTTCATTAAAACAAAGAACATAATTGTATAATAATAAATAATAATATTTAATAATGATATAAACAATATTATAATTAGACGAGGCCAAAACAAAACAAAAGTTTTTAATTTTTTTTATAATTTCCCCAAAACTTAAAAATAAAAAAATATAAATCATTTCAGAAACCAACATTTTTTTTTGCCCTTAAAAATAATTTAACGAGATGTGCTTTTACTCTTATTCAGACCTGAAAGCTTATATTGAAGCTAGCAGTGATGTTAATTCACCTTTGAGTGTGAGGTACTGTTTACTGTGTTCGGACTACCAATATTGATTCGCTACCTGCTTCTGGATTACCCACAATCCCCCGTCTTCCTCAGAGCTGTTTTGCCCTGCTCACTGGGCCTCGACCGGTCTGTATCAGCGGCGTAATAAAAGGCCGGGCAGCACTGTGGGAGTAATTAAGTGACTGATGCTCAGAAGAAGCCTTTACAAAGCTGCAGTAAATTGGCCATTTATTAGCAGAGCCACATGGAAGGAGAATTTCAAATAGACAATAGAGCCAATAGTAATTCAATCTGAGCTTGTACTTACAGAAAACAGCGGGATAATGAACTGCTGGATTACACGCAGAGGATCAAGGCAGGGTGGGCATGGGCGTAGGGTGGGGGTGTGAGGAGCATTAATGACACACACACACACACACGTACACACACACTTGTCCTGATTGTGCTAATATTGTCATTCAAGCTCTGAAAATATTCCTTGGAACATCGCCGAGACTCAATTGTAGGATGACTTGGAAAACCCTCAGGGGACAACATTAAAGGTGTAGTTTGTGCTTGCAAGAATGAGAGATAGAAAGGGAAAAAGGAGCATATCAAAGGGGAGAATACAGAAGAGTGTTGAGAGAGAGAAAGAGAGAGAGAGAGAGAGTAATTTATAGGTGTCTGAGGAATAGAATTTATCACAGGATCCGCTCTATGCCGCTGAATTGATATGTAGTTGATTTCAAACAACAGCCCTCAGGCGCCCACTGGGGACATTTTTAAATTTTACGCTTGGATATATCTGTTTAACTCTCCATTTACCAAAACAGCGACCTGACTCGGGGGTTCCAGGGTGGGGCAGCGAATCTGGGTATGACCCCCTCCGACAGGAGCGTAAGAAAACCAGCCAGAGGAAAGGGGGAGACATATGGCTTTATGGCGTGCTAATATATTGCCACATGAAGCATGTGTAAAGCCGTTAGTGTGGATATAATTAAGGTGATGTAAGCAGTGTACAATCATAGACCTGATGAGGCAAACAGGATAATAATCTCTCTCTCTCTCTCTCTCTCTTTCACACACACACACACACACACACACATACATGGCAGTTTCCTACTTACACAATTGTTTTAATAGTGTCATTAGTCTGAATTTTAAGTACTAAAAAAATGTTTACTGTGTAAATAATAAATAACAATTTATTTGGTCACCAAGGTGAGGCATATTTATTTATTAATTTTTTTGCACACAAAGTCTCTTTTTTTGAAATAGTAGTTAAAACACAAGGCATATCAATTTAAACGAACACCACTTACATGTAATTTATTATTATTATTTTTTTTTATTATTATTATTAATAATAACAATAATAATAATAATAAGAAATAATATTACCGGGGAAATAATGTTTTAAACGACATGACTGTCATTACATAATTAAATTAAAGGTTTAAATTAAAAAGTATGTAAAATATGTCAAATTGTAATAGGTTTTAAGTTTTAGTTTGTTTTTATTTCATTCTATTATCTTTTTCCCTGTTTAGCCTGTTTTTTTTTATTATTATTCTTTTTATAATCAACAGTATAATATACGATACTATGGCACTTTTTTCATTGCTTTTATATCACTTTATAACTCATTAAAGGGGACTTAAAATATCAATTTATCTTTAAAAATGTATCTTAAAAAATAAAAATTAGGAGGACATGACATTTTAAAATGCTGTTTTAAAAGAAGATATTCTTTTTTGATCAGATGTGTGAATGTGTGTTGTAATTTTGGATTTAGAATAAAGACAGAATACATAATAATTTACAGAAAAAAAATCATGTGACATACTGTATATACAAACATAAACAGCTGCATCCATGAATTGTTGTTTAATAGCCGGTATGGGTTGTTGAGATTCCCATAAACACTGCATTCTGCATGTACAAATAAATTACACTTGGTTTGTAGCATTATACAATTTGAAGCCTTTGTTTCACACAGCAGCTCATTTAACATCCTGCCTGTTACCATCGTTGACATTTTTTCTTGAGATTGACGTCTGATTAGTCTGGACGGTTCATCTGGAGTGGCAGCAGTATAACCCGAGCTGTTATACAAATAAATATATAATGCCTCTCTTTTATACAAGGTGAAGTGACCCCAGCGCTGGCTATTGATTGGTGGTGACCGCTCGGTGTCCCCCTGGCCTGTGACACTTCAGATCAGAGGCCAGTGGTGGAAATCAGGTTGGTGACACCGTTGGCCCGAAAACCTCTCCAAGCGATTTTTGTTTAGAAGGCCAATGTGAATCTCATCTAGATTGATTGGGCTGTAGACAGGGAGGACACGGCCCTGCTTCAACAACAATGCATTTCATATGATGTAATGTGAAAGCTGCCAATATTGTTGATTCAATCTGAAGTGGTTTTTTCGACAGTTAAGGTGGGGGTGTGTGTGTGTGAAAGCAGCTCGATCAATAAGGCACTTACCCTGAGTTATGAGTGTTTTGGTCAGATACACTGTAATAATCTAATTGTCATTCAGAAATTTCAGCTTGAGGTGAATTGTAATCATGCAAACTCACATGAACAAGGAGATGTAGTCCTGTAAATTACAGAACTGTGGAAAACTCTTGAGCTACCTCTCATTTGTTTATATGTTGCTTCCAAAGAGCCAGACTTTCTTATATTTTTAATGTAGCCCTTTTTTCTCGATTTTCACTGGAATGATTTTTATTTGTTAAGCCTATGTTTTTATTTGAAGCCCAGTGACCTATGAATCATTCAAGCATAAAAAAAAACAATCTAACAGAAGGCATGAACAAGTGAGAAACAGGTGCAGATGATGACAGATGATCAGGCTGGTGTTTAGGATACTGGTGATGCTGAATGCTGAGTGGTTGAAACAGAAAAGAGGGGAAATGAGGTTGCTGCTGAGCAACCAACTTTTAAAGTGTGTCCTTAGGAATTTTGCTGTTAATTTAATTAACAGAAATAAATTTTATATGATTTCAAATAAAGAAATCAGGTGTGGCGTGGCTCAAGATGTTTCACTATACAGAATTTACATTCTCAATTGTGGTACCACTGGGTACAGGGCAGGAATATACACTGTGGATGCCAGTTCATTACGAGACACCTTGCATTCACATTCACACACTTACACTGACATTGTGGCAAATCCATCTTTATGCATAGTTTTGGACTGAAATAGGAAACCAGAGAAGCCGTGAAGAACATTCGAAGCTTCAGAATGATAGTAACCTGAGCTCAGAATTGAACTGAGGACCCTGGAGCTCTGCAGTGACAATATGATACAGTGCACCAACCAACAAAATTTTGGTTGTCTCGTTACAGGGGGCCAGTGGTAGCTTAGTGGTTAAGGCATTGGACTACGGTTTGGAAGATCCCAGGTTTAAACCCCACAACCACCAAGTTGCCACTGTTGGGCCCTTGAGCAAGGCCCTTAACCCTCAACTGCTCAGATGTGTAATGAGATAAAAATGTAAGTCGCTCTGGATAAGAGCGTCTGCCAAATGCCTAAATGAAAATGTAAACAAAACCTTAAACATATCACTGTTGACGGAAGCAGACATTCTGTTAACTAATGCCTGTCAGAATAAGCCATTGTAAATGCTTATCTAGATTGTTGTCATTAAGACCTTATTTACGTCATGTAGGGCTATGAGCACTATCATTACCTGGTGCCTACATTTGTAAAAGAAGAATTCATGAAGTCAGAACAATCTGGAAAATCCTAAGTGAGATTTGGCTTAAACAGGACATTCCATCAACTTTTATTTACAGTCTGTTGTTGGCAAAATGGCAACTTGTAAAGCCGGTTTATCTATAAACAGCGTGGATTGAGCCCCTAAACCTTTTTGACAGCCTGTATTGTGGAGAGTTGTGAAAATCAATAGAATCATACAACAGAAGCAGATTAGAAAAACTTCACACCTGGTATTTTTGGTTACTTGTCAGAATAAAAACAAAATACCCTCTAATGTGCAAGCGGTATTGGTGAATGAATGTGTGTACTGGTACCATAGACAGATACATCTCTTCCAGTTGGTGACAAGTTATCCATCAATTTTCAAGAAACAGATGTTCCACCTGCTGAATGTTCCTGGAACAACTTCAGTTGGCTCTGAGCCACCTGAGATGGGATCGTCATTTACAAATGTATGGCCTTCTTCTGTAAATGTTGATTGGTTTTACGCCTTCATTTATGAGAAAATTTATCACAATCCAGACCAGACTGTTCCAGACCAGTATTAAAAGTACGTGATTATATTTAGCTAAAATAATGCAATAAAGCATTGCAACAACTGGTGCTACTTCAGGTTCTATTCATGTATCTGAGTTATTGGTTAATTTCAGAAGGAAATCTTGTCCTATTGTGCTCCATAATCATATCTGTCGCGGGAACGTATGCATGGCTTGTTGACTCTTGATGATACAGTGGTGAATATAAAATCCTCTTTTTCCTCCCTTTCCTTTCTCATTGATATGCGCTCATAAAGTGAAGCAGAACAAAAGCAGATGGAGCACAAATTTGTTCTTCTGCAAATAATACCCGCCGCTCCTCATATGATTACCGCTGAATGGAAACGCCGCAAAGTGACCAAACTTCTCAGCGTTTGAATTAAATTAGTCTACATATCAATTTGATGTTGTTGTTGTTGTTTTTTTTTTCCTCGGCTTTTATTACTCCACTATGATTATGCGGTATGTTGGATTTTCGTTCGTTTTGCCGTATGGTGCCTGGAGACTGCAAGGAATTCAACAGAATCGATGAATTTAAATATCACCGTGTTGCGCATTAAGGCAGAGAGTGAAATGGCTGGTAATCCGTTGAGCTGAAACCGGTCGCAGGTTTTTTGCCGATGCCAGCAGCTTTTCCAGTGATGGATAGATACAGTGTCAGAAGTTACTCGATTAAGCGCTGTTTCACACTGCATAGATTCCTATTTAAAAGTCTCGAGACCCATAATTATTTATTGATGTCTGCTTCAATCTACATTCTGCCTATAGAGTGTGGTCCACAGTGCCTAAGGGAACCTGTTTACCATGCACACTTGTTCACTCGTTCCTTTAATGGACTCAGTGGGAGAAGATGCAGATCGGCAGTAGGCCAGAAAGCGCGCTGAAATTGCATTGAGTCACATTGCTGCAAGTCCCATTGCTCCTCAAAGAAAGCGAAACAACAACAAAAACTCAACTTTACAATGTCAGGATGGAGAACAGAGAGTGGTTTAAAAGCTGTGGATGAAAAAGCGGACTAATGACTCAAACCATGTTTTCCTGGGTCACGCATCTGGGTAGCGTAAAAATGGAAGCTGCTGGCTTGCTTGCTTTAAAACACTCTTGGTCAGTAGTGATACTTTGGCTTTAGCTTTAAAAGTCTGTTGTCTTTTTCTTTGTCCCTTCTCTTCATAGAGTCTTTGTTCTTGTGCACAAGGAGTCAAGGTTGAAGTCAGCCGGCACTCGGTGCATTAACAGAGATACGACAGACCCTCAGGTGAGGAGGAGATGAATGGGTCGGACCTGCACACATTAACCCAATCCAATCCTGTGCATTCGGAATAGATGAGGGAAAGGGGCTTTGAGCAAATAGAAAATGTATTTGGGATGAGGAGGGAATCATCGTGAACGTTGTGTGCATGAGTAATGTGCAGGTCTGGGCTTTAGAGACAGTATAATAACTGTGTATAAACTAATACATTTGTAAGTTCATAAGATCCTGCAAATATCACATGTTCTATGATGTTTTAACCATTATAATAATGGCGCGAAAATGAGTAACAATAAAAATAAACAAAGTTGAGAATTTTAGCAAAGAATTAGAAAATACACACCATGATGTAATAGTAGCTCACATTCATATTGGCATTCTAAGGACATTCTAATGAATTATTCTGCTTTAAATTAGCTTAAAATTGGATAGTAGTGTTTTTAAAGTGACTTAATCAGTCCATATCATATTATACAACAGTTAGTTATAGTAGCCGTCTGAGTCCACAAACATTCTAGTCATACTTTTTATTTTCTTACACTGAAACCATTACTTACAGTAGACATGGAAAATACACATTTTTACATAATTTTTTTTTTCATAAATTTCACTTCTCCTTTAAATGATAAAAGTTTACAGATGAAAAAAATCATAAAGAAAAACTAGTGTCTCTGGTAGAACATTTAACAGACATTAAAGTGAGCTAGCTAGCTGATGACTGTTAGCATGCGTAGCGTCTTTGGGTACTTTTACTGCTAAAAGAACAAAAATAATTAAACAATTGATTATATTGTGTCTGAAATGGGAGATAAATTATTATAATTTCTTATTTAGGGTACTGTTCTATAAATGCATTGTTACACTTGCTGTCATGAAATTATTTTTAATATTGAAGCAATTAGCTATGGCTGAATCGCTAATGGCTAATCGTTGTGCTTAAATTAATAGGTGATTAAATATAATTGAAAGTATAGAAAATATTTTTCTCATCTTATCAAACTATTTATCAAATTTTGTTTAGAATCTTTTTGATATCACGTGTGATGTGAATATTATAAATATTTCCTAGGAGTGAAGGTAAAACAGGATTTTTATGAAAAAAAAAAAAAATTATATATATATATATATATATATATATATATATATATATATATATACCTCTACCTCAGAAATAAGCAGTGAAGTATTTTAATGATTAGACTGTGGTTGTGGTCAGATAGAACACGCCAGATTCCGCTTAAAAAGCCTGTTTTCTTTCCAATAATATTTGCAAATGTACTTTTAATGGAAAACACATTTCATGCTGATTACGGTGTTTAAATAGATAATTTTTAAATCTATAATATTGAAGAAACCCGAGCTCCTACATAGCCCACGCCTGTCATAACAGTGGGATTTGTAATTTTTCCTATATTTAGTGTAATAAAGCATTTATGACTGAGTGAAATTTTACATGGAAGTTGAAAGCCTTGGGGACTGAACCTACAGCTCAGGAGCCTTCACATGAGCTTCATCAGCTCTGTTTTATAAAAGTGCCATGAAATGTTTGTGCTTTATGTCACACGAGGCTGGAAAGTCTCTATTGATTTACGTCGCTGTGAGGCAGGGAAAAGTTGCACAGCTTTGAGCGATACTTCACCGCTGGGGCACTCCGGCGTTCTCCTGATACGGACCTTCTTTCTCCCTCTCTTTTTCTGTTAAGATGCATGAAATGAGAGGTCCTGTCAAAACACGTCTGCTGTATTTCATTTCCAGAGCGGGGTGTGATTTTTTTTTCTCTCTCTCTGGCCTTTTCTCTGTATTGTACATAGGCCAAGTAATGCTAGTCACCCCATCAAACATTTAGTGCAGGTAGCTTGATTGTTCCCTGGTAGCTACAGTGGGGTATAACTTCCAGCCCTTTTTGTCATGTTAACTGCAGTCGATCAATGGCTGGAGGTCAGGGGCTCTTGATGTAGGTGCGAGCTTAAAGAGAGCGAACCAAAGAGGGAGGGTGAGAGAGGAAGAGAGAGGGAGAGAGAGAGAGAGGGTCCAAGATTCATTTTTTCTCATCTCACAACACACAAATGGTCAGTTATTTTTCTTCGCTTAGCCCTCAATGCTCTAAGTGAATATTGATCAGATGCCTTAATGCAAACCTGTCAAATTAATTTTGTGCGGAGAAAGCTATGACTGCTCCAAAATTGCCTCGGCAACTCGGCTGGGTGGATGCGGCCTGCCAATGAATTTTAATCATCATCTGAATGGAGTACGAACCATTCACTCTGTGTCTCTTTCACATTCTCTACATTGTTAAAGATAGGGGTGGGAAAAAAAGTGCTTTAAATCTGCATTATTTTAATTTGTGGGATCCATATCCAGGCAGCTAAAGCACACTGGTTAAGGTGTGATTACTTTAGTTTTTTTTTTTTCACATTTATAGTAAATTTATATGAATAATATATACATAATATAGATTTATGGTTTTATTATACAGCATAGCTGACTTTATTGTTGGTCTATTGTTATAATTGCATTGCAGTGCAAACACTATTCCTTATTTTCCTTCATTTAACCTTTTTTTTTTAACCTCTTTGTTTTATTTTCCTTTACAAAGCTGTTTCCAAATACGGTTTATAAAATAACACTAATATTTCCCATGGTTTTCCAGCTGTATGCATTTCTATGCAAAGTTTACCATCATTATCGGTAATATAGTGTCGCAGCATTCGACGCTTGGCATTTTGCCGAAACCGTTGATTATTCCCATCTGAATATGAAACATTTGGAAATGTAACGCTAGCACTGATGATTGGTTTGTAAACCCAAAACTTGTACACTTCCTGTTCTCGCCTTTAACTTAAACCAGAAGTTCTAGCATCAGTGTCTTAATCACTTTCTATTATGAAAAATCTCCATTTGGGCTCCCTTTATGTTTTGTACAGCATGTTGCCGGAATGAACCACGAGAAAAACACACACAGACATACATACACACCACACGCACACAAAGGAGTCAGTGGCAGTCTTAGTGAAGACGATAAGCCCCCTGTGGCTGTGCAGGCAGATTTAATGTGCTGAGAACAAAGTACTGGAGATGGGTGACGAGCCCGCTCTCAAACAGTGGAGACATAATGGAGCATTAAAACACACACATACACACACACACACACACACACACACACAAACAAATGTGCAGCAGCTTAGGACAGCACCTTACCCTCTGTACTCAGTCTAGGATGAACTACAACATGAAGCTCAGTTTAAGATACTTTAGGTACTAAACTGGTACTCAAAAAAAGGACTTTTGTAACTTATAAACCTCGTCACTGGGGAGTATTGAATGTCTAAAAATTAGGCAAAAGTCCAACAGTAGTCCTTAAAGTGTCCTTTATCTAAGCAAAACAGTGTAGGAAAATATACTAAGCTTTTTCTTTACGTACACAGTTGGCAATCTTAAAATGGTGCATATACAGTACAGTACACTTACCAGCTATAACTTTTAAATCAAAATATTATGTCTAGTATTGTGTTGGTTCCCCTTGTGCCATCTGGCCAGCTCTGTCCCTTTGAAGAGTGTACTGTGGTGTCTGAAACCAGGAGGTTAACAGAGGACTATTTGGGTGCGCTGGGTTGCAGGGTCAGGTCTCCATGGATCGGACTTGGTTCCTCATATGGGTACTCGATCGGTTTCTGATCTGGAGAGTTTGGAGGCCGGGTCAGCGGCCTTGGCTCTTTGACTGCTTGGGCCCATGCACATCAGGATGTAGTGCTCTGGGTGTACTGATACCTTTCTGTGATAGTCACCATAACCTTTTTACAGCAACTTGTGCTGCATTAGGTTTTCTGTTGGTTCAGAACAGACAAGCTAGACTTCCAGTTGGATATCAAGAAGAATTTGATTAAAGGAAAGTGAAAGAGATTAATGATTTAATAAAAAAAAAAAATCTAATTAATAATAATTTTAAAGTGGTTTGTTTTGCATTATCCAACATATGACAAGCAGACTTGTAGATAAGTGACAGTCCCTTTACAAGGCTGAATTAAAAGACACTATAACTAACTTTTATGAGCCTTTGTGTCCTGCCACTTGGTGTAACTGAGAAGTAGAGTGAGGCATTGTGGGTATTATATTGTTTTATTGAGTGGAAGGTTGCCTGTGAATGTTTTTTTTTTCTCTTTTTTTCTGGCCAAGCTTGTTTTCTCCTGGGCAGATAGTTTTATGTTGCAAGGCGGTAAGAGACCCCATCGACTCTTTTCTTATCTCACCATTTTTATTATGAAGATATGATCCGGGAAGTATTGATACAGAAGCTTCATGGGGAAAATAACGTACAAATCACAAGAAAGCAATTCCTAGTCCTTTTTTTTTTTCATGTGTCCACAGTGTGTAAATTCCAAATAAACTTTATACCTTCGACACAAAACTTGCATGATGGAATTAAATTATCTGGGATAAAAGATTAATTATTTCATTTTTACAATGTTTTTTAAGTGATTAAGCACGTCCAATAAATCTCTTTCCTAACAGTTCTCTTTCTTTTCCATTCTTCTTGCTACTCCAAACGACAACCTCTAGTTCAACATTACTTGAATTTCCTTAAAGATTTGGCCTTGTTGTCTCTCCCCCTCTCTCAGTCCATGCCAGCAAAAACAATCAGCGCTATCCCACATTGGCGCGGGACTTCGCTCAGCTAGGAGAGACTCGACGTCGGCTTTCAGGGAGTCCGGTTAAATTTGTTGGCTGTATAGCTCAGTCAATTCTGTAGCCTCCAAAGTGATTCTTGATTTAAGCTCTCCAAATTGAGCGTTTATTTTTGTGCAGATTTCCAGTGCAAATCAACATTTGCATAGACGCGAGCCAGCGCGTTTTCCCCCCTGCCCCCCTCTCATGGGGCGAGGCAGCACAGGCCTTCATTTCGGTGTTAAGATTTGCGGTGAACAAATGGAAATGCCGTTTTGAGGGCCGGTGCTGAAGATTGCCTTCCTGTCACAAAGAAGATTTCCATTACATTTCTGCCTGTTTGTTTTCCACCAGACTGTCGCCAAGGGGGAATAGCGCTTTGCAACTTTGTGCTTGCTTTCCTACTCTACTTTTGAATAAAAAAGCAGTGAGGCGCACGGATGGAGAACAGGAGGGATACAAATTAATTTTACAATACTGCACTGTGAGTCTGCCACCGCTAATGCTCACAGCGAAAGCAAGAAGTTTTTCAGAGCACTAGCTTTAGATTTCTAGAAGATAGTTTTTTTTTTACCAAAGGTCAAAGTCAAGTCTAAAATTCCCTGCTGTAAGAACTTCAAGTCGAATAAATAAACTCTAAATTGACTAAAAGCTTAATATATATGTGTGCAGTGAATAAATTTTTTGTTATGTGTTACTGTGAAGTGCACAGAATGAAGGTGTGAGATCAGGTGTATAAAATAGATTTCAATTGCACACTCATAAGCATGTATTAACAAATGTACAGCACTATTTGTTGTTGTTTTTTCAAGGATTTTTCAATAATATTTCAAAGTACGTAGCATTTCTTCTCTTTCTATGGGCTGAAACCTCAAGCTCACCCAAATACCCCTGTGAAAACTACATTAAAATTTTTGTAATGTCAATTTTTTCAATGTTAATCGTCAACTTTGCAGTTTTATTATTATATTGTATACAGTGTATATTATACACATCCAATATATATATATATATATATATATATATATATATATATATATAGGTCTTTCCCTAGATTTTTCTTTCTTTCTTTCTTTCTACACTGTAATAACATTAAGTCATTCACAATATGCAATAAGCTCCTTTGAACAGTTTTATATATATATATAAACAAAAAGTGCTTTGAAGATTCCGGAGCACCATATCCTTATGCTTTGTAAAGCCTTCTTAATGGCTCTAATCTGAGGTCCTATTTGTTTAATTGGTCATTTCTAAATAAACTTCTCCTCTACAGCAAGGGTAGGTTTTGGTCTCACTTTCCTGGGATGGTCTTTATGAAACTCAGTTACCTCATGGGGCTTGATTGGTTTTGCACATGCACATGCACATTGTATGTTTATTACATCTTACTCTTTATTAATAATGATGTTAGTAATAATGATTGCAGATTGCATTAATAATGTTTGCCATCATACTGACTATTTCTTTTATTTAGCAAAAAATATATATACACACACACACACACACACACACACACACTAAAATAAAGTGATGATCTTTAAACGTGTGTCTCATCCTTGCTTTAATCGTCTGCAACTTTTTCATACGAGTTGTAAATTGCTGCGAGTTTGGAACACTGAGAGCTCATCGCATGAGCAGCCACACGGAGACAGTTTGTTAAATCAAGCTCCAAATCTTGGCAGATTGAGTAAGTTGATATGTTTTAGAAGTATACAAATTCTTCATCGGGAAGGAAACGTGTAGATCGATGATGCACTGTAGCAGAGACAGATGCTGCGTGTCAGAGACAGGATACTGGCGATGAGGAAAGGCGTTTTGTTTCATCGCTGGTGCACGTCGCTGGCGTCGTCTCTCTCTGTGGAAGTGACAGACTCGTACAGGCGTTTCCAGTCCCCCTGTAGTTATTGGTTCTGGAAGCCATTTTTAAGGCATTGGCTTGTAAAGGAAGCATAAGAAGGATATTTGATTTTCCCCATCTGTAGATTCTGTCTTCTTTTCTAAATGACTGAAAGGCATCAGTCGAAAAAAAAAAAAAACTGAGACAGAACGTTCATGAGCCTTTTATTGTCTTTCTCTAATTGTTTCCTTTCATCTCAAGAGAAATGAGTTTTGCCTTTTTGTCTCCCACATCTGAGAGCAAGCGCATGTGTAATATTGTATCTTATTATAGACATAAGCAGCTGAGTACAGATGCAGACTGGTGTTTACACAGCTGTGTGAGCAGGATCAGTGCTGTTTCCTTTCTTATTAATATAATTATGTGCAGCACAATTAGCTCCTTCCAGACAATAAGATTTCAGCTCTAAGTCTGAATCATCATTATATTTTCATCCCTGTGTCTGTAATTGTTTTTGCATTCTTGGATAGGTAATTACAGTTTTTTTCTATTTTATTTTATTTATTTATTTATTTATTTTTTAAAGATATTTATGAGCAATTTTGCTATTTCTCTTGTTTCTTGGCAACAACAACCATCTTATTTTCACTTATCATATAAAAACAGACATTTTTCCACAGGTCTTTGAATACAAAAAAATAAAAGACGAGTTAATTATGAAATCACTCACTACTTAAAGTATGGCATGTCAGTGTAGGCCTCTATTTCACTCAGATTAACGTTTACTGGAATCGTTAGTGAGTGTGATTCCTCTACATTTAAATTCACATCTGTCCAATGGCACAAACAAGACCTTCAACTGTACTGAGAAACGAAAAAAAAAATCCCTTAAACTTACTAATAATAAAAGTCATAAGTGCAGTTATGCTCCCTAATATTAAATATCTGTAAAATGTACTCTTCCATTTTATATGGTTGCGCAGACTTTGAGGAAATCTTTTACCATGTTTCAGCTCAATCAGTTATAAATAACCCCAAATAATCTAAATTACTTTTGTCTGTATTGCTTCTACAAAGGGAGGCATGGTGGCTTAGTGGTTAGCACAGTCCCTTTGCGGGTTGAGGGACTGATTCCTTGGATCTTTACGCATGGAGTTTGCGTGTTCTCTCCATGCTTGGTGGGTTTCCTTCCACAGTCGAAAGACATGCAGGTTAAGTTAATTGGTGTTACTACCCATAATGTGTGAATGAACATGTGTATATGTGTGTGCCCTGTGATGGAATAGTACCCCGCCTCATGCCCCCCAAGTCTCCTGGGATAGGCTCCAGCGCCCCTCTCAGACCCTGTATACAGGATAAAGCGGTATAGACGATATGCTTTTACAAAGTTGAATGAAGTCCATAAGAAGCTTTAGTGAATATTAATTATACAACAGTTAGGTTAGATCAAGTCATCACAACAAGTGGTAATAATAGAGCATAACAGAACTGGGTTTTATAACAATATGTATGAATTTGCACTACAAATCTAATCCAATCTAAACCCACATATACCACCAATCACAGAAGCACTTTCAGCAGGAAAACACATTTTATAACAACTTTGGTTTCATCTAACACTTTTCATGCTGCACCTAAAAGGAACAGAAGTTAAAAAACTTTGCCATATTCATTGAATACTTTAATATCCAAAGCGCAAAACTAAAGAATTCCAGGTGTTGTAGGGCTAAACTTCTGAGACTGATGAGGGCAATGACTCAGAAATAATGATGCATAAAACCACCAAATCAAGATTCTGCTGCTAGGGGAATGGTTTTTATCAGCTTGTCATGGCTGGGATGAATTAACAGTTACGACATATTTTTAAAACTACTTTATAGGTTTCAAGGCGACTTTCTGCTCAGAAAGTGGCGGCCTTTTGCATCAGAGCGATGTATAGTTTGGCCTTTTGTCACACTCCTGCATCCTACCCAGATATAATTATAGAAATCTCCATGCATGGCAGACAATCTCTATTCCGGCATCCAGCAGCAGGGTGTCGAACATAAGCCTGCAATCTAAATTACGGATAAAAACACAGTGAAGCGCTTTTTTCCCCGATATTGTGTCGGCCCGGTGTAATAACACTTGCTATGACCCCCATCATTTTGGCCCGCCACATCAAGCAATGGGTTTTCAGGGTGACTGTCACCCTCCATTTGCATCAATGGGCTTTGCCATTCAAGGGAATATGACATAGCTGTAAAGCAATCTGGCCGACTCAGGGAATTAATTTGAAGAAGCTGTCCAACGAATCAGATTCAAATGCACCGGGACATGTTTTCCCATGCAGTATTGTATGTTGTCCCGGATTCGTTAATGGGGGGAAAATGGTTCTTCCGTTTTAAAATGCCGCATGTTTGGGGATGAGCTTTGGCACCCCGTCTTTACATATGCAAAAAGAGGAAAGCGTAAATTTATGGACCTGGCGGGGGCCAGACACAAAGCAGACAGCACAATCAAAAATGTCATTTAGCTTTGTAAGCTCAGGGCCTTCCTCACTCAGCTTTTAATTTTCACATTTTTTTTTTTTTTTGCGACTTAAAGTCGATAATATGGGACCACTTGAAAACAGATGGTCTTCACTAGGAACAGATGCGTGCCTTTTGAATATATTATATTGAATCTGAATATAGTCATTTTCCACTTTTGCGTATGTTTAAAACACAACTAAGTTAAACAACAAAGTTAATAATCATATTTTGTGTACGCACAGTAATGATGATAAATGGGATGTGAAAATCTGTACTAATAAATATTTAGAACATCATTTACATCTCCAGCCATCTTATATAGGCATGAAATTGTTCATATTTAAATCTGAGCAGTAAACTGCCTGACGGTCAGAGGTGAATACCCTGCAGTCAGGGTTATTGGTTCTGTGTGTGTGTGTGTGTGTGTGGCCGAAAGCCTGTGGCGAGATGAAAGCCATTGTCATGTTAACACACTCGGTAGCAGAAAGCCCACACTCATTTTATAGACGGCCCTCTTATTCTCCCTCCATCGCCACGCTGCACACTGCCCGAGTCTCTCAGCGCTCCGGCTGAAATCAAAGAGCCGCGCTAGTCCTCCAGCCTGCTCAAAATGTGCCCGGCTAGAACACACACACACACAAACACACATACAGTACATGCAGTACATGCACAGTCACACACTCATACCACTCTTCTACAATCAAAAGAAAGAGCAGGGGTGGGGGGGGGGGGGACTCTCAGAGCTAAAAAGACACAATGGAGGACAGGATACAATCGAATAGAGACGCAGGTCGAGACAGATGGGACCCTGGCGTTAATTGTACACTGGCCCAAATTGTACCAGATCCTGGGTTTTTGTACGTCGGCCTCGATGCAGGAAAAAGGGCTTTTAGACTCTCAACTAATGCGAAGGGTTTCGACGTGCTGGTTTCAATATTCAGAAGTAATTCGAGCCCTGAATTGAAGTGCGGAGAAATGAAAGTGCTTCTTTTTTACTCTCATTTCCATTTCGTTTCTTACGCAACGTCAACCTATTTAAGATGTCTTGTCCTTACGAGTCGATTTGATTGTTGTGTGTGTATGTCGTGTGCAAATTACTTTAAAATTGTTTTAAATTTAAATTATTTGTATTTAAACAAATAACAGTTTAATATTTTTTAGATGCTATCTAAATTAAAAAAAATAACATAATGGGAAGTCAGTTGAGAAGTACAACATTAATATATTTTCTTCAGAGGAATCCAGACACTCATTAAGCATTGGAACACGACGAATGAATGTTAAACGAAACGCTTATACTGTATCTTGACCCTCACAGTTAACACTTGCAATTTAACATCCCGGGAAAATAATCAAATCAAAATGCTTCTTTAAATGATTATAATTGCCAGAAATTCATGATGCCTTAACTTGGAGATTGGGCTGGTTCTAGGGAACATCTTTTATCGCTTTCTGTAATTTGACGTAAGTTGTAAGAGCGACTAACCTGTTTTGGAGATATTCCGTGTCATTGTTTTATTAATAAACATTACTAAAAAGAATAAGGCATTTTGCTGTTATCTGATTATAATCAGCCCACTTTGTGTCAGGTTACATCACACCACACTGTTGATTATTTTCCTATAACAGCACACCCTGAGAGATCAATTACTTAGTTTAACTTTTAATGATTTGTTTTGTTTTAATGATTCATTTTGCTTTAATGATTGATTTTCTAAAGTTTTTTTTTTTTTTTTTTACAGTGCTGATGTCATTGACGCATCCATGTGGTAGAACTCAGAGTAGAAAACATCCGGCTAGATGTGATTAATCAGCTACGTGTCAAATGCATTAAAAACAAAAAGCACCCACGACTTCCTGTCTACCCCAAACCCGTAAGTGACATTAACAAAGGAGTCCATGTTGTGAACTTGGGCCTCAATTAGAACACTGCACTAAGTTCCCCTAATGAGGCAAACAGCTTGGCAGATGGCCTACGACTTTACTCTCAGTGGGTAATCGTCTTACCAAAATATATATCACTGTTTTTTTTTTTTCTTCCTTTTTTTTTTTTTGGCTGGTGTCATGATGTCTCCTCTTAAACTTTAAAGCCGAAGTGAAAACACTTGGAAAGTATCAGCTTAGGTTTTACCCCAGAAATTAACGTTGGGCGAAAACAAGTAGTTTATGAATTAGACATTATGACATCCTGTCAAAAAAGTTTTCATTTACTGATTAAAACTTTCCTTGCTCGTTTTGTATTAGCGTTCAAATTCAAAGACACATTACCTATTTATTATTAAAATGTAGATGTCCAATGAATAAAGACACAACTTAAACTTAAAAAGGTCATTAAGCATAAAAAATAATCCCGGATCCATTATTAGAATTTCAGAATGCCTCATATTGCACATGGAACATTGGTTAAACTTTTTTTTTTTTTTTTTGTAATTAGTTGCATGTTTAGTCTATCAAGTAAGAGTGAGAGTGTGTGTTTGGGAGGACATCAGGAAGGGTACATTTATGAAAATGTCAGAATTTTACCTGCCTGAACGTCTTGCTTTATTGATTTCACAGAGACTTCAGTGCATTTGGGGCACAGAACATTACAATGACCGTCCACATAATGTAGGCTGTAATTGAACCACTTGCCCCTAGTGGACTGTTAGAATACTGAGTTCATCTAAACTTGTAAATAATTTTTTATCTAATTAAGGCACTGTTGGTTTTATACACAAGTAAAACAGAATCCATGTGCGAAAAACAAACACATTTTGGTGTTTTACATTATTGCCATATGACCCAATTAGACGCCATTTTAAAACACATATGATGATATATTTGCTAAGAGCACTACATTGTAAACTTTATATCCATACTGCTCAGTTCTTTAACTCATGACCACATTGACCACCTAATGTAGTTAGTTACCCGCTATGGGCGCTAAACTGAACCATTACCATGGTACTATATCATAGTACTATGGGACACACACCCGGATACTGTCAAAAATCCATATACTGTTATACATCTTATACTGTATGTATCATAATAACAATATTTTTATAGTATAGTACCATTCTACCTGGTATCACTGTGGTGTCTTTCCAAATACCATGGTTCTTATGATGACCATCTATAGCAACCTCTTCAGTGCCTTTTTACCTATTATAGATTGCACAATACTTTGGTGAACATCATGGTACTCCTTGGGTGATTACCAAAATTAAGCAAATATCTAAGACAGTACTGCCTGTACAGTACAATGCCACTAGTATGTAGTAACATATTTATTATGGCACAGTATAAACACACCATATCTACTAAATTTTGGTAGCCACTGTAGTACCCAATAAGCACCATGGTATTCACCAAAGTTCAGTGATACACACCCTAGTGCTACCATGATACAGATTAAAGTGTCATAGTACCAACCCTATCACCTACTATGGTAATACCTTAAGTACAGTGAAAGCTCGTATTGCGAGTAACACTGCAAGACGAGCAAAGATTTTTAATAAACTTTTAATTGACTTGAAAAAAGAACAAGTCGGGATTTGTTTTTAATTTTTTTTAAAGGTAAATGCAGGTTAATTTGGTTTATATTTTGTGTTAATTATTGTTATGTATATATATGGGCTGTGGAACAAATAATTTGAGTATCCATTATTTCTTATGGGAAAATTCGATTTGGTTTACGAGTGTTTTGGAATATAAGCCAATTATGAACGAATTATGAAAAATGAATTATGCTCTTAATCCAAGTTTCCACTGTACTACGGTAATACTATGGAATAATATGATATGTACCATAGTTTATTATAGTAAACTACCATACATACCGTAGTTAAATGTCTTATAGTGGTTAATTAAATATTTTCATATAGTGTATAATTTTACAGAGTATATCCCTATATGGTAAAATCATGGTGAAAGATTTTTTTTTTTTAAAGATTAATTAATGGTTCTTTGGATATTTAAGCATTTCTTGCTTTTTCAAGTGGTTCCACTTTTCTGAAAATATTGTAAAGTGCAATTGTATAGTTTTTTTCATGATGGCGATGTGTTGTAATTGTCACAGGAGGCACATACATATGACCTACATATACTGTATGACAGCAAAAAAATATGCATTTAAATATCCTCACACATACAGATTTGCCTTTCTGGTGTAGATATTTGTTAGGTAAGAATATCTACTTGGGTTTCCTGTAAAACTATATGTGCGAATCGGATTGTCTTCTGTGGCAACCACTTGACAATAGCATTTTACCATATCTCAGAAAAGTATAGTTTACACAGTGGTGTGTGTGTATACAGTATATGTGAGAAAGTAACTATGAGTCTCTCTGTCGTTCTCTCTCTCTCAGTGTTTTCTCCTCAGGTCTGCTACCTTGGCGAGAACTTTATTAAAGCAACCCAGTAGTATTATGCACCTCAGTTTGTCACTTTTGAATTACAACACTGGTGTTTGAGCTTAAAAGGGTCTATTCGTTTATGCCACAGCGAGTGACAGCGCGGGCGAAGGGCACTGTGCAGGGACGGCAGGGAGCAGCGAAGGATGAGAGGGGTGTTTGAATGGATGATCGGTGGAAACAGTCGCCCCTTTACCCAGAGGGATCAACGCTGATGATAGGCTTTTTGCAGCTGCTTAGAAGATAATGCATGTGCTATTGGGGCGAAGTGGTAATATGCTTTTTTTTCCCCCCAGCCTGCCTTTGTCTGCAGGAGTGAAACCAATAAAAGAAGAGAAAACAAGATTTTCGACCCATTGCCTTTGATTAAGTGATTTAACATGCAGAGTTCCCAGGTCTGGCCTTGTCTCTAATGGGCTGGAAAGAGAACAGGTGGAGTGTATTAGAGTTGCGAGGGGGGTCTTTGGTCAGTCGCACACAAATAACATTATCCACGACTATATGTATAGAGAAAGTGATTATGAACTTTAAGATAGGAGTTTATGTCTTCCTTCCCCCAAAGCCAGGTTTGAGTTTTCATAAGACAGCTTTGGGTTCTCTTAAGAAATCAAGAAGAGAAAACTAGCATTTAAACCACATTTTAATTGCTGTAATTAATTGATGAATAATTTACAGTAAGTGATTAGTGCTTATCAACATGCACCAGGAATATAATGAACATGGTAATGAAAGTGAGTTTCAATTTTATGGGTGTCTGTAAAATAAATAAGTAAATAAATAAATAACTATCTACATCAAATAACATAACTTTAATATCTATTAAGGTCATGATCATATCATTTTTAGCGGCACTGGTGGCTCAGTGGTAGGTGTTTCGCCTGCCATGCGGAAGGCGCAGGTTGGATTCCCAGCCAGTGCCCAAACCCCAGCCACTGGATGCAGTGCCGGTCCCAAGCCTGGATAAAATGGGAGGGTTGCGTCAGGAAGGGCATCCGGCGTAAAACCTGTGCCAAGTTGTAGTGCGGACTGGATATTCCGCTGTGGCGACCCCTTGCCGGGAGCAGCCGAAAGACCAACAACCATATCATTTCTACTTACAGTTACACATGCATTTACAGTATATAAGGACAAGGTTTAGCTTTTATCCAGCAAAACTGTCACAACGATTATGACAACACTAGTCAATCATGTGATCATGTGTGCCATCTGTGAGATCATGTAGATTTAATAGCGCCACTGGTGCTTTCCTCCAAGTGTGTGGAGGAACAGAAGACTCTCAAAGGATGTAGTTGGCCAGTGTCACCTGATAGTCTTAACTGTGTGTGTTTGGTGGTTGCCACCTTGATGAAGACTAGTGGGAACTGGCTATGAATAAATTAGGGAGAACACCAGGAGATGGTTGGGGGGGTAAGGGGGGGGCAGTCTATTCTTATTCACACACTTCTGATCTCACTGTTTGTGAGAGTGTGTGGCAAACTAAAATTATTTATGGCTCTTTGTTGAGAATGACACACAAACACACACACACACACACACACACACACACATATATATATATATATATATATATATATATATATATATATATATATATATATATATATATAGCCTGAAGATACTGTATATATATATATTTTCACTATGGTATACTAAAGTATAATTGCAAGCGGTTCATAAATGTCAAAGGCTTTTATTGGCAATTATGTTAGGTTTATGTATAGAGTAAATATTAACAGTGTTGCCCCTTTGCAATTCGTCCTGGCATGCTGTCAATCAACTGCTGGTCAAAAACCTGACTAATAGCAGCCCATTCTTGCATAATCTATGCTTGGAGTTTGTCAGACTTTGTGGGTTTTTGTTTGTCCAGCCACCTTTTGAGGATTGACCACAAGTTCTCAATGGGATTAAGGTCTGGGGAGTTTCTTGGCCATGGACATTCATGGCTGTGTTCTTAGGCAAAATTGTGAGAGGATCCACTCCCTCGGCTGAGAAGCAACCCCACACGTAAGTGGTCTTAGGATGCTTTATTGTTGCCATGAGACAGGATAGAAGGTAGCGGTCACCTTTTTTCAGATGCCCCAAACAATCAGAAAGGGGATTCATCAAAGAAAATGACTTTACTCCAGTCCTCAGCAGTCCAAATCCTGTACCTTTTGTAGACTATCAGTCTGTCTCTGATGTTTTTCCTGGAGAGAAGTGGCCTTCTTTGCTGCCCTTATTGAAATGTATGAAGGTCTGTGACACCTCATGATTTGCTATGAAGTGTCAAGATTTTTCAAGAACTGCTATGATTTTTCTTGAATGTTCTACAATTTGCTAAGACTTATTGTGATTTTGGTCACCGAACATAAAAAATTCAAGCCCTGTCGAAACAACCTGGATGCCTTTGTTTTGAATCTTCTTATGAACTTCTTTCTAATTAATGTGTTCATCATTTAAACATACCAAATGAAATACCCCTTGAACATTTTAAACAAATCAGAGCCCAGACCACCTAAGATTAACGTTGAGACTTACAGTAGTGTGCAAAAGTCTTGAGCCTCGTCTCATGTCTTCATATTAAATAAAATAAACGGATGTGGATTAAATTAAAGAAATGGGAACGAAATGTTTTGCTACAACAGGCTGCAAAGTGGCTAAAGATTTAAACAATTTAAAAAAATTACTTGTTTATGTAACCTCCTCAGCAGCAACCTCATTTCCCCTCTCGTCTGTTCCAACCACTCAGCATTCAGCATCACCAGTATACTAATCATCAGCCTGATCATCTGTCATCATCTGCACCTGATTCTCACTGGCTCATGCCTAAAGTTAGATGCCTTTTTATGTTTGAATGATTTATGGGTCACAAAAAAAAAAAAGAATTTCACTAAAACTGGTCAGGTTTTGCGATTGAACTGAAAATGAGAACCAAAAGCGAGAACTATTGCTCAAGACTATGTTACTAAATGTACAGGAAAGTCTGGCCCTTTGGAAGCAAAATATAAATAAGTTAATGCTGGTTTAAGACTGTTGCACAATACTGTATATTACATATGGAAGTGAGTCTCAAAGTGGGGTCCAGGAATTTAGGGGGTCCTTAAGGTATAAAATGCCTGGATTTTTCTTTTTAAATTTTATTGTTGTTATAGTGGTGGAAATCAGCACTCACTACCATCAAAGCTGTTATATTGATTAGTGAGGTGGTCTATGGGATTAAATTTGTTGTTAAGTGTTTGCAGCCTTTGGTTACAAAAAGTTTAAAAAGCCGTGACACAAGGCACTTACCAAAAAAAAAAAAGATTCTGCTAATTGCGAGGGAAAAAAGTACACCATAAAAACATATGATGTTTAAGGCACGTTTCCCTAAAGACCTTTTCTTTCCATTATCTTCCGCTGTAGCTACAACACACTGAATAACCATTTCCCACCATAATTAGCCTTACAGTATATGGTAGCAACATTCATGATAGGAATGTGAATTCTCTGTAAATGCTAAAGACCTCGTTCCTGTTTCGCGACACCTGAAGCTTAAATCATCCCAAAAAATCGAAAATGATTTGCAGTAGGTGAAGTGCAAGATTCCAGGCACGGCGTCGCCCTCCAAAAACAACCGTTCTCTACAGGCAATTATCACGAGTGTGTCTTGAAAAGAACATTACCGGTAATTATGGCAGGCAATAACTATAATGACCAGAGCGGGAGTATTATAAACCCGAGCAGCAATTAGAAGTTAATCAACTAAAAGGTGGTGAATAATTATAATAGCAATCGACAGGGGCCTCCTGGACAATCTGCGTCTCGCTGTTTCCAAAGCGGAGCACCAGTGTTGGACCTGCTCGAGCCAAACTGCTCCTGCAACCCATTTGGAGCTCAGTTTTAATTTTGAAGCTGTTTTACGTGCTGCTTCTCTGCATAATATAATAAAATTTTAGCGCGCTGAGCATTTGGGGACTGGCATTTAGATTTTGTATTTAAAGCAAAATGGAGTTGCATGGTGCACCCGTATATTATCTGTAGTAGAACTAAATGTGTGCCTGCTGGCAGTGAGCAAGCATGCACACACACACACACACACAAACAACTAATGGTCTGGCTGACAGAGGTAATAACTTGTTGTGTTTAATTGCACATTGTGTATGAGGTAAAGAATTGACTAATTAAGACGGAGCAATCAGTGCAGCAACATCAAGAAAAACTCATCTATAATTAAAGCAGGATGTTTGTCAGTGTTTGGTAAAATTAATACATCCACCGCTGTGCATGTGCCTGTGTGTGTGTGTCAGGGGGGCGGGGGTGTATGTGTGTGACAGGCAGAGATTAAGAAATTATAGGGAGGTAAACAAAAGCTAAGAAACTAATGATGCCAACATCCTCTAACTGTGCTTGTATGTGTGCATGTGTGTGTGTGGCACATTTATTTCTCCCGCTGTACTCTCCCCTTGTAGAAAGTCCTACCATCTAGCTGTCTCGTCAACCTGAAAAAAAAACAAAAAAAAAACGCAAATGACAATTAGCATTGATCATTCACTGGAAAACACACACGCAATGACAAGGGATCACACCCTTTCCTAGCCACTGATCAATGCTAATTGTAGCTTGATCTTTTTTTTTTTTTTTTTACTTTTTCTCTTTTTTCTACCCCCCCCAACCTTCTTCCAGCCGCCGTCCCCGACATCATCCAGCTCCAATTTGTACCGTCCTGTTAGAAATAGTTTATGGGGCCGTTTGGCTGGCGGAGCTGCAGGGCAGCAGCTTAATGAATCTGTCACGGCTCTATTGACTGACATGGCAGGGTAAGTGATACATGCGAGAGGGATTGAGTCCCTAATTACTACAGCCGTGATGTCTGGAAGGACACGAGGGCCAGAGGTTAATAGTGCTGGACGACACGTTCTCTCCCTCTCTCTCTCTCTCCCTGTCCTTATCTCTCTCTCTCTCTCTCTCTCTCTCTCTCTTGCTCAGTATGAAACCGATTGATCAGTTGTCCCACATCCTCCTGTGTTTGGCTTTACAAAGACAAGCTCGTCAACATTTCAGGGATTGTCAGCTTTGTCATGGAGCCCATTATTTAGTGTTCTTAAACCATAAAAATGTGCAGATGACCTTGAGTGCGTTTCTGTTTCAGCTCATCCAGATGGAATTTCCCTTTGGGATCACACATTAAAGTTTACCCTAAGGTTAAATCACGTACAGGTATGTAATATATTTTAGGCAAAGTGAAGTTTGGGGTTAGAGTAAGTAAAGCTCACTAGCTTGTTAAAAACGAGAGCAGTTCTCTTTTATTCCTCATTTATTTGCTATAAATCACTTTTCTGTTATTGCTGATTGTTTACTGAGTAGGTAATTAATAATTATATAAAATCAAATGTTGTAGATGCTTAATGTGGGTTTTTGTGGAGCCCAAAATTGTACCAAAATTTGGTGTTTGATTAATTTTCATACCTAAAGTGTTGATTTTTTCTTTTGTATAAGATTAACTGATTACTGGTAAGTAAATCACATATTTATATTAAAACCTTTAAAACTTAAGAAATACAGATCTGTGCCAGAAACAGTATTGTTCATACAGTAGGTCAATGACAATTGACAATAAGAAAATTATACGCTTTTATGGAAGCCTTGCCAGTGTGTGTTAACAGGGAGGCTTCAGACTGCATTTGGGTTTTCAGATATGTCCGAATGAAACATCATTATTGTTTTATGTACATTTTCACCACTACTGTAATTGATAGAAAAATGTAGAACATTTCCAAAATTAGCAATTTTTTGCTTGTCATGTTTGTACAGTTAGTTCAAATTAAATAAAATTTAGTTCATCATATTGCCTTGGTTGTGTTGGAAAAGAGGATATGTCACTCTATACTGCACAATCCTGAGCCCTAAATATGTTTATTTAAAAAACAGCAAAACTAAAAGTGGCTAAAATGATCAGGAGCTACTACACTTGTTTGTGTTGTTTAATAACAGGTAAAATCTTTGGTTAAAAACAAACAAACAAAAAGTATCCAATTTATTAGCTTTGAAGTGACTCTTTAAAGTGACATTAAAGATTTGGAAAAGCCTTTCAGACAGTGTTCGGGGCTCAGACACAGTTTCTTAGTTCAAAAGTAGACTCAAGACACATGTCTTTTTTCTGGCATACACGTAATTCAATCTATAACCTCATAATCCAGTACATCTATCGTGTATGGCAACTACGCCAATTCTTTCCACCTGTTCTTTATTCTTCTACCCATCACGAGACATCTGGAGATTGTGCCAGGTTCTAACCCTAACCCTAACCCTAACCCTTCAGTACACAAAGGCCAATCCTGCGAGGATCCTGAGGCATCCAGAGAAGGACCTACTGGATTCTGCTTGATGATGGTTTGGAGATACACGTGCTGCTCCTGTGCTCCCAGTGATTCAGACCCCATCTGCCATCTGCACCTGCTGACTCGTCCCAGTGCTGAACTGAACTCCATGTTAATTTAAAGAACTTCTGTTATATTAAACTTTTATCTGCATAACACACATGGATTTCTATCCGTTAATCACCCAAATGAGGTTGGGTTTCCTGATTGAGTCTGGTTCCTCTCAAGGTTTCTTCCTATTACCATCTCAGGGAGTTTTTTCCTTGCCACTGTCACCGTCACTCTTGGCTTGCACATCAGAGACAATCTCATTATTATCTGCACTCATTTTTCTCACACATACACACTTCCATAAATTTTCTTTTCAAATTTTCTTTTTTTTTTTTTGTGAAGCTGCTTTAGGACAATGACCATTGTTAAAAGCGCTATATAAATAAAATAAAATGGAATTATACATTGACTCAATTCTGATTTTTTTTTACCCTAATGTGATACAGATCTGATTATTATTAGGGTTGTCTGAACACACAAATCTGATGTTTCCCAGATCTGAGTCACTCATGGTTTTGGATCAGATTTACATGAGACATTTATGATATGTGGTCATACGACTTGAATGAAAACAGGCACATCGGAATTCATTGTCTCTGCGCATGTCTTGGGCACTCAATCATATCAGTCAGCAGCAGCAATGAGGGGATTAAATAGCCGTGCTAGAAACAGACCCTAAAACAGCTAAAGCAAGTTGTCTGGCCTCCTTCCTTTCTTTGGACCTCAATAAATACAGTTGAGCGACTGTCACGTCCTTTGTTTAAAATGAATGATTAGTTACACAATTTCAGAGGACACACGTCCACATTAGAGTCAGATATTAATGATTTGTAATTATGAACGTGAACTGTCATGACATGCAAATCTGATCTGACAAAAAGAATCATATTTGAGCAACATGGCTTGTGATGTGAAAGTAACCTTTGTCACAGCACCACCATTTTTCGCCATCTTTAATATAGAGCGGTTTGCTCATTTTGGCACCTTGGTAACATGACAAACTGTTTTTGTCTTCATGGCACCAGGGGCGTGCCATCGGTGCAGTCATGCTTATAAGTTTCTAACTCATGTGGCCTGACTGTCTCACCAACTCCGCTCTCCTTTCTCTTCCTGTCCACTTCTAGTAACCCCAAACCCACTGCTACATTGTGATCGTTTTTGGTCTCTCTTTTTTTTTCTTGATCTGAATAAAAAAGAAGAAGCTTAAGTGGGAATGAATGTTTATTGCTAACACATATTAATAATGTTGTCTATCTATCTATCTATCTATCTATCTATCTATCTATCTATCTATCTATCTATCTATCTATCTATCTATCTAAACAACTTATTCTGTACTTATTTCCTTTATAATTAGAATATATGGATTAAAAACTACACATGGATGACAAATTACGGAAAGAATTTTTAAAGAATTCTAAATTTACAATGCTTTTTAATAATGCTTTTCCCCCCCAGTGATGTGTATTAAAATGCTGAACAGAATGAGCTGACTACAATTTTAGATTAAGGTGACAACAGGAAAATAATAATAAATGATCGTTAATATTTGAGGCAAATGCTGTACAGAAACACCGCTCAGCTCACACTGTGTTTCAGTGATACCTTTCTGTTGTGAAGGGAAGATGGTAAATCAGGTTGGACATCATTTTGTCTGTGAAAACATTCATTCGGTGACCGTGATAGGCCCTGATGGGTCTTGATGTAGGCCATACTAACAAGCAGGAAGCCTGGGGGTTGACGGAAGTCACTTGTGAATACTAGAAAGGAAGACAAATAATTAAGCAATTTTGTCAACGAACATTACAGTTTTCAATAGCCTGGGGCGGAAAAATGCGATTAGCAAAAAGCGGGTTAGGACCCTAAAAGATCAGAAGAATGCCAGCGTTATAATTGAACAAACACGGATGGCCCAGATAGTAAAAATATGAGCTAGGCGTAGTCACCAGGGAGAGTTAATGGAGGAAACAAGACACAAATCTGCCACTAAACACTCACACTAGATATGAAGGAGCTCTCAGAAGTCGATAATAAAGTTAGCTCAGTTGAGTAGCCTGTCACTGTACTTTCTTAAACTACTCGGTGAGAGCATCAGTCATGATGCATTACAGTATGTACGTAGTAGATGAAGTGCCACACTATGAAGTGCGTTTCAGCTGTCGGTCATCAGCATAAAACTGATTTACAGCTTTAATTACACTGACTTTTTGTAGGATCCTAAGATCACTGGATCATAATTTGATTTAGATAATGAGTGTACTGTATCTTACATGTGATTAAAACATTTCTCTAAGATTTTACAGTCACTTTTTATAAGAGAAATAGTTTTTTTTTCTCATCCATTGATTAAGCCCTGGAAAGCCTAAGAACTCTGAGGAGGGCAAAGCTTTAATTACTTTCTCATAGTGTGTTTGCTGTAATAATGGCATGGATCATTAGTTGCATTTGTGAGAATATGGAGTCAGGGTTTTCTTTGGTTTGTCCAAGATTCAAATTCTGACTGAGAGAGAGAGAAAGAGAGAGAGAGAGAGAGAGAGAGAGATACTGACTGCTTATTTGAGCTTCTGATTTATTAGACATTGCGGGTTGCCAGATCCATGACCCCTGATCAGGATGGCTTTCATAGTTCCCTTGTCCCCCCCCCCCCCAACTCAAACTCCCAGCCTCCCATCACTCGCAGGGACATGAGCTGGTGTGTCGAGTGGGGGCCCTTGTCCTTGGGTTTATAGGCTGGGAGTTGTCAAAAGGCCCCGGCTATACCGAGCGTCCAAAATCAATTTCAATCAGCATGGAGCGCAATATTATCAAATGTCAAGCACGACTGGGTCTGTGCTTTGAAAATTATCCCTGACAGCCTCTTGGTGACTTAATTAACTGCGAAAAAAAGAGAAAGAAAGAGGTGAGGGTGGGGTTGTTGGAAGGGAGAAAGGGGAAAAAAATCAAAATATCTCAATCGGCTGGTCTTTTTTTTGTGCTCGACTGCTTGTATTGACATCTTGTAGAATGATTGCCTCTGTAGGGAATGGACAAGAACGGAGAGAAGAAAGGAAAGGATGAGGGGGAAAAGATGTGGGTAGTTTATTGATGGGGTCTCTAGCGGCCGCGACTTTTCTCTGATATTGAAATGATTCCCGAGCAAATAAATCACATTTCGATTTGTTTGTAATTGCTGTGAATCAATAGCAGTCTTAGGATAGTCACTTGAGGAACCTCGCTTCTCAGATACACCGGATTTAAAAAAAGAAACTGGAATTTTTTCAATAATTATACTCCGATCGTCAGACATAACTGATAAGACCAGTAAAGAGTTTCCCAAATCTTTAAAGATAATCATTACCCGGTAAAGAATGCGATCGCTCGAAACACTCTGTGATTGCTCTGACGATCACGATACAGCGGTGGGTTTGAGAAATCTCGGCATGAACAGGAAGAGAAAGGAGAGCGGAGTTGGTGAGGCAGTCAGGTCACATGAGTTAGAAACTTATAAGCATGACTGCACCAATGACAGGCCCCTGGTGCCATGAAGAACTGCCACATAAGGTAATTGACTCGTCGGCTGTCACACAGCATCATTTGTATAAACTTGAATGTCAAGAATTTCAGATTCAGATGGTGGTCGAAAGGTTAAACGGGTGACAACGAGGTTGTGTTGGGAAACAAATGCCACATGGATGATTGACCAGAAGATAAAATGAAGGCATTTTTCTCCCAAGTGAGTTCCACTGTCCTTTAAATGCACCTTGTAGCATAGTGTAGAGCCTTAGGATTATTATTATTATTATTTTGTAGCATCTTGTTAATTATTGTAAATATATAATCCTTTGTATTAAAGTTACAGCTAGAACTGTTGTGTTCTTTAGATTGAGTCTTCAAAGGTTTCTACAGCAACAGCCAGTTTATCATGAATAAATAGAAGGTTCTTTAGAAGGGTAGAGTCTTTGAACATTGGTAGAGTCTAAAGAACTCTCAAAATGACTATTAAAATTACTATTTATTTACAATTCAACTAATATGCAACTAATAATGCAGTTGTCTAAGCATTTCACTGCATATCGTACTATGTATGATTTTTTTTACAATGCAACTGTAACCAAGAGTTTAAGTTATCTCTTTTCTTGATTTCTTTTCCTGACCTCATCTCTTCCAACATTTCTTAACTAAAATCCATTTTAGTCATTTTCAATCTTCTTTGTTGTTGTCTTTGGAGATAAAGTGGCTGTTGGAACATTCCCACTATGCATAAACAACATACACTTTTTTTTTTAAAGTAAAGAGTAAAAGTAAACTAAAAAAAATAAGCAAATTACTTATTTTCTTCCTTATGATGTCATAAGGGTGTGGGATATGGAAAATGGAACAAATGGGGTGGTTTTATCTCATGCTCCTGTGTCTTCACACACTGGAAACCCACGTGAATGTCCATAAAATGAAGTGTATATTGTATAATAGATGACCTTTAAAGGCTCTCCTTTTAAGCTAATGTCTTTAGCCATGTATTTAGCCTCTGGTCAGATAAGCTTCCTTCAGCAAAATTATTTTATAAATGCTTGGCTAATTGCCAATACAAGAACTTCTAGACCAGCTGCCATGGTTCATCATCGAGGTGCTCAAACTATGGCCAGAGTTTTACATCAATCGTTCAGTCTGGTGGAATATCTGGACCGCTGATCTCCGATTGACGACCATTGGTGTATATATGTACTGCACTGTTTATTTAATACAGCCCTCCATGAAAAGCTGCTCAGGTAAAGCTGTCAATAAAACCTGACCCATGAAGGAGTGAAGAAGGAGAATATAGATTATCCAATATGCTGAGGAATTGACCGCTCTCATTTTACTACAGAAGCTGATGCTTATGAATATGATCATAGATTTCTGGGCTGTAAAATAACTATAAACAGTATTCACTTTTCACAGTGGAGCAATGTAACAGGTTCGGGATCCTCATTCATTTTTAGGCTTCAATTAAAAAACTAATTATAGAGTGTATACAGGGAAGGGCCTGATGTTAGACTGTTAGAAGCATGCTATGTATATTGTTAAGTCATGAGTGGTAAATTTCAAAGAATCTAATTATAATGAGAAAATGATGTCAATGATTCATACTGTCGTGAACTATATTTCACTCTCAGGATGTAGTTGTAACATGAAACTGGAATCGATCAAGCAAAATTTGTCCATCTGTCTGCTTTTATGAAATAGTAAGTGCCATTACTATAATAGTGTTTTGATATTGAAAGTGTGGTGACATGAAAACTGTAGAGCCACAACATTGTGACGAATGAAACATGACTTTTACAACTTCTGTGCTTTCCATACGCTTTTATTACAGTATACACAAGGTGCGTTCGTGTCAAACTGGGACTTGTGATGAATTTTCTTCAAGGATGCAGGCGTAAAACTGATTGAACTACAGAAGACCTCAAGCACAGTATGGTGAAGAGACTCTTTACCGCAGTAAAAAAGTTAAAAGTACCTCGTTAGAGTACTTAGATTACTTTTTTGGTGTACCAAGTAATCTAATGCGTTAGACCCAGGCAATGTCATGTATTTAATGTAATTAGTTACTTTTAAAAAGTAACGTCCCCAACATTGAACATTTGAATGGTAATCCCGGCCATGGAGGCTCAGAGCCCATGGACTGTAAACATTCAGTGTGTTCAACTTGTCAGCAACTTGCAGAAGAGATACATCTGTTAGTGGGAACTGTACACACAATCATTCAGCAACACCACGCGCACATTATAGGAACTTGGCTTGCCACATACTGTGTACTGCCACACGGTGCTACTCGCTCCAAGACATTTCCACATGTTTGGGCCATTAAAGGAGTTCCTGGGAGGCCAGCTTTTTAGACATGAAGCAGGCAGTCTAATCATATATATATATATATATATATATATTAGAGTAGGGTTATGTTTAACACTATATATATACACTATAAATATATATATTTCACTCCAATATATATATATATATATATTGGAGTAAAATATTAATAGTATTATGTGGAAATATATGTGAAAAATATCTTTCTTACTATGTATGAGTATGTGTGAGTGACTGAGAGAGAGGGAGTATCTAGCATCATATGTACTGTCTGAGAAATAGTTGTGTCTGCAGGTGTCTACACATTTTCGAAAAAGTATGTGTGTGTGTGTGTGAGTGTTACTCCTCACCCAGAGGTGCTCTGTGTAAATAAGCATGCTCCTTCTCCCAGAGGCGAGCCAAAACACATATCTATCACCCACTGCTTTAGGTCATCTCCAGAGACAGAGTTTACAGTTGCCCCCCGTTTGCCCACAGCCATCATTTACTGAGTCGTGTTCCGTGTGTGTTTCGGATGTGTAGCACTTGCCAGGGCTATTGTAGACATCCACACACACACACACACACACACACACACACACACACACACACAAACTGTCTAAAGATAAACTCATAGCCAGGAGTGCGATGTGTGCAGATAGCTGTGGACAGTCATATTTCTCACACATAGTTGTATTGCATTTAGGTGGGAGAATGCATCGGTGTCAGCAGGTGTGGAGTTCCTCGCTCGAGCCGCTGTAGTGTGTTGATGTTACCCATTAGTCTTTTTCGCCGAGCCTCATCGGGGTTTTTTGCTCTTATAGTCTTCTGCTCACATCAGCTAAGAAGAACGTGAGCGGGAGGTCGCATGTGTGTGTGCTTAAAACTGAATAATAAAGACATTTTCAATGTTGAATTTACACTTCAAGTAAATTTACACATTTATTCACTTTACAAGTTTTTCTTTGTATGCGTTTGGGTATAAATACAGTACGGTGTGGGTTTATTGCTTGCATACATATCTCAGTGTCTGTTCAGTCATTTATTCATCTTCAGCAGTCCTTTTGTCCTGGTATGGGTCATGGTGGATCTTAAGCTTATCCCAGGAACACTGAATGAACCTAGCTAAAAAAAAAAAAAAGTATTATCATTGGACTTCAGAAACAAGAAAACTCGCATAAACACAGAAAGAGCATGGAAAATTCCACTTGTGAGCTGATAATCCATTGTTTATCAGTATATAAAATATATACAGTGGAACCTCGGATTGTGAGTAACACAGTTTGCGAGTGTTCCACAAGACGAGCAAAGATTTTTAATAAATCTTGACTTGGAGAACTCTGGTCTACACAGAAACACTGCTCTGTCGCGATTCTTTTCAAAGGTAAAGTGCAGGTTAATTAGTTAGTTTGTTTTTCTTTTACTTTACAGCAGTAATTCTGTTAGCGTGCGTGTGTGTGTGTGTGTGTGTGTGTGTGTGAAACTCAAATAAAAGAGGAGGAGGGGTCACAGTGTAAGATGAAAAGAGGGAGGGGCAGGGGCTGATCCCTCCTCTCCTCCTACTTTAGCTTCACACACACACACACAGCGCCTGCGTGCATAAACAGAAACACTTATCTGTCGGGATTTATTTATTTTTTTAAAGTAAAGTGCATGTTAATTTGTTTTGTTTTTACTTTATATTTTGTCTTAATTATTTTTACGTATTTATTTTTTGGGGCTGTGGAACAGATAATTTGAGTTTCTATTATTTTTTTATGGGGAAATTCGCTTTGATTTACGAGCCACTTCCAGAACGTATTTAATTATTAAGTGTGTGTCAGCATTTGAGAGCATGTGTTTGTATTACATGATTAAAGTATGATTGATTTAATCATAGAATAAGATTAACAAGTAAAAATAACATGCTGTTGAGGCATAATGCTTTTTTTGGAGCAATTTCCCTCTGGGATTAATAAAGTTCTTTGAATCTTAAATCTTTAACTAACAAAGTTTTAAAGTACAACAAAGTACAAATGTTTTCTAGTTGGATCAATGATAAAATGTTACAATGTGCAATATTTTTTAGAATCAGTACCATTTCCAAAGGAAAAAAAATAATGGTACACCCTTTTCTATGTTTTTTTTTGCCATCACTAAAAGTCAAAGTGTGTATAAACTGTGGTTTATGGAAGCAATTTTCCAGTGTTGAATTAACACCCTACGATGTTTATATCGGCCCAGTTAGACTCATAAGAACTCTGTTCAGTGTTAAATCAACACTAGGGAGTTTACTGTGACAGTGATGTTTAATTCCTCATTCTGACTGGCCAGAAGGTGTTGGTAAATTTTCAGTAGATTAATTTCTATAAAGTTTAGATGAATGCATTTGTTATTGCACTAATATAACAGTGAATTGAATAACATTGATTATCGATTATTTATCAGTACACTGGTGACAGAATCATGGGCACTCAAGACTCATTTATGCCTGTAAAGACCAAAGGTCAGCCTGTCCAGTCCGATCCCACAGAAAAGCCAATGCTAGGCATCAGGAGACCCAGTGCATCACATTTTACCACACTTGGGGCTCGGCAAGGCAAAGATCCGAAGATCGTCGTCCCAGCTTCAAACTCTTTAGATCCAAATCTGAGTGAGCAGCCATGGGATGCAACAGGCAAACAAATCCGATCCATGGAGGACACACCCCACAATCCACAACACTAGATCCACCGCTAACGTCCCTGTGCCAGACACTGGAACACATCTCCCAGAGTCATGTCCCAAGGGACCAGAGCTACCCAGGTGGCTTAAGAGGTACTTGCACAATATTGTTATGGCTGATCAGTGTTTGTTTAGTCAATTCTTTGTGACCTCATGGACAACAGCATGCCAGGCCTTCCTAAATGCTGTCCATTTTTGTTTTTTTTGGCAAGGATACTGAAGTGGGTTGCCATTTCCATTTCCAGAGGACCATGTATGGGCAATTTGGAAACGCCTGTTAACCTAACCTGCATGTCTTTGGACTGTGGGAGGAAACCGGAGTACCTGGAGAAAACCCATCAAGCATGAGCAGAACATGCAAACTCCATACACACAGACCCCGAGGCGGGAATTGAACCGGAACCCTGAAGGTGCAAGGCGACTGTGCTAACCACTAAGCCACCGTACAACATATACTGGTACTCGTATGACAAAATGTCCACATTAATAGATTTTTTAAAGAAGAAGTTAAAGAAAAACTGTTATAGATATGGTAATTTTTGTGCAAAGAAACATTTATCTTGGATTTTTTTTTTTCTTTTTGTTTAGAAAACTCAAAATCCCTTTCTCCCCTTCTAACCATTCCCTCATCTCTTGGTATAAAAATTGTAAAATGTAAAAATCCCAATTGACCTGTTTATTAACACGGATATAAATTTTATGCCACACATTTGATCATTATTATAAGACTGAGTAGCATGGAAGCCTGAAAGGACAGTTTAGGTCAACAACTACAACGACTGATGTGTAAAAATAAACAAATAAATAAAACACCCACCCTGCTTGCCTGAACTGCTTTTTAAATCTGCTTACCGTACAAAAATGCCAAATTCCACTATGCCAAATTCCAAATTTAGCGTTAAACACTAAAGATAAAGAACTGGGCTGGTGACATGGATGCTGTAATATTATCATTACCACCAGCGTCTTTATCAATTTTAAAATGATCAGCATTTATCCTATAGCGGTTCAACAGATTATAAGGCAATTGATGTTTCCAGTTGGGTTTGGTTTCTTACTTACTATTTTGCTAAATGTTTTGCTCAGACGTCTCACTGCTTCCACTGTATTTTGACAGGGTGCCTTTATTTCTAGCCTACCTTTCAGGAGCTTTTGTATCTGCTCAACACACACACACACACACACACACACACACACACACACACACACACTTAGCGCTAATGGATTAGTACTGCATTATCCCTCTCGTCTGTGCTTAAAAATTCATCAGGCCATTAGTCAGGTCACGGTGCTGCCCACAGTTGCCCAAAGGGTTAATTACTCATCATATCTGCTTCATTTAATGATTTAGACTCTAAAAGACTTAAGGTGCTTGTTTTGATGAAAAATATATCTATTTTGGAAAATTAATTGTCATACAATGGAGTATAGTAATTTTGGAATTCTGTATTGACCCCATTAAAACCTAGAGCTTACAAAAGTAAGTGATGGATTAAAAGCAGGATGTAGTCAGGCTTACTTCCACTGACACCCTCACAGCCATTACTGAGAGTTAAAAACAACTATATTCCTTTGATATGCTATTTCGGATAAGGAGATGCTAGGAACATGTATACAGTAAGTTCATTAAACTTTAAAACTCTAAAAGCAGAGTTTGTTATGATTAGATCCAAAGTCTTGCCTTATTTGATCTCTTCATTTCTCCTGTAATATTTTACACAACTGTTTAGCGTCTATTCAAATATTTAAAGTATGCTGTCAATATTTTAACCTACTGTATATTCAGCCAGGCTACATATTTGGAAGGTCGCCTCAGTCCTCAATCTTGGTGCATCTCTTGAAGAGCCTCTTAGGTAGAATTTTACCTCTGTGCTGAACCATGCGGGCATCTGTTAGGGTGGAGTGTCTTAAATCGAGCGCTCTTTAGTGCACTGTTTGAAGGAACAAAAGGTTCATGTGACCTGCATGGGAGAAATGGAGCCATATAACTGACCAGCAAATAAAAGATGGAAGAAAACTTATATATATAAGTTATAAGATCCGGTAAAATAAAATGAAATAAAATAAAATAAAGATCAAACAAAAGTTAGTATATTTTTAGCTTAAAGGAATAATTAAGAATGATCACAAATTAAATTTAAATAAATGAAATGTATAAATATATTGTACTGTATATGATGCTATTTTTGTAGAATTAAGATATAGTGATGAATATGTCATAATGAAAACTTACATAAAACAGTTGGGTTTCAATGATTAATTAATTAAATAATTCAGTGGTGCTGAGCTACTCATTGTCAGTTACTGTTTGGTTCAGCACTGGGTCTTTGTGGTTTAAATGAATAATATGTATATTTGTTGGGGGGGGGGTATATTTAAAAAAAAATAAAGATTAATCTCAATAAAAAGAAAAAAATCACAAGTTGTCAGGATCGACCATACTTTCAGGTATGAGCCAAAACAGAGATCATTTCTTCAGGACAGACGGTTTTGACCATAATTCCTTTGGGAACAGGCATCTTTAGTCTCAATCCATTGGGAAAGGGGTTGGGATTGGTTACGATTCCTTGAGGAGGAGACAGGATTGGTCAGAATTCCTTGTGGAACAAAAGGACAGAATTCTATTAAAATCATGCAGAATTTTTTGGGAGAGGATAGGATTGGTCAGAATTTCTAGAAACAGAAAGGACTGGACAGATTTCTATTGGAAGCTGGAAGGATCAGTCAAAATTCACTGGGGAGAGGGTGAGATCTGTCAGAACTCCTATAGGACCAGACGGGGTTAGAGAGAATTCTGTTGGGAGCAGGCAGGATTAGTCAAAACCCTTTCATGAGTGGTGGGCTTGATCGGAATTCCTCCAGGAGCAGATGGATTGGATAGAATTAGTCAAAAATCCTTTTGGGAGTAGGTGGGATTGGTCAGAATTCCATCAGGAATTGTGCATGCACTTCCATTTCAATCTTGCATACTCGTACCTGAGGCACAGTGTCGTAACTTCTACATTTTTTTCTCTGTTTTTTGTTCATTTTGGCTTATTGAACAGTGAGCATTTTGCAATCTATAGGTTATGAGGGAAAATGCTTAAACAGTTCGACGTATACAGTAAAATGAAAATGTCAAACACAGAAAATCCTGCCATTTTGTTAGAAATGCTTCACATTTAAATAGAGAAAAACCTAACTGCTGGAAATGTGAAGGTAATTAAAACATTCTGTATTCACTGCTGTAAAATGTAACTAATAAAGCTCACCATAAGTAGTATTTTAATCAGTAATTTATAAATTGAACATCTCTGAAGGAAACAAAATCCTCAGTATCTGATTTATTTTATTACAGTGATAGTCACCAGGCCCTTTTTTTTCTTTCTTCTTCTTCTTCCCTTTTTTTTTCAAGCATGATCTTTGTTTCGGCTTTTAATTGCACGATGAGTCGATAACTCAGCTGGATATGTTGTGGTCAGTGAGCAGTCAGGTTTATTTACACCGCTTAGAGCCCGAGGCTTTTAGGAAGCCTCGCCTCGCTCTCTCTCTCTCTCTCTCTCTCTCTCTCTCTCTCTTTTTTCCATTCTCTCCTTTAATGCCATAAACACCATGATTGTTTTTATCGTGTTTAAAATCCATCATGAACGTCCAGGGCATGCGCTCCCCGCTGAGTTGTGGTCAGCCTGGCCACATGAGTCTATCTGCCTTTTATGTTCTTAAATATTCATAAGTAGCTTTGCAACATTAATATCTTAGAAGGCTTACAAGAACACTTAAATAATATCCAGTACTCCTACCCCCCTCGGGTGTTTTTCCTCTCTCTCTTTATCTCTCTGTATTTTTTTTTTTTTTTTCATTTACGTAATGCACTGGGTTGTTTTAGAGATGGTCCTCCTTTTAAGGGAAACACTTCCTGACTTTAGTAACAGAAAGAGCAATAATTATAAATGGTTCAGGGCCTTCTCAAGATCATGCGTCATATTCAGTAAAGTAAAAAAAAGAAAATAAAGGATGAGGGTTGGTTGCTGAAGGTTGATGAAGGACTGGGTGCTTACTGTGCCATCTTTTAGGTTCATAGTCTTAATGCATTGGTCATAAACGCTTTTACAGTTTACTCAATGTACTGTACAATATGAGCTCATATGCAATATTGTAGGCTGTAAATAAACAACCACATTACTTCCACTGTGATGCAAATATAACAGTCCAACTTGATTATGAATGCTTGCTTTGTCACTGACAATATGGCTGTTTAAAAAATATATATATATATATTTCATAATATTATTTTCATATATTTGACAAAAATAATAAACAAATAAAAAGCCACTCAACCTAAAAGTGCACTCTTGTTAATGATAAATTAGTATTTGTATTAAACCACATCAATCCCTGAAAAGCCAGTCTTTCTAATGCAATCCAGATTTCCTCATTTCATTAATAATAATTAATCACAGACGTTCAGGTCTCAGGTCAGCGTTTAGTGTCAGTTCTGTCTGTATGTGCCAAGCCGCCTCTCGTGGGTCTGATGTTAAACGGTCAAGCCGTGAGCTCTGAATCTTTCCAGGTCACCTGCTGTGCACTGATCTGTGGGAAATTTACAAGCTAATTAAGTAACAAGCTCAGTTTATAATCACTTGCTGTGTTGTTAGTCTGTGTGATGATTGGCAGCAGGCTGAAGGGTTTAAGGATTTTTTCCCACTATAGGGGTGAAGAAAATACAGTATGTGTGAAAATGCTCCGTGTTTTTTTTATAGCAAACCGACTGCTGGACCGCTCATAATGAGTAATGGCGTAAATGAGTGCTGGCGTTCAGTAAGGAAAAATTGGGAAAAACGCAGGAATAAAACACTTGGGGAGGTGCAGTTATTAAAAACAAATCAATGACAGTGGAGTAATGTTGTGTAACTCAATGTGGAATTACTAGTACCAGCCCAAAGTTGATTATACAGACAATATACAGTAAGATTTCGTGTTTTTTTAATTATATTATATTATATTATATCATATCATATTATATTATATTATATTATATTATATTATATTATATTATATTATATTATATTATATTATACTGTACTGTACTGGTGATGTTGACTTCTGAGTGGTTGGACTGATGAGAGGGGAAATGAGGTTGCTGCTGAGGTTGTTACATCAACAACCAATTTTTATACTGTATGTTTAGGCATTTTACTGCAGCTCGTCACAGTAAAGCATTTGTTCCTATTTCTATCATTTAATCTACATTATTTATTTTAAGCCACTAAAAAGATAAATTACCTTTTGCTTTGACGTCATATACACAGATACACAATTTGTCCGTCAGCAGCCTCACTTTCTTTTTTCCCTGGAAATGAATACAAAACGAAACAAAAAAGATGTCCGGCACACCATGTCAAACTGCGAAATTCTCTTTCAAGAAAACTTTCTCATGAAAAACCTGCTAATACAAAACTCTGACACTCACATCATAAATATTACTGTGTATGAAAATTTCCTTACAGAACACTCACTTATCAGCTGTTTCTCCTGAAATATTAATTGAAATTAATTAATTTTAATTACAGTCAGCTTGACTAACAGACGTTCTGACATAAAGAAATAATCAACACCTTCTGATCAGAAGCCTCACTTTTGCTTTAAGTTGTTTTTCTTACATAATAATAATAATAATAATAATAATAATAATACTATAAATAATAATAATAATAATAATAATAATGATAATAAATAAAATACTAAAATAATATGAATTATTATTATTATAATTAATAATAATGTGCGCATTTTGTGTGTTCTACATTTCCCATATTTTAATAGCAGTAAAATTAACACAGTTCGATGCCTTAAACTTCACCCGTCGGGACACACACTGGCAGGACTTCCGCATAAGCAGTTGTTTTCTTTTAAGATCAGTCATTAACCAATACTCTGTGACACTTGAGTTTCAAAATAGTCAAGTACTTTTATAAATCTGTACATCAACAGACAAGATCTTTTAGGATTTTTTTGTTCTTGGCAAGTTAATGAAGAAAGTATGTATTACCCTATTTCCTTCAATACAGTGGAAGTTAAAGGGCTTCCTTTGCGTTAACTATTTAAACACCATGCGTATGTAAAATTTCACTTACGAAATATCGCAATATAAAACAGCTTTGTAAGACATTTTGGATGTCTGGGTCATCATCTACGAGTGAGTGTAATAGTTCTGGGATTTTAAATGCAAAACAGTCTTACAGTACCAAAGCTGTTTTTATGGAGATCTTATAACTAGTTTTCAATCAATGCTGCCACAAAATGGATTTTGGCATTCTGGCCGCTTTTGCAGTCCAGACTCCCAGATTACTCTCACTGAAACAATGGTCCAGAAAGGATCGATTGAACAAAGCTTCCTGCAAAAATACATACAGTATGTAAACTTTGATCAATACAATTCAACAACTTAAAGTGCATTTCATCTTAAAAGATTTTTCAGAGTACAGGGAAATGTGTTTGTTGTAATTGCACATACTAAATACTACAGATGCAGCAGACAGAGATTAGACTAGACAAACATTGGTCTATCCTGTTAGATGGCTTTTAGTAGACCCCTTAAGTAGGTTATTCAATCCTGAAACATCGTCAACGGTGAGTAAACAGCCTTGCTAATCCACTCTTCTTCATTTACTTTGATTGTGACCTCTCGTGACACATTCCTTCCCAAACTCTTTGCTGACAAAGCACTTGTTTGACACGGACCATAATGGAGTGGCCTGAAGTCTTTCATTGCTTAAGCCGGTGTAAGAGCTACGGGCTTCACAAGGTCAATCACTGTTTAGACAGACTCATACTGAGGACAACTCTTGCTCATCCTAAGCTTATCCCTCCTGGAGATCGGTCCAACTTAATCGCTTCCTCGCAGCCCCGTTGACCTAAAAATGGCCAACCCAATCCGATCCACTATGACCAGACGATTCCTGAAGACTGATCTAACATCTTCAGGCTGAGCTGATTTACATTGATTTTGTTCAGTACAAAGCTTCTGTGTAATCAGATGCTCAGTAAGGCGTCCAGGAGCAGGCGTTACGTGCTGGTGAGCCGGAGGATGCGGCGTGTGATCACGCGGCAGCTCTGGCAGAGTGAGGGTTGAGCGAGTGAACTCTGAGGAGCCCCAGTCTGCCTGTTCATTAGCCGTTGTTGTCAGCAGGAAGCGGAGCGCAGCTTCACTTCAATAAGACAAATTTGCAGCGCGTTGTCCACGCGGCAGCCAGGGAAGCCAGACGGAAAAGAATGATAGGGCCGGGAGTGGCGAGTTTCATCAAAGTCACCCTGCTCTCCTCCGCTCATTTTTCAGCCGCTGAGGGGGCGCATACCTGCAGCCCACCTGTGAGCTATATCGGACAAATTGAACGACAACATGTCTCTTTCATATTTCACACACCAGCAGTTTTATTTGGAGGCGGGGGGGTAGAAAAGAAGGGTGTGCATGGTGTAGGGTAGTTGTAAAAAGGGTCCACCAAGCCATTGTATATACTTTTTAAATGTTTTGCCCTCAGCAATAACCACCTAACCTACCAAACTGCCCCGATGCCGACCCCAAAATAAATCACTATAAATATTGTATTAAGTTCTCTGAGGTGGACGAAACTTGTCAATAAAGGTTTTCTTTCTCTTGATTGATACACACACTGTAACTGTTATGGGCTTTGGCTTCAGCAACTGTAGCACCTTGTGCAAAATTCATACGATTCCCTTAAACTGTAGGTTACAAATGTTTCAAGTACGAACATCAATTGATGGAGAGGACCCTAATAACATCATACATAAATACATCCGCATCTGGCCAAGTGGGAAAAGATTTTCTGATAGTTCTTAGATATGATGAGATGAAATTTATGTTCTTTTTTTTCATACAAGTAGCAGACCTCTACACATCTGGCTCTCACAAAGACAAAAAAAAAAAGTTATCCAACATCTGTACATCAATCAAAGTCATAGTATTTAACCCATGTGGACAGGCGTGATTCAATCTCTAAGAGCACTGGGAAAGTTTGAGTCCAAATATCTGCCATTACTTCTGAGGGAGAGTGCAGGATCTCCTGAAGGTAACCAGGTTATCATCAAGCTGTGATGATTCTCAGCAGTGTCAGAGGACTTTTGATTGTACTCTGCACCTCTGTGCTGCCCCGGGCCTTCCAAGCCATCAGAGGAGGAGAACTGTGCTGAGACAATGTAAGACACACACACACACACTCACGCACACACACGCACACACACGCACACACACACGCACACGCAAACACAAACACACTGTCGAACGGCAGCCATCACTCGCAGGCTGTCAGCACGCCACATGCCGGATATGCTCCGTGACACAAAGATATCAGTTACACATTTCCCCCAGCTTGGGTTTAAATCCACACAGGCCGTGTGGCGAGGCTAAGCTCAGATGTGCATTACACTGGGAAGTCATTAATCCATCAAAAGGCGAGGGCTCACATCTACTCCCCACGTTCTCCTAGGATGTTTGTGTAGTGTTCGAGGTTGTGCATCAGTGCCGTGATCTATACAAAGGGAAAGTTTTTTCGAACTATTTCATCGGGGTCGGGCAAGCTACTTCTTTCTGAGATAATCTCCAGACTGACACGTCAATTTAGGTTTTTCCAAAACGTGCCATCACCTCATACATATAACTTTTTCAAATTTTATTTAAACGCTTCAAGCATACAGTAAATGTAGCTACACTGTTCCTGAAGTGTGTACTGTAAGTAATGAATAAATAATAAACGAGTAAAAAAATCTGATTCTGACAAATGGACAAGATTTGATTTCCTGTGTGGCATGCGCGTGTGAAATCTGGTGCTGTTAGCTCTTAATATGACGTCCGAAGAGGTCTCACTGTCAGTAAGTAGAGACATGAGAAAGATAGCATCATAGCATCAGGGAGATAGCAAAATCATTAGGTGCCAGTTTGGTGCATTGTGTAAAAAGAAAGAAAAAACATGCTGTTGCGCTTAGGAAGACTAAAACGCCTGTACAGTTCTGGAACAGGGACGGTTGAGACAAAGATGAAGTTGTACCAGAATGATGAGATGAGATGAGTATGGAGAAGGGAAGGAGCCTCTTATGATCGGAAACATTTCCCTTCATCTTATGGCGTGGGTATGTATGGCTGTTTAGGCAACTGTTTTGTGTGTGTGTGTGTGTGTGTGTTTATTGATGATATGATGTCTGACACAAGAAGCAGAATGAATTCTGAAGTGTATTTTTTAAACCATATCCTTCAAAAATCTACTGGACGGGCCTTCATGGCGCACATGGATGTGTACTTAAAAAGCCATGAAGTGGAATGTAACTCAGCTGCCAAGTTTGTCACATGACCTGCATCCAAATGAGCATGCGATTTTACATGGGGAAACCAAAAATTAAAAGTGGAACTCCTTAAGAACAAGCAGCAGTTTGTACAGGGTTAATTTAGTGATTATTTTTTCCAATTACTAAATGGGGAGAAAAATCTTAAGTTGCCGCTCAAAGTCTGCACTTTGATCTCATAACAATTATTTTATTTATACAATAGACTGTAGTAGACAGCAAAAAGAACAATGTCTGTTTCTGTGTTCAAATATTTATGGAATATTTATGGTAAATTTTTACTGACTGCCCCAGCATCTGCCATTTGATTTTCTATTGTAATTCATTATTTTCCGTTCAATCACAAGAAAAAAAAAAAATCTTCTCCATGGTAACCATACACTCCATACACATGCACTAAAATTATTACTAGGTAGAAATGGGGAAAAATACTTCCATATAGCAATTCCAATTAATTTTTTGCCACACTGACATCAAAATCCTTATAAAAAAACATTTTATTAATGTATGTTTGCATTTGAGTTAGCAAAATGTTGAAGTTTCTCTGTAATTCTACAGTGGATGCACAAAATATTCACACAATGGTAGGTAGCACAGCTTCCTGTGTGATAGAAGCAAATTATTTGCGAAAGGTGTATAGAAGTGTAATAAAACCAGATTTTTTTTTTTATTGGATCGGGATATTTGTAAAATCGTGATAATTACAAAATCGCAATACAAATTGTATCGACACCTCGGTATCGTGATAATATCGCATCGGGTGATCCCTGTGATTCCCATTCCAATAGTCATTCACATAAAAGGTTAAAATTTATACCTGCCTGTTTCGTCTTTAACACTACAATATAACCTTGACTTGAATAAATCTAGAAAGCCTTATTAATAGGCAGAGCGTTATGTAGAGTGAGACTCTTTATGTGGAGTGGCGTATTTGCATCAGCAAAGATGTCTCGCTCAGAAATCACACATTATGTCTAAATCTCACCCCCCCTGCTCTACCCGGTTCTGACTATCATCTTCTGATTCTCCCCAGTGCTTGAAGGAGACAAAGCCCAGCGATCCATTTATCGCCAAAGTGAGAGTCATGCTTATGCCTCCGTTTAACCATCAGCCTCTATTGGACTCCCATTAGCAGATCGATATCTCAGCAATTGAGGAGGAGGCGCTGACATTTGAGGTTAATGACTGCATGCCCTAAAATCAATTAGGATTATCTCGTTAGCACTCCAGCAATATACCTGTTTCAATTGATGGAAGCAGCTTGAATGAGGAGTTATGATTACCTCATGCCAAATGGATGGTTTTTTTTTTTTTTTTTTGTGTCAGTGCGAGTATAGATCTGTCGTGGAGTGTTAGAATTTTAATAATGCAATTACTTTTGCTATATGCCAGCCTGTATATCTGGTTTTGTGGTGTAATAAATGACTGAATTGTGCCCTTTTTACTTCTTCATAATCAAGAAAAACAGCTTGGGATGTTTGTACACACACACACACACACACACACATGAAAACCAAAGATGATAACAACAGAAAAACAAAATCCATTATTGTCTGCCTATGCCACCTCAAGCCATATGTGACATGTACAAACTGTTGCTGGAGGGCGATGACGGTCCCTTTGATTTTTTTTTTTTTTTTTAAGTTGTTGTTGTTTTTTTTCCCCCTCAGCATGAAGGTTGAGTCGAGTCATTTTGCACCCAATTACACTGCAGTAAATTTGTCGGATGGTTCTTGTCGTGCTGTATTGATCCGCCGTGTCACCTTGAACTTGTTTATTGACACATCGAAAGCGCGCCTCTCAATTTACTGCCGCTCAATTATGGTATTCATATGATGTCAGAGCTGCGGCGGTCTGTCACTGTAGATTACGCCCGTTTACTCCCTCCCTCCCCCCACCGTCTCTCCTCAGCCCCCTTCTCGCTCTCCATCACCTGCCATGCGCCTGCCATCGTCCCCTGACCTTTCCTTTAGACAGATGGCACTATGGAAAGCATGCTATTAGCACACATGTCATATTACTCCTGACCAGATCCCTGCACTTTTTTTTTTTTTTTTTTTTTTTGCCGTACATGAGAGGTACTTGTTCAACAAATGGATTTTCAATTTGCTAGCTGTGGACACTTTTTTTCCCCTTTTCATTGCCAATGAGAAAAATCACCCTGAGTGAAGAGGGGACGGAGACGCTGCTAAGGAAAAGGAGGCTCTGGTTTCTTTCTTCTTGTGTCGTTTTTCTTCCCCTCAGAATCAAAATTTCTATCCAAGGACTCGATGGACGTAGAAGATACTGGAAGGCCTGGTGTTGCTCAGGCGAGACGGTTATCACACTGTCACAAATGTGTACACAGAAATATACAAGTTCAAAATGTTTATAAACAAGTAGACGAATTTACAATATTTAAAAACAAGATCATTATAAAAGTTATGAAAAATCATAAATTTTAAGTTCACATGTAAAATGTGTGTGACTGTAATAATCACTTGATTTATGTGTGGCTTTTAAACATGGAAAATTTAAAAAAAAATTCATACTTGATTCATACTTTACTAACTATCTGTTATTCATCGTAATTTAGTACATATAAGGTGGTTTCATTTTTTTTATTTAAAATTTTTTAATCTAAAAATTCGTCACATAATTAAATTCTTTTCAAGGTAAATATATTTTTATGGTAATTTTTATATTTGTGGCTCATGTTTTTTTTTAACACACATTTTTCTTACAAGATTTGTTTACACATATGAACACACATTTTGCATGAAGTTCTAGTTTTAAATTTTCATTAATATTTTTTTGGATTTATGGCATATCATCTGATTTATTTTTACATGCGATTTACTTATGTTTATTTTGTTTTATTTGTGTTATTTGTTTTGTATTTATTTTCACATAGTAATTATTTTACTTTTACAGGTGATTTTGTATATGTAGGGTGTTTGTGTGTGGTTTTATTTTATACAGGTGATCAAAGATTATATCTAAGATAATAACTAAAACTTGATTTCACCATATTTTTCTATAAGGAATGGAGGAATTGAGTCATAGAGAGACGGAGAAATTCTGGTGTATTTTCAAAGTTTTTCAAAGCAAAATTAGCATCACTAACAGTATGTTGAAACCAAAGGTGTAATTTAAATTGATTTAAACCTCCACCATACACACCTCCCCCAACAAGTCTAAATTCTAAAAAAAAAAAAAAAGAAAGCATAAAAAGAACACCCCCAGAGATAGACTGAACCTTGTTTTATAATGAGGCCTTTGGTAGGACCCTGGCTAAGTGATTCCATAAGCCCAGCACTCAGGAGTGGCCACAAAGGGCATGCTCGGGACCCGTTTACTGCCACTGCACAGATGCTGGGGTCCATTTGCTCTGGCTGAGGTCAGAGATCACCTGTGAATCTTTGATTTCACTCTATCCATCAGCTTTATGGCCACGGTGCACCAGGACGTGCGCACATGCAAGGGATCACGGGGGGACACGGCTCATCTGACTGTCTGACTTGCCCTCTTCACTCTCCTGCTGATCAGGGGTCAGATGATCACTCAGCTTTTACATCACTTAAAGACTAATTATCAGGAGGACAGAGATGTGGGGAGTGATGAGGGAAAAGTGACTGGACGAGTGAGTGACCTGATGAACGGTGAGAAATATGGATTATTTAGACTAATTAGACTAAAACTAGAGACTAAATCCAAGACAGAAATGTCTTCTGGTAAAGTTAATAACATTATTGTATTTATATGTAGAAAGTTACACAGTCCGAAGTTGCATCAGCTGACTAATTAGGCTTTTTTTTTGGAACTGTATATTAAGTTTTTTATACTTATAAGAAATAGTGAACAGTGAAAGTCATTTTGCATGATAGTGATGGATCATGTCCCACTATCAGTAAAAAACAAACAAACGTCTATGTTGTGTCTAATTTGGGATTTGGAGCTACTGTGTTATTCCACTGGTTACAACTGTACTTGACAGAAATGTGGAAGATACACCAATCTGCCATAACATTTACACACTCAATCTGATTATCAATTATACACCAGTAAACTGAATCATGAGCACCCAAGGCTTACCCATGTCCACAAGGATTAAAAGCCAGCTAGTCCGGTTTGATCCCCCAGAAAGGCAAATGCAGCACATATGGCCAAAAAAGGTCAAAGCTGGCCACGTTCGAAAGTCACCATAACCCCCAGTGCACCACAGCCCGCTGCACACAGGGCCCAGAAGGCAAAGAGTTTAAGCCCACCAACTCAGCCTCCAAACTCCCCAGGTCCCAAGGTGATCAAGCATCCATAGGATGCTCCGGACAAACAAGTTCAATCCACAGAGACCCCACCACACAATCCACAGGACCAAAAAAAAATCTGCTGTCGTCGTCCTGGTGTCAGACACCACAGCACACCCACAGAGGCCCTTTTGTGCCACGCCTTAAGGGGTTAGAGGTGGCACAAGGGGAACTCAAAACCCAGGTGGTTACAATGTTGAAGGTTTTAATGTTGTGGCTGATCTGTGTATATGTTTTTCAATACAAGGCTGGGATACATGGGGTGGTGTAAACCCTAGATAACACAGAATAGTGCGCAAGTCCTCACATGCCCAATCATACAATATAGGCAATTTGTAAATGCCCAGTAACTGGAGAAAACCCGCCAAGCACAGAGAAAACATACAAACTCCATACACACAGACCAGAGACAAAATTCTAACCCCCAACCCTGGAGGTGTAAGGTGACAGTTCTAACCACAAAGCCTTGTGTCACTATAATATACTATATATATAATTTACTTTATTTTTTATTGGTTTCTTTCTTTTTGTTAATGCCAGGGTGCAATTTCCAGCCAAAGTCCAAAACCACAGACTGAATAGAATGGGAGGGTTGTGACAGAAAGGGTTCAAAGTTTCAGATGGTCCTATGTGGTGACTCCTTTATGTGAGAACCTGGAAGACCAACAACAAGTGCAAGTCATTATTATATAAATATACTGTCAGAGTTGCTGTTACAGGAAACAAATCAACATCTTCTGACAAAATAGATTTGAGAATTCAGCAGTTCTCTGGTCTGGATATCCATCGGAGTATTAGAATTGTGATTAGAATAGTACTAGTATAATATCTTTGACCAGCACATCTATTTCTGAGATTAATCATATGCATAGTGTTTATTTAGCAAAATTCTATGATTGCTTTATAGCTTTACACTGATTACTTCACACATCACAGGAGTTTCACTCTGAGCCTTTACCCATGTTGGCTCTGCTTGTATTTCTTGCTGTAACTACAGGAGGCCCCAAGGGACAAAAGCCACTCCTGCCTCCTGTCACTTTCTTTTCCTGTCACCCACTTAAATAATGACAATTTAATTTCCTGTCTAATTGGACCTGTAAGTTATTTAAATAAAGCACTTTGTGTGTGTAAAGGAGGAGGGAGAGGAGAGAGTAATGACAGCTCATCGTACACTCATCGTGCACTCATTTCCTACTGAGAGGGGTGAAAGCGATGAGGCACGACTGAATCAGAAGACAGCGAGGATGAAAAAGGTGCACCGTAATCCTCCGCTGGCCCTCCTGTAAATAACATTTAATCATTTCATCCCTTCTTCATTTATGCGATGGCACTGTGCTGCAGATTGTTTAAAAGCTATTACTCACACGGCACTTACAAACTTTCTCTGATTAAAAACCTGTTGTCGTTTTCATATAACTTAAGTAAGAACTTTAAGTAATTGTGATCATCCATTTTGGTAAGTAAATCAACCCTAACATCTTGAGATTAAATATACCTCCTGGATTTGATGCATGCTGAGATTAAGGGGAACAGAAGACATTACTCTAAATGATGATTTAAGCACATTTTGGATATTAAATGTGGACTTTGTCCTGAGAAAACCTATGGTTTAGGGTTTAAAAAAAACACATTTTCATGACGAAACAGTAATTCTGAAAAGAGAAAAAGCATAAATGGTATGACCTTTTTAAAAATTGATTTATGCATTTATTTAATTTATTTCAGTTTCAAAGAGAACTACAATATGTTGATATTTACCTATATGTATCTGAATGTAGGTAGAAAACACAAATTCAACAATTTAACAATTTTTTTTTAAGGTTTTGTTTTTTTCTATTGTTCAGTTTTGTTTTTATTGTCGTTTCCCTAGTTACTTCTAAACTTGGTCACCAATTTAATCCCACACCAAGCAGCTCTCGTCTATACTGATCAGCCATAAAATTGTGCGGCAAAACATTATGTCCAATATTGTGCAGGATCCCCTTGTACCACCAATATGGGTCTGATCCCTCGGGCCTGACTCCACAGGTCCTCTAGAGGTGTGCTATGGTGTCTGGCAACAGGATGTTGGCATCGGATCCTTACATCGTTGTGGGTTGCAGGGTGGGGCCTCAGGGTGGGAGCACTCATGGCCTCCACATCACATGAGTGCTCGATCAGATTGGGGGATCTGGGCAATTTGGAGGTTTGATCAGCATCTGTGGGCTCTGTGTGTACTGGTGCATTTGGTGTTCTGGTGCCGTTCTCGTATGGCAATTTGTGCTGCATTGGTTTTTCTGTGAAATCAGACCAGATGGGCTGGCTTTCGGTCCCAACAGGCATAAATGAGCATTGGGTGCCCCTGAACCTATCACCAGTTTATTGATATATAATTGACAATCGAGGTTAATGTGGTGTGCCGTTAATGTTACATCTAATCTGTGTATATGATAGCTATCAACTGGAAAGCATATTTTATGGCTTAAACATGCTCCCTTCCAGAAACTCGAAGCCAACCAACTACATGTCTTCAAACTCCTGCTTTTGCTGTATCACAGGGCAAAATAACACAGTCAGAGGAAAGTACTTTGTTCCCCCTTCTGGATACCTGAGCTCATCTTGGCACATGATTTGCTAGTGTGGCTGTCACTGCCAAAACATAACATCCCTCCCATTCAGAAAGCATGGTCATTTTTGCTCTTTGTGGCATCGGCAGGATTTCCCTGTGTGTAGCATTTCTGTTGTGTGTTTTCTACAAAGAGATCAAAAAGTTTTCTTCGGAGAGATCAAAAGAGTCAGGATTTGAAAAGGTTTTGAGAAAATATTCTAAGCATACATTCTTGTTTAGTTTTTTTTTTCCACTCAGATGAATAATACTGCTGACCTTTCCATAATGTTAATTTGTGCCGGGGAATGTTGTGTGTGCACTTCACCAACAAATCATTATTCCTGCAGATGTTTTTCACTATTACAGAAATGGTATTTTTATGGACATAACATCCTAACCTTCTTAGAAATGATTAAGTGCTTTAGTAAACTTTTTCTGATAACGTTGATTGTAAGCTTGTATTTGCACTTTATTACTTGACCAAGCCCAAAATGCTGAAGATTTGACCTAAAACACACTCTAAGGACAGTGGACAGCATGAGGACTAATTTAGATTCCTTTTCATTCTCAGTTTTGGTCACATGTGATCAGATCAGGCATTTAGGTAGCAATTATCCATTTAATATATTTTAAAGTATATTATAATAATATCTAATGATTTTTTATTTGAGGGGGGGATTTTTTTCTGTATGATCATGGTTTTCTACTGCAGTAATTTAGTTTTAGCTTAATAAAGTCACTGGAGTAAACCTGTAATCAGACAGTTTCCAATTTAATGATAGGAAATAATAGATTTTTAATTAGAACAAACTCTTTTTGAAAGCAAACTCCTCATTATCCATAAGGTAATGAAAACCATATTACCATCTTGCCTAGTGATGACCAATAAAATCGTTCCTTCCAGAAGTAGTGTGTGGACTTCTGGAGCTGGTCCATAGTGACAGACAGGTAGACAGATACGAGCAAACACACTCTGCCTGATGTGATGTTAGTCTGAGCAGCTTGACCCGTGTTTGCTGATTTACAAAAGAACGGCTCTGTAATTGAGCTGGGGAATTCAGTTTTACTTATGTCCAATTATGCTCTAAATCTGCTGTCTCCTAAATGCGATTATTGCAGTACAGTAAGTCTCTCCCATTGGGTTCCATTAACTTTGATTACTGCAAATTATTTACTTACAGCTTTGCTTCATGTTATTGCACCAGCACGCGCTGGAGAAGTCATTCATTTTGCAGCGAGAGTGCACCCTGGTGCTTCAGGTGCACAAACAATACACAAGCCCTCACACGCATACGCACACACATTCACACACATTTACGAACATCTGCAGCTCTATATGTAGACTTATGAATGTTGGGCTTATAATATTCGGAAAGCCGAAGTTGTGTATAACTAGCTAATGCAAGATTCACACACATTTCACACACAGTTCACATACATGTAAAGGTCATTGTCATTATACCCCAGAAGTGACTCAAAATTTGTCATGTAAAACCATGTGTGAAGAAAAAAAAAAAAAAATGTAACATCAAGCGTTGAAAAACTATTTATAGATTTATTCACATTAAATGGTCTTGATCTGATCTAGCCTTCTTCTATGCAGCCTTCCTTCTTTCCTCCTTATCTCGCCCTGAGCTCTTTACTATCATGCTGTAAGCTGTGTATCAGGCTCACACACTTTCTCATGCTCACAGAAACGAGAAAGTGCTTGTGATGGGTATAAACAAAAAAAACAACAACTATTTTCTCCCAGATTGTTCCTACCAGCTTGGTCACCTGAAATGCTTCCTCTGAGACACATGAAACCAAACGCTCCATACAGAGTTATCTACCCTCTTCTGCATACATGAGCATATCCATCCTGATTGGCTAGTGTCACAATGATTGACGCAATGAGTCGAGACTTTCCAGCCACTCCCTGAAGCGCCACGCAAATACGATAGAGCATACGGTGATGGTCACACGCTTTAAAAGCCATCACACATACTTTTTGCAAAGTGTATCTATAAAAAAAATCCATGCAGATTTCTAATTCCAAGAGGCTGATAGTAAATCCAGATTTACTTTGTGGGGCAAACTGCGATCTTTGATGACACATGCACATACAAGGTGAGGGAAAAGCTCTAAGGCCTAATTTTACCAACATTGTACCTCACCTAATTGTGAAATTCCATCTGTCTTTTTTTTTTTCTTTTGAGGGGGGGGGGCTTTCTGGCGCTCTATCTCTGCCAGGTTCCTGATGCTTGCAGCTAAACGAGCGAGTCTAATTTCATTTCGGTTTGTCTTAGGACAACCCTTTAGATGTTTAATTCAATCCCATTTTCGTGTAATCAGGCAAAAGGCTTCCCTTGAGGTAGAGCAAAGCTATGAGGACCTGCAGCTCACAATTTGCTAATGTAATTGGTCCACCTTTCTCTCTCTCTCTCTCTCTCTCTCTCTCTCGTACTCTCCTCCCCTTGTGTTTCACCACAGGCATTATTAACTAATATCATTTTTTTAAAAATGTTTTTTCATTCTTCTTTCGTCTCTTTCTCTCTTTATCTCCCCCTCCTCAAACGACACCTCTGTTCACATATCCAAACTCATCAACGGAGAAAGAAAGGAAGAGAGAAAGGACAAGAAGCATCAACCCACGTTTTCCTCAAGGCAACCCTGTTGTTATTGTAAAATTCATATTTCTCTGGATTTACAGCCGCTGGATATTGAGTACAAAATCCATTATCATTTGTATATTTTAATTATGCAAATGAGGCTGCTCAGCTGGCTGGTCGATCCTGCAGGGAAGCCTAACTTCATTTCGGGTGATTACAATTTATCCAGTCGAGTCACTTTAATTGTAACAAGCTAATTACCTTGTTTCATTTAGTTTTAACAATGCCAAAAGAAAAGCGTGCGGTGATAGCATGCTCACTCACCGAAGGGCCCTGGAAAAGCCAAGCGCAATAACAAGTAGCAGAGTGAAAGAGAGAGAGAGAGAGAGAGAGAGAGAGAGAGAGAGATGTGATGTCCTTCTCTGTAAATGAGGTCTCTGTGTACATACGTGGCAAAGATTCAGAAATCTCACTGTCTTTTTTTGTAAAGTAATCAAAACGACATTATCAACTTACCATCTTTTCTCATAGATCATAGAGTACAGCTCGTAATAAATGCACATGATTGACAGGTGAGATGTGAGGTGCCCATGTGTGTGTGTGTGTGTGTGTGTGTGTGTGTGTGTGTGTGTGTGTGTGTGTGTGTGTGTGTTATTGAGCATTATAGCTGTACAGGGCCCACTGTGGCAGATTTCCAGTGGAGATCAAATGAGATGAAGGATTTGGAGGGCATGTCTGCTCCCTCTGCTTCTCCTGCAGTCATCAGACGATTAACAAGGACAAATGCGGTGTGTGTTGATGGTGGGTTTGTGTGCATGCGTGTATGATTGTACTCTAGAGAGTGTCAGTGTAAAGAGAGGCAAAAGAGTGTAAATGTAAAGAAAAAATCTAAATAAACGACTTGGCTCAAATCATTAAGGTCTTGGCTCAGATTTTGTTTGTGGTGGGCTAAAAAAAAGAGAACTGTATTTTTTTCATTTTCTCAGGGTTTAAGATTAAACTTACATAGTTTGTTGATTGCAATCGATAAACGTTCCAATGAATAAATAAATATTTCACATATAAGCAGATTAAATTATTGTGCTAGACATAAGTTAATAGCTAGTACGAGCGTGGTTATATAGAGTAAATAATGAAAACAGCAGATATTGTATAAGTGATTTATTTTACTAGGAGCATAACACAGTGCTGTGTCTCAAATCTAATTGGTCAGAAAGGTTGTTTTTTTTTCCTGTCACAGATGTTGAATATTATTACAAGCATAATATTTACATTAAAGCACTTGTTCTAATATTTAATTATATCCCACTTTGGTCCATGTTCATGTAGTTTGCATGTTCCTGTGCTTAGTAGGTTTCCTCCGGGTACTCCGGTTTTCTCCCACAGTATAAAGACATGCAGATTAGGTTGATTGGTCTTCCCAAATTGACCGGAGTGTGTGTTTGTGTGTGTGTATGTATGTGCTGAGCAATGAATTGGCACCCTGTCCAGGGTGTACCATGCCTTGTGTCACCTATGTTAGTCTCCAGGCTCCTGCGGCTCCAGAATAAGCTCTATAATTTATAAGTGTGAATGAGTATGTGAATGGACCACTTCTAATCCAGGATATACAACAATCAGCCATATTAGGGCTTGACTCCCCAAGACATTTGAGTGTTGTAGTGTCTGGCATCGGGACATTAGCAGCCAATTCTTTGGGTGCTGTGGGTTGTGGAGTGGGGTCGCAACTTTAATTCTCTACCTGCTGATCCCTGCGTGTGGAAGTCTGTAATGCACTAAGTGTTGTGATAGCTTCCTATCATGGCCAGCATTGATGTAATATCATTAAGTGCACAAATACATTTACTCATTCTCATTCATTTTCTCATACTAATAAATTGTTAAACTTTAAAAAGTCATTTTCAAAAGTATTTAATATAAAATGCATGTACTTAAATAAAGTTTATAAACAGCTTCTTTAAGCTCCTATCAAATTTAAAGTAATAAAGAGCCCTACAATAAATTATTATGCCATCATCAGAAGGCCCAATAATATACTGGGTAAGCTTACAGCTGAAATCAAGTAAATATGCTTCTCTTTTAGCATAAAAGATTAATCATGTTTTTAGAAAAGATTTCTTTAATCTGCAATCCACTTGCTACCGCAGCTATGATTATTAAAAACATATTCACAGTCATTTATGGAATGGAGAACATACCATCTGTCCATTTGCCAAAGTTTTGTTATTAAGTAAGTATTCCGAGCTTAACTAAATACAACATAGAAAATGTGGAATGGATAAAGGAGGAGGACTGAGAATTCATTGTATATTAATTAATGAATTATAATTCATGATATAATTATAATTCTTTCATTATAATTTTTAAAACTTGTATAATTAAATAATACGTTAAACTGCTTTTAATTCTGAAATAAATTCTGTTACAATTAAAATTATGACAAAACTTAAATACCTAAAAGCTATTAAGAAAATATGTGTATTTTTCTATAAGTAAAAAAAAACTATTTAATTGCATTTTACTGACTAAAATAAAAAACATTTCACTAAATCACATATATTCATAAATATAATAAATAATTTACTGTAAATATTTATTCGGTTTTGCTGTAAAACTGTTTAAATATAATCAATATATTCATAAATATATTAGTTATTTTTTATGTTTTACAGTAAAACACAATAAAGACCATTTTTGGATTTTTATTCATTTTCTCTCTGGCACAAAAGGTTGTCAAGACACTTTTTAAAAATGTATAATCTTTAATGAAACACTCATTAGAGTTAGAGTTACTCACAAGTTAGAAACTGCTGTATATAATCTTGTTTGAGAAGCTTTAAACATTTGATGTATGACAAAAAACATTACATGTCCTGATAAGCCAACTGCAAAACAAATGCTGGGCAGTATAGCAGCTGCCTTGAGTGAACTAAATGCATACAGTGGATTTTTTTTTCCAATTTCATCAATAACTATTATTTCTTACAATAACAACAAAACATGCCTAGCATATCTTTTAAAATTCTGACTGATAGTGTGAGACAACCTTACAAACTGGAGAATTAATACTAAAAAAATGAAAAGGGTTAGGTTAGCCATATTAGCAAGCTAGTTTGCATAACAGTTTGAGGAGTCTTCAGTGTACTGTCCACTAGTAATATGCACAAGCTAGCACTGTAAATATTAGCTGCCTAGCTTTTTAATACAGCTAACCTAGCCTTCTATTGCTAAACAGGTTAACACAGTATATCTTTATAAATTAATACTCATAAATCCAAACACAAAAAAATCAGTTCCTACTAAAACTACTTACTTTGTGTTTCAAACATTATTTAGAGTAGATATATAACAAGTTACCACTATTCAGTCTACTACAGTATTCTGAAGTAAATGTCTTTACACACAAATCTTCTGGAACATTCTAACTATTCTGAGCTGTTAGCAGGCTAATTTGATAAACAAGCAGTAAAATACTTTAAAAGAGCAACACTTACAGCTTTAGAAACTGTAAGTGTTATGTCTATTCAAGACCCTTAAAATAAAAGCATATTTATTGACAGGAACTTCATTCTGGCACCACTATTCGATTAAGAGACTTAAAAAAAAATATTTTAAACTTTTAAATCTGTTCATTTAAAAGTTTACACCCTGACAGTTACCTCACAATCATGGTGGCTTCTGCTGTTTCCTACATATTCCATATTCTTGCATCATTTTTTAAGAGTCTACAATAATAACAATACCCTATAATACACTACCTAATCTTCTCAGCGAACAAAGAGAAACATGATCTGTCATGTAGTCATGTGATTAAAGGTTGTTTTGATGAATATCAATAACAACCACCATTAAAAGGCTTGAAGCTGCTCTCGTGTCAGTCTAAAGTTTAATCCCAGTGCATTAATAGCAACTTGTTTTCTGTAACAAACCATCTTTGTGATTTAATCCTCATTCAATCCGGTGTGTAGTGCATATGTGTGATATCTGGTCATGTGACCACCGAGCTGTTGAGGTACGTTTAATATGTTTTTCATTGTCATTGCTGTTTATCTGAGAGAGCTAATGAGAATTGTTATTTAAAAACAGGAAGAGATTTGTGGGCCGTTGCTTCAAAAATAATTATGTGTGTTAATTGGCTTTGCTTGTGTGTGTTTGCCCACTGGTGCCTCCCAGGTAGCACATTTGACTGAAGTGTGTGTGTGTGTATTTAATGATGTCAGTTTGGTGAAAATGTCTCACAAAAGGCGCACATACAGCATGCTTTACACAGCTCTCATTATAGCCGTGTCTGCATTTTATTGCTTCGATGTTTTGTTTTTTACCATGAAACCGTATATATATGGCACCACTGACAAAAATGAAACATTAACATTTTTTCGGTAACAATTTTCTTTGCATTACTTTGCCCTTAAATATTAACAGTCACTGGCCTCTTCATATTTATTACATATACATTGTTTACATTTCCTTCTTTTTCTTCCTAAATTAGTATTGTCCAATACCCACCTGCATCTTAGGAAAGAGCACAGGCTTACACACACTTCCTCAGGGGAGGTGACCGCAACATTAGGGTGTGGTGTAACACACTTTGAGGTGCTCATATTGACTAATGTTGCTATAATTGATGCATGAGTAAGAGCATAGAACTCCTCCCCTGGATAAATCGGCCCATAAAGGGATTTCCAGGTGACCGTGGTTCTGTTGCACCACTCGGGAGCCCCACTGGGTCCTTTAATAGAAAGATCTTCACACCTGTTAATTTATGCAGTTATTCAATTAAGCAATCATGTAGCACCTTTGCAATGAATAAAATCATACACATACAAGATGGGGGAGGAAATGTGATTTTATGTGCTGATTAGATTGTTTTAGTAATTTCTGATTTCCGAGGCTTCTCATGCACAACAATTTTTTAAGTGGTTTGAAAAAACTAAAAACATCCCAGAAGCAGCAGTTATACTGGCTTAATAGGTTCAAAATAATCACTCTACATCTGTGGTTAACAGAAAAGCATCTTACAACACTTACTAAACCTTCATGTGGATGGACTACAAAAGCAAATAACCACACAAGAGCATAAATCTAAGCTTCACTGAAATAGGATGGGTTTTTTTTCCCAGTCTTTAGCTGTCCAGTATGTGTAAGCAGTCTTACTCGATTTGATGATGAGATAAGTGCAGAAGCATAACAGACATAATTTTTTTTTTTTAATTAAGGTTATGTTTATTTTACTATAATGAAAATCACACCTACTGTAGCTATTTAGGTTTTAGACATTTGTACTCAGGGTGACTGTATTTGCAGTTGCATTCATTAAACAGACAGACGGGTAAATTGAAGCATTTAAATGATCGTATTTGTTGGTCCAAATTTGTTTTACGAAATTCATTTGAAGCGACTTTGGACTATTTTTGGTCCGCCTCACTTTGGCATGTGCATATACAGTACCAGTCAAAATTTTGGGCACGTCAGAAACAACAGTCCATCATTTTCTTAAGACATGAAGGTCAGTACATCCAGAAAACTGCTAAAATGTTGAAAGTATAGTATCTTTAAGCTGCTGTTGATCATTTTTTGGCTGGTCAAGTGGAGAGGTTGCATCAGGAAGGGCATCCAGCGTAAATCCTGTTCCAAGTTCTGAGCAGATGGTATGGTCCACTGTGGTGATGCATTGGTGAGAAGTGAGCCCAAGGCATTCTCAATGGCACACAAAAAACTTACAACTAAGCCACCGATGCCCATGTAGTGTGTTTTTAATGCAGTCACTAAACCACAAGGAATTTCCCAGGAAAGGAATACTAAGACTTACTCCTGCTGCAGAAGAGACGTTCATAGGGTTACCAGCCAGGGAAATTACTATGCATGGATAAATGCTTTACAGAGCTCAGATATCAACTGTTCAGAGGATATTAATGTATATTTTGGATTCCTTCAGCATTGTTTCACTATGTAGAAGAAAAAGGTGTTTCCAAATTTCTGACTAGTAATGTACAGTATGTTTATGTTTCCTTCTCATATAATAATTCAATAAAAAAGAAAAAGCTTTTCTGCCATACTATAAATCTCACAGAGATGGGAACGGTAGAGCATAATTAATGTAATAAAATACAGCTAATCAGAGTAACAAGCAAAACACAGTGGGTGGAAAAAAATGTAAATTTATTGTTTGTCTGTAGATACCAAAAGCAGTAAACACTTTAATCTGCATTCTGCCACATTTCCCACTGCCGCCAGGGATTACAGTACAGATTAGGAGATTGCACTATTAATACTGGTAGGGACACCATATGCAACATAATTCTAACAAGTGATCATCTCTGGCCTGTGAGACTTAGCTTTACGCAGATAGATTACAAACTCAAAGGCTTAGATTCTGACTCACTTTGGCTTGTCAGACACTGTCATACATGACATTATTAACACTGACGTGACCGAAATGTCATTGTAATATACTATACTATATATAGCAATGTAGGACGTTAAGCATGCACTCTGAAACTCCATTTTTCAAATTCCCCTGGAATGTTTTTCCTCGTTTAGAGCACTGTGTAAATGAATGAAATTGTAAAATTATAGGGATCATAAATGGTTAATGGACTTCCTGTCTCCAGAAGAGGAGCACCGCTGGCCCGCTCCACACAAACAATGGTGATTAAGCAGTGGATTAAACCTCCTCATGAATAATGAAGAGCTATGTTTTCCCTGCTTCCTGTCCTCTTCCTCTAATAGCCACATTAAAAGCTGTTTACAAGTCGGTGGTGAGAGGAACTGGAAGAGAGAGCCCTTAATGAGCCAGAAAAAAAAGGAGAGCGATAGAGAGTGCGATGTCCAAATTAGCTCTTTATGTATATAAACATGGCAAAAAGTCAGATTCCTGTCACCTTTCTGCTTCTATGGTCATGGTCGAGAAACAACAAGACTCAGATCCCAGTTGTATGGCAGGAGTGAAAAGATGCCAGCAGATCAGCAGACCTGGACCTCTGAGAAAGTGTCTAATTAGAAGTCCTGCAATAAACACATCTGGCACTGAGCCTGTATGGTCATTAACAAAGTGTAAAGTTTGGAAAGTTTGCTTAACTGTGATCCCCGTTCACCTGGAGCAACGGATCTGACCCTGGCATTTTTTTAAACAGAAACCTCCTCATGTTACAGAAAACCTTCACTACATTTGAATCAATATTTTTCCTAATACACTCGTCTGTGAATGCATTTGTAAATGGAGCAGTGATCTGAAGGAATGACTCACTAAACATTAAAAACACTTACACCATGCACAAACTAAGTGAATTCCCTGCTCTCATAACATTCTGTGACTCACAGGTTAGTATGTCCAATTCAAAGCCTATGCCCATGCCAATTTTGTTTCACATTGATGCTTTACCGATGATTCCTTGTCCTGTTTAAAAAGTCCAGCATGTTTCAAATAAATATCTAAATAATTTATCAATTTATTAACCTTACTAAAGGCGGCACGGAGGTGCGGTGGTTAGCACTGTCGCCTTGCACCTCCAGGGTTCCGGGTTCGATTCCTCGCCAGGCTCGATTCCCGTATCTGTGTGCATGGAGTTTGCATGCTCTCCTCGTGCTTGGTGGGTTTCTTCTGGGTACTCCGGTTTCCTCCCACAGTCCAAAGACATGTGAGTTAGGTTGATTGGCGTTCCCAAATTGCTCGTAATGTGAGTGTGTGTGCCCTGCGATGGATTGGGACCCTGTCCAGGGTGTACCCCGCCTTGTGCCCTATGCCTCCTGGGATAGGCTCCAGGTCCCCGCGACCCCAAATAATAAAGCGGTATAGAAGATGAGTGAGAGTGAGTGAGTAAACTAACTAAATGTAACATCACACTTACTGAATTAACATCAAATCTAATTTGTACATTTTTCTTGATCAATTGTAAAATTTAAAGGACTTTTGTGGTCTTAAAAATTAGATTACTAGTATTTAATACATTTATTTATTCATCTTTTTAGTGACTACGAGGGGCGTTCGCATTAAACTGGGACTCTGCATTGTGTAGAAAAACAAAACAGTTCTAAAAGTAAAAAAAAAAATCTTTATTTCTCTATATAATCCCTTGTTACACTAAATCACTTATTCCCGAGTTTCACTAGTGCTTGGATACCATCAAGGAAGAAAGTTTTCTCGGTGTGCTAGAGCCATGATCGGACTACCTGCTTCATGTCTGAAAAACTGGCCTCCCAGGAACTCCTTTAACGGCCCTTTCTTTTCAGCCTTATATAATTGCCAAATTTGGTATGTTTTTATGGGACAATGCAAAATCTCACACTACCCACCGCACCACTTGCACAGTGCAGGAACTCAACTCCAGCACCTGACCTCGCTCCTAGCTGATATTTTTCCGGGATACTGAGAAAACCTTCTACCTGAACAATCAGAGGTCCTGGTTTGACTTGAATGTCTCTTGTAGCTTGTTCTAGACCGTGTATGGTCAATCCTTGTTGTTTTCACACTGTTTCTACATTATGCATGATCGTATTATGCCAGGATATGGCCAGATTTCACAGTAGAAGTATTGTTTCATACTCATGGGCCCTTTTTTTTACTCACTCTCCTATACAGTTGGTCCACATAGTTGGTTTGTTATCCAAGTTTTAAGTTGTCCAAGCCAATAAACACAAATGAGAAGAAGAGTACAGGAAGGGTGACTTTCACACTATGTTAAATATTTTTAGATGTTGGGGACAATGTCAATAACAACAGAATAGCACTCTTAGTCTATTCTGGTATCACTGGGAGTAAGACAGGAATCCACCATGAAAGGGGTGCCATTCATAGTGTATGCTGCATAACAGAGCCCTGAGAGAGCACTATTTGCCCCCCTTCACATACATGAGCTCACAGATGTCCATGATTGGTTAATGTTGTGTTTGACAGAGAAGAAAAAGCATACTACACCTCCCACACAGTGAGCATCTATCTACCTGTTAGCTTACATTTTTGCCAGCACTTCTGCTTGTTTATTAGGATGTAGTGCTGGTTTAAAAATTTGTGTAAAAAAGTCCTTTTGATGTTATTTGTTTATTGTCATTATTCAGCCCTCTTTTTTTACAATTAAATTAATGGTTGAACATTTGCCAATTTTGACATTAACCACTCACTCCACACTATGAGTGTCCTCTGCTTTTGCTGAGCAATCACATTTTCCCCCACATTATCCTACGGAAATGCATTTTTAGATTTGCATTTGTTTTTTTCCTGTGGTGTTGTCTGATTTTTTTGTTGTTGTTGTTGTTGTTGCACTTGAAGTTGTGTACGTGTTCATGGCTATCGTAACTCACAAGCATTAACAATGGATCTCGTTAATCAGCATATGAAAAAATAATACTAATACTACTACTTATAATAATAATAATAATAATAATAATAATAATAATAATAATAATTATTATTATTATTATTATTACATCTAAAATATTTTGTGCAATGTACCATAAACAATTAGGCCTTTTTTATATATATAATATACAGTATATATATATATATATATATATATATATATATATATATATATATATATATATATATATATGAATGTGTGTGTATGTGTATGTGTGTGTGTTTTTTTCCCTGTGGTGTTGTCTGATTTTTTTGTTGTTGTTGTTGTTGCACTTGAAGTCGTTGACGTGTTCATGGCTATCGTAACTCACAAGCATA